>NC_061813.1:14518851-14825101 GCF_021462225.1 Girardinichthys multiradiatus | reverse complement strand
TTTCAAGCACCTTGGAAACATAATGGGTTTTGTACCGAGTAGAGCAAGGTAGAGCAAAGTGGGCCATGTGGTGTGGAAACATGAATGGAAATGAGAATGTGTTGATCTTGCTGGCAGAGTAAAAGATTACAACCACGATCCAAAGCTCAGTACGCTCTGATATTTATGTATCAGTTGATGGTAGCATGGCCAAAAAAAGGACTTGTTGATTTAACGTTTCTGTTTGAGCTTCTGCAGAAAAAGAATCTGACCCAAAGATTCCCCAAGAAGAGACTGCATCCCTGATTACGTTAGGGAAGCTCTTCCCCCACTGCCCTGAGGGATGAAGATATTCAAATATAACTTTGTACGCTGCTCTTGTGCTTCAGTCTGACCAGAGGTTTCCAGTCTCGGCTGCTACTCAGAGCAGCCGTCATGGCTTCTTTGTTCAATGCAACTCACTGCTCTCATAAGATGTGCTCCTTTCTATGATAGTTGAATATGAACATTTTCTATTTAAGAGAGTTTTTATTCAAGGCATTGTATTTTCCTGATGAAGGTCTGTGACCAACATGTTGTATTTTAAATTGTACTACCTTAACAGTGTCTAGAAGGGTGGCCTTTGTTATTTGGCTTTCAGAACATATCAAGAAAAGTACCTCTTCACAGCATAAGGACTAAATATGTGAAAAACATTTATGATGAGGATCATCTATTGTCAACTTCCAGAAAGAATAGCTGCTTCAAATCTGCCTAAATTACGTATCTGGTACATTATATCAAATTAGGAGCATTTGAATACATTGTGATAATGCACATTTTAACTGGATAAGCTCTTAGGCTGTTTTTTTTGTAATTGTATAAAAATTTCGAATGTACACTTAGATAAATGTACATCAGAAGAGCCATTTAATAGAACCAAGTCTAACTGAAGAACCTATGTTTATGAATTTGCCTCAATATATTGTCAGATTTGCCTTGAGGTGCACCTCTAGGTTCTGTTATTGGCGCCCTGATGTTATCTGCTTCTGCTTTGTCATTTAGGGTACACAAATCTGTTAGTCCATAAATTTGTTTCACTTTATCAAATGCACCTCTCTGCTTTGCTGTTTTAAATACATTTTGAGTCAAAGGTCAGAAACGTGAGCAAACTGATAACCAAATGAGCTACCTTCTAAGACAAATAAGCAATAATAGCAACATATATTTTGCACAACCTCTCCAAATCCTTTTTTTTCTTTCGTTCAAGGTTGTTCAAGTTTTTTGTGGGCAATTAGTCAAAAATCAATCAAACAGATCACGTTTTCGTAAGATACAGACAAACATATTTCTTGGAACATGGAGAGGTTCCTTCTGTACACACTTCAGAATTAATCACTGTAACTTGTTTAAAGTGCTTATTTTATTTCTTTGATAGCATCATATGCATTAAAAATAATGGGTTCTACAGTACTTCCTGTTGTGCAATATGTATAAAAGTTTTTATCTTGCTGGAAGTACTGTTACATGCATTCAGTAGTTTGGAGAAGGAAACAACTTAGATTGAACATCAAGTTTTTCCTTCAAATATGCCTCCTAGCCACAAAAAGCTTTACACACTACAAAAATCAGTGATTTCTGTCTCTGTTCTGCATACACACACATCCATCTACAGTCCCAATCCAAAAGGAGAAAGATAAACCTGAGGTCTCAGGCTGGGTTATTTTGAAAATCCTTCACTGTGACTTTTTAAAGACTTGGATACTGAACACATACATCAGCATATTGTTACAGCACAGGAAATCATTTTGATATGTGGGTCATGGGTTTGTGATAAAAATGATTTAGTTTAACTATCCAGAGCAGAGAATGCAGGGAAGGGAAACTGGGATTTCTGTCTTTGTGTTCATGTAGTGTCCTGATGTAAAAAGGTTTAACAAGAGGAAATAGGACTAGGAAAAAATAGACAAAACACAGAAAGAAAAACATTGTGAAAGTGCAGACAAAGCAGGTGGGGCCTTTTCATCCTTAGGAAAACAAGCTGGGAGGTCCACTGATCTCGCGCATTTAAGGTATTTTGTCCCTCTGGCTGTTATCCATGATTGCTCTGACGGAGCACCCAACCTGTCCTAGAAAAGACGCATTGTCCCACATGGTCAAGGTGAAGGGACAAATGCTATGTCCCAGCAGGATGACAATGTATGCAATTCCTGTCTGGCACACAGTTTGGTTCACAGGGGAACAGGAAGGAGAGAGTGTGTGCGTGCACACATACGGTACTGCTGACCGGACATTGCATTCAGAGAATTGCAGCATTTGTTCCTACCAATGCCTGCTGCCTCACCAGATTTTCACACACGCACACAACGAAAAAGTAGACATACACACATACACATAAATATATCTATATATAGATATATGGGAGAACAAGTATTTGATACACTGCCGATGTTGCAGGTTTTCCCACTTGCAAACAATGCAGAAGTCTTTAATTTTTTTTATCATAGGTACTCTTCAACTTTGAGTGATGGAATCTAAAGCAAAAATCCAGAAAACCACATTGTGTGATTTTTAAGTAATTTGTATAACCAATAGCTGTCCTGTTAACAAATTCTCCCACCTAAGCTGTGGATGTCTGCAGCTCCTCCAGACATACTATGGGGCTCTTGGCTGCTTCTTTTAAGTAAGGTTTAAATAGTTGGACTTCCATGTCCTGGTAAGATAGCAGTTGTGCTACAATATGTCTGTTTTCAAATATTAGTTTGAACCAGGATGTTAAAAAGTAAAGCAAAGAATTAAAGCGTGTAACTATGTTTGCAAAACACTAATCATGGGACAGTTTGCTATGAAATACACAATATCTATTTGAGCCACATTGTATAAAAACTAAATCTTTGAAACAACTGAACTAAGTTGCCATTAATTTTCTTTATTATAAACTCATAAACAGAACAGAAAACAGGATTTCTGGCTGTCATTTTACTTTTGCTGCTGTTCTGGTTTTGGTTTAGAACAGAAGGTTCAGATAAATGTAAACCTTTCCTCTCAGAGACAGGCTCCACTCGCATGATATCAATAGTACTATAGTAAACTATAGAAAATAAATATTTTATTGAATAGATAAAACTGTACAGCAGACTGTGGACTTACTGACAAGCCCTTAGGTATTCCTATTATGCCAGTCAGTGACCTGAAATACAGTGTATGCATATACAGCTGTGATCTTTCCAAACAAAATGTTGTAGCATATGAATAAAAATTTTCTCAGGCCAGGTTTTTGGTCTTTGCCGTCCTACAGGTGAAAAGCACCCTTTGGGTTACACTCCAGTCCATGCCTTAGCTTATCTACTACTTACAGAAGAAAAAACTTTAAATTGATTTTTGTTGGCCTGTGGGAATACAAGGAAATCAAAGTGTTGGCACCAGTAGGAGGAGGTGCTAAGAAATGTGGGTTTTGCCAAGTCTGAGTGATAGAACAAAATCAAATCTGACATTTACACTGGTAAAATAAGACACTTTCATACAGTATTATATCTTGAATGGCTCTTTTGCACAGACTTATTATAATAATAATTATGCCCAAATAAGATTTAATTCACAATACTTGTATTACTTGGAAATTACATAAACTGAAATGAAAAGAAGTTTGAATTTCATAACTCAATGCCAGCATCCAGGCTTATTGTTCTGAAATTCCAGCACCATTAAAAAATTCACCTTTGTGTCATTGGGCTAAATAACAGTGATTTTAGTCCTGCAATGTTTCTCTGAAAAGGTCACATCTAGTTAGCTTTGTGGGACAAACCAAACCTCACAGGAAGTGGTGTGTTTACATCTCTTGGTTCTTCTGGAACAAACAGAATAATCACAATTCAGGGTTACCATGAGATGACAGTCAACAAACAAACAGTGACACAGAGCTAGTTTTAGTTTCTAAATCTGGGTCTGCATCTTTAGAAATCCACAAATGGTACGAATTATGTTGCTTGACTGATCTTTAAAAGTGAAAATCAGCAGGAGTGAAGGCAGTGGGAGAAATGGGAATCACCGATCCAAATGTCTGAAGGGCAACGTCAGAGTTTCTTCGCAGCCATGGTTTTTATTGCTGGTTTCTGTGCATAAATTACACACTACTTTTAGTGTTGAGTATCAATGGGACATTTTTCAATTGGGAATATTTAATTACCTCCACCAAGGAAGTTATGATTCTTGTCTCAGGTTATGAATGGATTTGGATGACATTTTTAGACAAAGTGTGTATTAGGACAAGGAACAGATGTATGGTTTTTGGTGGTCCAGAACACCATCTGGATCCAGGAGTTTTCTTAAAGGGTTCTTTATGATTGCCGGACCATGGTGCGACAACTTGAAATTCCCACTCGGTTCGACAGCCTGTCAGCAGCGGACATACAGTGGCCAGAAGTCATCCAGAGTGAAGCTCAACAGTGTAGAGAAATGCTGACCGACATCAATGACCCTATTGCCTTGGCAGAGGTCTGTGCTGTATGAGTGCTCTAATATTAGAACTTTGTCTAATTTTGTGCTTGATCAAATTAGACAGCCATGGTTATTCAGGTGGTGGTATTTTGGAAGAGATTTTCTCTAATAAAATAAAATAAACAAAGAAACACACAGCTGGATAACAACATATACATTACCAGTGCACATGAATAAAATGTTTCTAAAAATTGCACAAATAAAACAAAAACAACTATTTTCACATAGTATACATTTAGGTCACTGATGTCAGAAGGGACTGACATTAGACCATTTACAATCACTGAATAACAAACCTGGTCATTGCTAGTAGTAGATCTGAAATATTTCAGATCTGAAATATGTTTTTTTCTATAATCCGTAAATGTCTATGATATAGTACAATATTTGATGATATAGTACAATATTTGATGATATAGTACAATAATTGAAGGCTCTCTAGAATTTAAAGCTTTTAAAAAGTCCTGTTAACTTGTGTGTCACCAAAGGGAGAAGATTATAGTTTGTGTTGAATGTCACTTCAATCAGAACTGACTTTCAGGGCAGAGTTTACTATAAGTATCACAATCTGAGGTTGTTTTGGAACAAAATGCAAACAGTCGCTTAAGTTCAGCATATTGAAAACAGATCTTCTTTTATTAAGGCTCGGAGATCAGCACTTACAAGGTCGTAGGAAATTCACAGAAGAGAATTCACAAGAAGCATAATCCAAAGAGTTCAGGGAGAGACGTGACAAACATGGTATACATGTAATGAGGAACCAGCGAAGAATAATTAGAGGAACCGGGTATATAAGCAGGAAGAGAAGGAGAGTGGACCAATGAGGGAGAAGCTAGGTTAATCAGAAGAGCAGTGAAAGCAGGTGCGGGAACTGGCTGTAGAGACTGAGGGAATGGATGGTTACTATGGTGACAAGAACTAGGAAACACAGGGATACGAGGGAACGAAACTATAAGAAAACCAAAGGGAAACTAGAATCTAAGGATAACATTATCTGATAAGGAAGAGCCGGGAAGCGAAGACCTAGAAGTGGAACTAAGCCTAGTGAGGAAACAAATAACTATAAACTATAACCTGTTGGAAGGAACTTAAACAGTAAAGACTAATACGGAGAACTATACTAGAAATAAGGCTGGGGAGAATTGCTAATATAAAAGGGAAATGGACACTGAGTAAATAATAACTGAAGGGCATCTAAGAACAAGAGGAGGAACTACTAGGGGAACAGCAAAGAGTAAAGGCAGAACAAAGTAAAAAGAAGGAATCAATAAACACAGCTTTTAAACCAATAGAAACATTAAACATAAGCTAAACATAAATAGTAACTCTAGAGAGAACTAAATCTAAGGACATGTAAACAAGCACAAGAATCTAAGCAAATATAAACTAAACCAAGTAAACTACTAATCAAAGGAACAGGGAAAATCTTTAACGGCAAAGTAAACAAAAACAAAGAACAAAATGGCAGATCCTGACAATAAGAGGATTTTCAACACACCTTAAGGAACACCTTCATCACGCTATCAAGACAAAATATTGTAATTAATCACTACATTATTTTAGGCTAAGGTTGCTCCTGTTACTGTGGCAATGATTTCTTATTTTGACATAGTTAGAATATTAATGGCGTGTTTTCATGGGACACTTGTTTTTACAGAAACAATGTAGAGTCTGAATCAGGTGAAATTAACTTTGTCATATGCATGTTTTATTTTTTTAGGTTAATCAATTTGCCCAGAAACATGCTTTTTTAAATTCATTTTTTGTGAAGCTTAAATATGACAGGACAGAGAGGCACATTGGGTACAGTGTCTCATAGTTGCAAACACGCAGCAAACGGGAAAAAACGCTCTTCAAACACATGAATGATGCATATTCCAACATACACAGACACAGAAATCCAATGTAATAGATAAACGGTGCAAAAAAGGCCGCAATCACAGAAAATAGACAGAAGCAAACTGAAAAATGCCGCAAATACAAAAACAACATTAAATAGTGAAAACCACAGCAAGTAGTGAAAACAACAGCAAGTTACACAAAAACGCTGCAAACCCGCTCAACAAAATGGATGTGCGCCGGAGCAGTAGAGAGAGTCGACCACTAATATTACAGAAGTAAGTATACTGCTGTTGTATTAAATTGCAAAATATTACGAACACTTGTTTAAAAAAGACATGAAGGAAATTTCATCTGGACAATCCCATTAATGTCTTTACTGAGGGTCTGGTCCCATATGAGTTGATGGTCGACTCCCTCTAGTGGTCTGATGCACTTCCGTTTTGTGGAGCTAGTTTGCAGCTTTTTTTAACTTCAGAAAGATGTTTATTAAATTTAACTCCCTTAATTAATCAAACAAAAAAACGTGTTAATCAATGGCTTAATAGAGACCTAAGTTTTAGAGGGTGGGTATTGTTATCCAAAGTGGAGGGCAATTCACTGCTTACTTATTCTGCGCTCTATTGACCAAATATTATTCAGATTCTTATGAAAAATCATTTGCATTACTTAAGAATGTCAATGGTAATCAATGGTATATTTTCTTGACAAGTTTTCTTCACAAGTTTAAATAACACCTTCAAAGGGAAATGGATAAAGTTGTATTTAGGAAATCCATCCTTCATCTGGAATACTTTAATAAATTAGACCTTTTCAAGCTTAGGTGGGCTAAGCTTCCTTCTCTGTAATTACAATATAGAGAAAATACCAGTAAAACTGGGCACCTATATATAAACATCATTTTTCTCCTCATAATTTCGTTATCTGGAATAACGAACACATCCTTTACAAAAACAAGTAACTATATTTGAATAAATGGTTTAACTATAAGATCCTGGTGGGTCGGCTATTTAACAAAAACAGATGTTTGCTAAGTTATAATGAGTTCAATCTCATTTTATCATGATCTGCTTGTGATGGTTCTGGGTTTGAGTTCCTAGTCTGTTTTCCCTACATTCCTCATGTTTAGATTCATCAATCTATCCTTGTGTTTAGATTACTTTCTTGGATTCTGGTGTTTAGATGTTTTAGTTTGTATTTCCTTTAGGTCTGGTTTCTCCATGTTTATGTTCTTTAGTTCCATTGTTTACTTATTTCTCTTCACCTAGAGGTTTTGTTGTTTCCCTGTACTCTCTCTCTTTGCTTTTATTTAATCACTCTTCCTCAGTTGCCTTCCTTCAGCTGCTTCTCATTCCCTTCCGTTTAGCTCCCTCAGTTCATTGGTCCATTCTCCACAGCCCTTAATATTTATGCTCTCTGGTTTCATTGTTCTCCACCAGTTCCTCCTGAAAACCACCCTGCAAATCTTCCTTGCCCAGATTCTGTGTCCAGCCCTCTTTGTAAGCCTCTTGTTGGTTATTATTATTATTAAACAACTCTTATTATTATTAAACAACCCCGGCCCAAGCCAAAGACCAGCCTTATGAAATATGTGAAGTTTTTAGAATATTTATTGTTGGTAATGAAGATAAATCGTTGTTAACTGACACTACTAAATTATCCGTGCCCTGTTTCAACAAGATATTATTTCTGTACCTTTACTGGATTTCTATTGGAAAATCGTTGTCCCTAATTCACTGTGGAAAAAGGGGTGGACATTTTATCAGAAACCTTTGATAAATAAGAAAATGAGAGAAGTTTCATTCAAACTGTTACACAGAATGTATCCTACTAATCAATACATGATGAAATATATTAAAACAATAGAACCCAACTGGCTGCACGGTGGCGCAGTTGGTAGCACTATTGCCTTGCAGCAAGAAGGTCCTGGGTTCGATTCCTGGCCTGGGGTCTTTCTGCATGGAGTTTGCATGTTCTCCCCATGCATGCGTGGGTTCTCACCGGGTACTCTGGCTTCCTCCCACAGTCCAAAGACATGCCAGTTAGGTTAATTGGTCTCTCTAAATTGCCCTTAGGTGTATGAGTGTGTGCATGGTTGTTTGTGTGTTGCCCTGCAATGGACTGGCGACCTGTCCAGGGTGTACCCTGCCTCTTGCCCATAGACTGCTGGAGAACCCAACTGTAAATTTTACAGTCATTTATTTGGGAATCAAAAGGAAATTTAGGAAGCAACGTAACAACTTTAGAATTTGTAATATTAATACTAAATTTTCACGAATGTATGAGCATATTATTTTTGATTTCCATGGAAAGAATACTTATCTAATAATAATATTTGGCAAATTTCTTATTCACAAATGTAAATTTTCATCATCTTCACATTTTTTTCCAGTTTTGATTAAAGAAATCAAACTATGTGTATCCACTATTTATTTTTCAGTATTTTTTGACAGTAGATAGAGAGGAAACAGGTGAACATATGAATGATGTAGGTCATTGAATATATATTCAATTTATCATATTTGTTTTGGTTGTTTTTTTGCACTAAATGTATTTATTGTAGAAGCCTGCCCCCCTGGTATACTTTGTCGGACATTCTCTGTTCTATTCTTTGTTGTATCTGTATTTGTAGGCAAAGATTTATTTCAATAACAAAAGTTTTTTAACTTGCTGTTGTTGTTGCACTTGTATTTCCTGTGACTGCAGCCTTTTTCTTTTGCACAGTATTTTCTGTTGCATTGGTTTTTTTGTGTTTGTATGTTTTGGAGTTTGCATCATTTATGTGTTGCAGCATTTTTTTACCATTTGCTACTCAATTGCACCTCTCAACCACTGTACATTGGGTTTAGTAACTCTTCAATGGGGCTAAAATAAGAGAACATTTTATTTAAATAAGGTTGTTGATCTAATCACTAAGGAAATGGCTTAAAACAAATAGCCACTCGTTGAAACTTAAAAAAAATAAATAAAACAAATGTAAAGTGTGAAAGAGGTCTAAACCATAGAGACAATAATAGTACATAAGGCTGCACCATAACTGGAAAACATGCATTTAAAATATAACAAAACATTGCAAAGATAGCTGTTGCAATTAACCCAAAGTTTACTCATCTTTTTGTTTCATCACAATGCCCCCACCTCTCCCAATGAGCTTCAGCATCTCAGCCACTAGAGATGCTAAGAGGTGGGTGTGAGCATTAAAGGCACTATAAGGCCATCCAGTGCAGTGGCTTTAATATTGCCATGTGGACTGTGATGCATTTGGCACTATATTGGAATACCAAGCACTGCAGTCCTTTGCAATATTGCATACACTAATATTGTCCTGGCTGGTTGTAGCTTTTTAACACTCATGCAGAAACTCTCAGAAGTAAAATTCAAAGGTTTATTCTACAATAACATGCCTTTTTGCTATTTTGTTTTAGGCTCTTGTTTCTTGGGAGACCCAGGTGGATAGAGAAGAAGTAGTGGTAAATATGATTAATCAGGAATTGGGAAGTATATCTTTAGTTAGGGTCACTTGGGTCTCCATGTTTGGCAGGGTGGAGGCGGGTTGAGGTTCCAGAGTAATTGTGGTCAGAGCAGGCAGCGTGGGTGGAAGGACACTCGTTCAGGTCAGTGTTCCAGGTAAGTACCTTGGTTCTTGGTCTGAGCTAAAAGATTTGTTATCTGTGGAAATGGTTTCAGAGAAGGCATAAGGTGAGACTCGAACAGGTACCTGGGAGAATGAGGAGACATAAAGCTAAGTAGCTTAGAGGTTAACAACATGGAAAAGCTAGAAACTCCATTTATCTCTCATTTGATCATCAAATGAAGAACAAATGTCTCTCCAGGCCTTTTAAAGTGGTGAACAGATGCAGCAATGACTCTCAGGTGTGGGTGCAGTAGCCAGCAGAGTAGCCACACCCACATCAGGGGCACCACCACGCTGAGTTAAATGTGTTTGAACATGTGCAGGAAGTATTTTACAGGTGCACCAATTACTAAGAATATCCCCTCTCTCTGGTTGGTGACAACAACTGTCAGTTGGGCAACTATCAAGTCAGCAGTCTTCCCCTTGATCCAACAATATAACATGTTAAAATTTTGGATTTTGATTAGCAGTAAGCCATTATCAAAACTAGCACAAAATGCTTTAAATGCATTTCTCTGAGTGTAATGAGTTTATATGAATTTCACTCTTTGAACTGAATTCAATAGATGCATGATTATGTGATAAGATATGGAAGCAAATCGTTACCATATTTCAAATGAAAAAGCATTTTCAGAAATGCTTTTTCATTTTAAGAATGTGGCTGCATTGTTTGATTCATAAATAAAATTAGTAATCAATCATCCTATATGCCTTTGCATTTTCTTCTTCACGACTGCACATTTTATGCCATAATCAAAAAGAAAACAAAGCAGACATTGCTTTTTCGTTTTCGTGGTCTGCCCGCAAAATACTGCCCAGAACTCGAAAACGAAAAAGCATTCCGAGCTGCGGGCGCAGCAGAGTGACATCAGCAGCCATTCTTCCTCAGCTCCCTGCTGACCGAGCTACCCAGCTTGTTCGGTAGGGGGCGCTGTGCATGTCTGCATTGCATTACATTGCAAACATGCCAAGAAATTGATTGAATTGCCGCAGGGCCGAGCTCAATTTGTGGCAGTGGCAGGCAGAACTGGTAGTTCCGGTGGCAGCCTTATGGCCTGGGACATCCAGCGTGTTTTTAAGTATTTATTTATATTTTTCTGTGAGTGACAATTCAGAATAGCCGCTCGTGCTCTATAATAAACCGGCTGTTTGTGCAATAAATCTTCGTCATCCTTTCAACACGTCACACATACACATCGTGCTATTTATTTTCCATGTCAAGTAAATACAATCACCTTATGTTATGGGACTAAAGCTGTTTATTAAATAATAATCAATAATGAAATCGTTATTTAAAGGTAACAGGCTATAACAACAATGACAACCCATTTGCCGATAATCAGCATCAGCTTCCACAAAAACAGCGGCAACCGCATTGGCAAGCTTTTACGGCCGGTCTGGCACCTTCTGGCATCCTCGCGGAATCCCCTGCCACCCTGCGGCAGGCTGTGGCGGTTCCGGTGGCAGCTTCGGTGGCACCGGAACTACCAGTTCTGCCTGCCACTGCCACAAATTGAGCTCGGCCCTGCTGCAATTCAATCAATTTCTCGGCACGTTTACAATGTAATGCAATGCAGACGTGCACAGCGCCTCCCACCGAACAAGATGGGTAGCTCGGTCAGCAGGGAGCTGAGGAAGAGCGGCTGCTGACGTCACTCTGCTGCGCCCGCAGCTCGGAATGCTTTTTTCGTTATCGAGTTCTGGGCAGTACTTTGCGGGCAGACCACGAAAACGAAAAAGCAATGTCTGCTTTGTTTTCTTTTTGATTATGGCCTAAAATGTGCAGTTGTGAAGAAGAAAATGCAAATGCAAATAGGATGATTGATTACTAATTTTATTTATGGGTAAAATAATGCAGCCACATTCTTAAAATGAAAAAGCATTTCTGGAAATGCTTTTTTATTTTCAAATTTTACATTTCAAATTGAATTTTGGTATCTACAGGTCCTTCTCAAAATATTAGCATATTGTGATAAAGTTCATTATTTTCCATAATGTAATGATGAACATTTAACATTCATATATTTTAGATTCATTGCACACTAACTGAAATATTTCAGGTCTTTTATTGTCTTAATACAGATGATTTTGGCATACAGCTCATAAAAACCCAAAATTCCTATCTCACAAAATTAGCATATCATTAAAAGGGTCTCTAAACGAGTTATGAACCTAATCATCTGAATCAACGAGTTAACTCTAAACACCTGCAAAAGATTCATGATGCCTTTAAAACTCCCAGCCTGGTTCATCACTCAAAACCCCAATCATGGGTAAGACTGCTGACCTGACTGCTGTCCAGAAGGCCACTATTGACACCCTCAAGCAAGAGGGTAAGACACAGAAAGAAATTTCTGAACAAATAGGCTGTTCCCATAGTGCTGTATCAAGGCACCTCAGTGGGACGTCTGTGAGAAGGAAAAAGTGTGGCAGAAAACGCTGCACAACGAGAAGAGGTGACCGGACCCTGAGGAAGATTGTGGAGAAGGGCCGATTCCAGACCTTGGGGGACCTGCGGAAGCAGTGGACTGAGTCTGGAGTAGAAACATCCAGAGCCACCGTGCACAGGCGTGTGCAGGAAATGGTCTACAGGTGCCGCATTCCCCAGGTCAAGCCACTTTTGAACCAGAAACAGCGGCAGAAGCGCCTGACCTGGGCTACAGAGAAGCAGCACTGGACTGTTGCTCAGTGGTCCAAAGTACTTTTTTCGGATGAAAGCAAATTCTGCATGTCATTCGGAAATCAAGGTGCCAGAGTCTGGAGGAAGACTGGGGAGAAGGAAATGCCAGAAGTCTAGTGTCAAGTACCCACGGTCAGAGATGGTCTGGGGTGCCGTGTCAGCTGCTGGTGTTGGTCCACTGTGTTTTATCAAGGGCAGGGTCAATGCAGCTAGCTATCAGAAGATTTTGGAGCACTTCATGCTTCCATCTGCTGAAAAGCTTTATGGAGATGAAGATTTCATTTTTCAGCACGACCTGGCACCTGCTCACAGTGCCAAAACCACTGGTAAATGGTTTACTGACCATGGTATCACTATGCTCAATTGGCCTGCCAACTCTCCTGACCTGAACCCCATAGAGAATCTGTGGGATATTGTGAAGAGAACGTTGAGAGACTCAAGACCCAACACTCTGGATGAGCTAAAGGCCGCTATCGAAGCATCCTGGGCCTCCATAAGACCTCAGTAGTGCCACAGGCTGATTGCCTCCATGCCACGCCGCATTGAAGCAGTAATTTCTGCCAAAGGATTCCCGACCAAGTATTGAGTGCATAACTGTACATGATTATTTGAAGGTTGATGTTTTTGTATTAAAAACACTTTTCTTTTATTGGTCGGATGAAATATGCTAATTTTGTGAGATAGGAATTTTGGGTTTTCATGAGCTGTATGCCAAAATCATCCGTATTAAGACAATAAAAGACCTGAAATATTTCAGTTAGTGTGCAAAGAATCTAAAATATATGAATGTTAAATTTTCATCATTACATTATGGAAAATAATGAACTGTATCACAATATGCTAATATTTTGAGAAGGACCTGTATTTGCTGGGGCATATTTTGAAAAATAAATCTCAAATGTCTTTTTCTTTTTCATTTTAATTAAGTGAAAGAATGAGCAGTCTTGAAGAAGAAAATTAAAATGCAAATAGGATTATTGATAACTAATTTAATTTATGAGTCAAACAATGCAGCCACATTCTTAAAATGAAAAAGAGCTTGAAAACCATACATTTAAGCCATTTATGATCATTTTCATTATAAATTCACCCTCTGTCTCAATGGAAAGGATTGCTATTTACTATTTGTGAGCCAAAAGAGTGAATAAAACACAGTCTGGTTAGAATCAGATATGTGCCTGATTGTAATGGGAGGTAGAATATAGTCAGTGCCACTCAGCTAATGAACTGCCTGCTGTCCATTTTGTTCCTTGTAAATGAATGCTACTGAGTTGTGAGGATCGTAAGATATAAATGTTGCAATGGAGTCATAAACAAGCAGAATTCTGTCTGAAGAAATTATGCTGAATTAGTTTTTTAACAAGCCGCAGTATGGATTGGTAAGTACTTCCTGGCAAACAACAGCAGGGATTTCCTAGAGATTATGCTTTTCCCATGGCAACTTCATGATAAAAACATGATTCCAGGAAGTTCATCTGCTGTTCATAGGAAGCAGTTTCCGCACATTTAAATTATTAAAATCGATATGTGTATTCCCGACAATAGTCAACACACTTTAAATCCACTGACTGACTTTAATAATCCAGTTCAAATATATTCTTCTAGATTCTTCAGTTTTCTGGGTATGTTTTCTGACTGTAAAGTTTTGTTAAATCAAATCTGCCTGTCTCTCCATGAGAATCATGCAGGAAGTGTTGACCCACAGAGCAATATTCTTCAGCAACAATTGACCTTTGTCAGGCTCGGGTGTTACAGAGGAAAGATCTGTGGCCTAATGTTGGCTGACAGCATTGTCATGTAAGATTTGATTGGTGCCAAGGGGTGTGTCAGACAGCAAAGAGTAAAAAAAGAGAAATAGGACTGTTAACATTTATGAGAAAAGATCACCGTGTTAAAGGGAGAGCATCGACTTGTCATTTCTCAGACAGCGCTGATCAATTTGACTGGTCGCATCTCTTCAGTTCCTGCCTCTGATGTAGATCTATTATTTTCTTTCATGTTCCGTCTTTTCTCCATTTTTCTATTCCCTTCAATTCCCTTTTTTCTTATTATTTCTTTCTATGCTCCCCATCTTTCTTTCATCTTTTCCTCACTATATTTAATTCTTTATAAAAACTAAACATCCTTCAGTTCAATTTCTTCCTTTCAGCAGCATTTCCACATTCGGCTCCTTTGTTTTCTGTTGCATTTCCCTGTTTTTTCTGCCAGCATCTACCCCCTTGAAAATAGGACCCATCTATTACCGGTACAAGAAGCATCAATATCTGACCAGACGTAGAAAAACTCATTACCTGAAGCAGTGAAGGCACAAAACACTCAAAATGCTATCATGAGTTTAGCACCAAAGCAAGATGAGTTTAGACACGGAAAGACAAGGTGACAGCTGAAGTTTACATGAACAAAATAGATCTGGGTTTAAAGTACTTGGCAAATTTATTTATACTCTTCTTTCCAAATGAATCTCCAGAAAGTGTTGCATGCATTTGCAGTCTTTTAATCCTAAGAGTCAGTATTTTCCAGAACTACCTTTCGGTGTGATTTTCCATCTAGGAAGTATTAATCAATTATTTTTTGTATCCCTAGAGTACAAATGTGACGTGACACACTGGGCCAATTCTTTTAGGATAGGACACTGCTGGGCAAGCTCTCATATATTTTTTATTATCATGCACAGTGAGCAGGAGGTAAAATGAACAACTCCAAACATTTTCTGTTAGAGAACTGTACCAAAGAGTGAGGCATGAAGCCCTACTTCCAGCTCTGTGTGATGTGCAAAGTAAAATAAACACTCACAGTTACACATCATGTCCTCTTAAAAGATAAAGGTTGTACAGTCTAAAGCACCCTTCTGTCCTCAACTTGCCGGACAATGGCCATAAATCACGTCCATAATTTTGAGCCACCATCACAGCTTTCAGTTTGACCCGCTTCGGTCATTGTGGTCCTTATTATTTTTGGAGTTACTCTGGAGTTTTTTGAGTTTTTCCGGGCACTATGGTGTGCTGTAAAATCCAAGACTTGTCATTGTCTGCGTCACCTCATGTCACTGACATACGGCTGACCACACTTAGGGCCAATCAGTGAACAGGAGTCTGTTCATGTTACATTTCGACCGTACTCAGCCCCAATGTGACCTGCTGACAAGCAGGGACCAAAAAAGCAAATATTGGACTGGAAAAACACAAGTCTCCACAGAAACCACTGTTTTGGAGGCATGCCAGAAAAACCATCTTCCTTTATTATCATAACTGTAAACGTTTGGAGTTTGCCAAATTACAGGGATTTATAGTGGAACTGTGCGTTTTGGTCAGATGAGACTAAGATTGAGCTTTCTGCTACAAACATTTCAAATGAATCTGGCATAAAACAAAGGATGAAAATGTTTGGGTATTTATTGGGTCTTTCAGCAGGATAACAGTCCAAAACATTTGGCCAAATGAACAGAGAAATACTTGACCCGTCTCAAAATGAACCTCCTTTTATGAGCATCTCAGTCCCCAGAACAAAATCCTATGGAAAACTGGTGGAGCTAAAGAGAAGGGAGCATATAAGAAGAACCCATGTCTCTGAACCATGTAGAACAGGGGTGATCAAGTCCAGTCCTCCAGACCTGCTATCCTGCTATTTTTGCTGCCACCCTTCTCCAGCACACCTGAATCAAATCAATGGCTCGTAACTAGGCCTCTGCAGAGCTGAATGACTGAATGCTGATGAGGGATTTCAGTCACTGTATTCCAGTGTGCTGGAGAAGGGATGCATCTAAAAGTTGCAAGATAGTAGCTTTTGATGACTGGAGTTGGGCACATCTGATGTAGAAAGATTTTGCAAAAATGAATAGTAAGAGATCCCTCTCTCTTTATGCTCCAACCTTGTAAAATGTTATTGGAAACGACTAAGTGCTGTGCTGTTAGATGGATCAATGTCAGAAATACCAAAAACTGTGCCAAAAGGGAGTTTGTAAAAAATTACTATTTAAAGCTTAATATTCAAGAATGACGTGTCATTTGATGTTGCAACACCAAGATGTGCTCAGTTCAAGTTCCTCAGGTAAAATAAAACCACTTTGCTGCTCTCAAAGTTCTATTGTCTCACAGAAAATATGAATATGCTTATGCAAAACACTGCATGTGTGTTCCCTTTGTAAGGTAAGAACTTCACATTTCCAAGGGGAAACTGATTTGAAATAAATCAGAAATGCTGCTTGGAAATTTGAGGTGTCTTACAAATATTACCCTCAGAATCCAATATGGCGGCTAAACTCTATAAACATAATAAGAATTGCCATAAAACAATTTTTAGAGGGACTTTAAATGGTTTATTTTTTTTAAATCAATTGTTAAATTATTGTACAACATCTTTAGGTAAGAATGGTAAGTCTAGTAATTGAGCACAGCAGGTTGTGAACCCCACCAATTTCAGACTAGCATCTAGAATATTGTTTAGTTGGTTGTGTCTTCTTTCCTAGATCTGAGTTCCAGTTTCCCAGATTAAATAGAAAGCAGCACAAGGTTAAACCATTTGGCTCTCTTAGTGATACACCTCAGTGCTGTAGGGCTCACTGGTGTGTTACTACCGCACAAAAACTCACACTCAAGAGTCCACACAGAGGGTCGCCGTCATCACTGCGGCGCACAAGCACCCAAAGAAAACACAACTTCAGCACGGAGAGCCAATAAACCGGCACGCTGCAGCTGGAGAGACAGAAACAACGCCAGAGAAATAAATGTATCACAGCTGCAGCCTCGGGTGTTACTTCATTTTATCCTCCTTTAACTAACAGCTGAAACACATGTTCACATATGGGATGTCAATTAAAGAGTTGGTTCCCATTTGGGTAATGCACGAGTTGACATTTTTGACTTTAGACAAAGAATTATGTGACTAATGTATTTCTGTAAGGATTGCAGGATGGGTAGGATGGTTATGTATGGTAACGTCACAACTAAAAGTAAGTTTTAGTTAACCGCAGTTTAATATTGTCATCAGAAAAACCACAGCTAGCTTTTGATAGTCATCTATCAGCCGTCTCCGATTGCCTGGAAAACTCAGATTATAAACGCTCGTTCTGTGGCATTTGGGATTAAACAATTAGAGTCTCTTTCTGTTTCCCTGGGACGAGTTCTGTGGTGACACCAGATGATGCTTCTTTAAGATGCTCATAAGTCATGCTGGTTGGAGTCTCTCTTTGAGCTCAGACAAATACTCAAAGACATCTGGCTAATTCTAATGAAAATGGTTTCATGATCTGCTGGAGGGAGGAAAAGGAGATGTGATTTAAAAGTATGTCCTGCCCTCGTGTGGTAGCTCACAAAAATACAGTGCTCAATACTAAACTATGGTCTTGGGACTAGTAGCACCTTTAGTACATTAATACTTCATGTACTCATATTCTCTGTCTTCTTAACTGTAGATAGACTTAAAAAAATGTTTACATACATATATTATGCATACTTCTTCCTTCCTTAATATGATTTCTGGCTTTTTGCATTTAATTTTCTTTAGTTTGGTCAATAGAATTCAAAAATATTGCTGCCCGATAAAAAATAAGGTTAATAAAGCAAAATATTTTATTTGAGCTCAAATCAAACACAAAGTGCTTGTTCTAAATGTATATATTTTGTCTTCCTATCTGTTTATAAAACAGGGTTTTATAAATCCATGTGCACAATATAGTTATTGTGCAATAATTTAATATTTTAGAAATTTTAATGGCTGAGAAAATACACTTCTAAATTAACAACAGATGATCCCTTTGTGCTTTTCATAAATACATGTAAATAAAATAGCAACAATATATATATAGGGGTTCCATTAGTGCCAAAAATATGTATATGTGTCTATGTATATGTTTATGTGCTGTGCTTATGTCTATGTATGCTGTGTATGTGAGGTGCTTATGTTAGGTGCTGATGTTAAGTGTATATGTTAGATGCTTATGTTAGATGTACATGTTTGATGCTTATGTTAAGTGTATATGTTAGATGCTTATGTTAAGTGTATATGTGAGATGCTTATGTTAAGTGTATATGTTAGATGCCTATGTTAAGTGTATATGTTAGATGCTTATGTTAAGTGTACATGTTAGATGCTTATGTTAAGTGTACATGTTAGATGCTTATGTTAAGTGTACATGTTAGATGCTTATGTTAAGTGTATATGTGAGATGCTTATGTTAAGTGTACATGTTAGATGCTTATGTTAAGTGTACATGTTAGATGCTTATGTTAAGTGTACATGTTAGATGCTTATGTTAAGTGTATATGTTAGATGCTTATGTTAAGTGTACATGTTAGATGCTTATGTTAAGTGTACATGTTATATGCTTATGTTAAGTGTACATGTTAGATGCTTATGTTAAGTGTACATGTTAGATGCTTATGTTAAGTGTATATGTTAGATGCTTATGTTAAGTGTACATGTTAGATGCTTATGTTAAGTGTACATGTTAGATGCTTATGTTAAGTGTATATGTTAGATGCTTATGTTAAGTGTACATGTTAGATGCTTATGTTAAGTGTATATGTTAGATGCTTATGTTAAGTGTACATGTTAGATGCTTATGTTAAGTGTATATGTTAGATGCTTATGTTAAGTGTATATGTTAGATGCTTATGTTAAGTGTACATGTTAGATGCTTATGTTAAGTGTATATGTGAGATGCTTATGTTAAGTGTACATGTTAGATGCTTATGTTAAGTGTACATGTTAGATGCTTATGTTAAGTGTATATGTTAGATGCTTATGTTAAGTGTATATGTTAGATGCTTATGTTAAGTGTATATGTTAGATGCTTATGTTAAGTGTACATGTTAGATGCTTATGTTAAGTGTATATGTTAGATGCTTATGTTAAGTGTATATGTGAGATGCTTATGTTAAGTGTACATGTTAGATGCTTATGTTAAGTGTACATGTTAGATGCTTATGTTAAGTGTATATGTTAGATGCCTATGTTAAGTGTACATGTTAGATGCTTATGTTAAGTGTACATGTTAGATGTACATGTTAGATGCTTATGTTAAGTGTACATGTTAGATGCTTATGTTAGCCCCCCCCCCCCTCCATTATATATGGAGAGCTCATTAATTCAAAATGAAAATAAATACTATTATAATTATTCATAAATACTCCATCCAATAAATAAATGTCCCCATGAAATAAAACAAAATATATAATAGAAATAATCTTTTTTTAGTTTGTCAGGTATTTACTTACTTCCAGATTTATGCATTTAAGATTTTACAATTTATTTCAAGATTACTCTATTTAATAATGATATTTTATTTTTTGATACTTTTATTTAGTAAAGCTACATTAGGTGGGACTTTTATTTTTTAACCCCATTGTGTCTAGCAATCTTCAATGAAAATCCATGCTCTACATCAGAGATCTTCAACATGGAGGTGACACCATATCTGTACTTCGGCAACCCCACACTGGAATAAAATAAGAACAGTTGGGGCAAGTCACTATAGGCTTTCTTTGCAAGAATATGTTCCTTAAAATAATGAAATAAATCCACAACCAAAACTGCTCATCTCACAAATTACAAACATTTTGCAACCATAACTGACAATCATGAAAATAACTTTTTTTCATTTTAACTGAAAATGCATTATTTTATTTTATATCGCAGACAAACTTAAACTGATGTCAATGAAATTAACCTTTGACCTCACACACTAGAACAACAACAAAAAAAACCAAATCAAGTTTGATTCTAAAGGAATCCAAACGTTGGAGCCTGTATCAGGCCAGACTCCATGTAGAGCACAAAGCTGTCATAGGTGGATGGGGAGGCACAGAGTGACCTCACAGGGGTTCGCCTCTGGATACAGAAAAGTAGTTATGCTTTAAAAGACAGGATGAACTGGATTTTCAAAAGAACATGGAGTCACTAGCAGGAGCAACTCAGCTGATGCCCCCTCCTTTTTCATTGGACCTATTTTAAGGACCCTGTAATCATTGTTTGAATTTTGTTATTTTGGGAAAATAAAACCCATTTTCCTTGAAAATTCTTTCTGTGTCCTCATGCTTGACCGACCCGGTCCCTCACATCATGGAATATTCGTCGAGCACTTTCCAAGGCTTCCACTAGTATATCCATCCCAAAGCATGTACTAGGGCGAAGAGGATCTATTCTCTCACGGAGATGTTCAAATACTCGGTTTTGTAGAGGCATGGGATTTTCTGGAACATCAATTGCAGTTTCATGAGCAACAGGTGTTGGTCCTTCCCAGTCAATGCCATAATCCTCCAGAGTTCCCTACACAAAGGGACATAGTGCTTAGAGATATTCTTTCATTATACCACTTATGTCTCTTTATATTAATTTACTGAGCCTAAAAGATTGCGAGTTTGCAGGAATTACATTATTCATTGACACAAATTTTACATAACTTGTTTGTTTTATGAAACAACCTTGGTGATGCATTTCTTTATAAAGGTAACACAAAAGATCTGTTTACTTACCTGTTCACAAACAGGTTCAGTGATAGGATGCGCCCCCATAATCTGTCCTTCAATCCACAACTGCTGGGGGGACTTTCCATGCTCTGTAGAAAGGCGATGACGATCCCAAGCTTTCTTAAACAGCTGTAAATGTTCGTTAATTTTAGGAAGCATCACATAATGTAGACAAATGAGGTCTAGCTCGTCGTCTACATTTAACACACCAGAGTTGTAAAGATGTTGAAAGGCTGTATAATAGTTTACAGTCACTGAGCACCAGACATCTCTCCACAGTCGTTCAATTCTCTGATTGTGAACACTCCGTCCGGTTATGAAACTTGTTCTATCTGTAGAATAAAAACATAGATGACAATGGAAAAATATATGTTAACATGAAAAGAATGAGGTTCTTAAATAAATTAAATATTTGTAATGTTCACTGTTCGTCAATGTGCTTCCTACCTGGTCCTCGCTGTGGATGTTCAAGCATGAAACGAGCGACGTCAACTTTCTCCCCTCCTCTGTCACTGCGAACCCTTGTTGGAATCCCAAATTGCTGGACTGCGGCAAGAAAGGCGCTCAATACAGTGGAGGCTCTATTATTATTATTGGCACAGAGGTACATGATCTTTCTGCTGTACCCATCAATTCCTCCAGGGATCACAATTCTCCAACTGCAGGTATGAAAAAATAAAATAAATTTTTTAAATGTACCTCACTATAGAACGTTTTCTTGCTACAGAGCTCACCAGATAAGGACTCACCGAATCAACCTGTGATTTCCATCAATGTGCCATAAAGAATTTGGTGCTGGTACAGAGTACACTCTTCTTGGAATAACATTTATTCCAAGCCCTCGACACAGCATGCCAGCAGGATCCAATACTCTCAGGGTTTCAATAACACGAGACCTTTGAACCCTTAATAATCCAACACAAAATAATAAGGAAAATAATAAATAAGGAAAACTGGGTGGTTTCCATGCCATCATTGTTTTGACATAGGACAAATGCTCACCTTAGTCCAACACTGTTGAGATATCCACTGACCGTTTTGATTCCTGAATCAGGGAACTGCTGAATGAAACTAGACACTACGTCTCTAAGATCTTCATTGGAAATGTTGCTGTAGTACATTCTCACTGACAGACCATTTTCTGTCATTCTCCTTCTTATAGTTCTGAAACTGACTCCAAACAAATGTGCAATTTCCCTAACAATAAAGTCAAATTCAAGAAGAAACTGAAGTTGCTCAGCAGAAATGTCCCAGGAAGGGCGTACCCTTCCTCCAGTTCTGAGCACACCTGGCTTAAATCCATGTAGCGGCTGATGCTTTCCCTCTAGTAAAACCAACCTTGTTTGCATGCTCTGCAGTACATCTTCCAGGTCTGAAAATATTTGATGGTGGACACATCTCAGAAGAAGTCTGTACAGTTCCTCATAACGAAAATTAAGGAACTCCAGATCCATTTGCAGAGGTTGGGCTTCAAATTGGTCACACTGCATTGAATGTAAACAAACATCAACAGCTCTCTGGTACGTGGGTCTTCCTGTGGGCTAAGCACATAAAAATAGGAAAGAATCAATTGCATTCAAAATTGTTCTGTCTTTCGGCAAGGGGGATTAAATGTTCTTTAAGTATTTTCAATAACCAGGGTATGACTGAGAATAAGGAATATGAAACAAAGCTTACAAAGAGTACTCATGTTCCAAAGACCTACATCTCTACTGCTGTAAAAAGATCTTTATCTGTTTTACTGTATATGGCATTTCTTCTGTGAGAATGCAGCTACCATTTGTTTTAGTTGTTATTGATTTTCAGTAAATAAATTCTGTAAAAACCTCTCCACACCGCAGAAAGAGTACGCTTATGAAAGTCGCTTTGATTGATTGAGTTTTAACACAGTGTTAAATTACAAGTAACCAAACGGCATTTCCAATATGGAAAGTAATTATTTAGATTACTTTTTGAAGGAAAAACTAACGCAGTTACTAACGCAGTTATTATGTAATACAGTAACTCCCAACATTGATGACCATTAATAATTTGTAGTTTTGAAGTGACAATTACAAAGGTCAAGGACGTTTTCTTTCTTCGTTCTAAATGCAGGTTTTTGTGGCCTGCTCTCACTAAATTATAGCAGTCAATCTTGTTTCTCTGGTCCCACTGGCCCACTAAGAACAGCATAGGATTGTTAGCCAGCAGCAATAAAAGCAAAATAACAAAACAAAGACTGGATTACCTTACAGAAGAAATGGAAGTCAAAAATCCTTTGCTGGAACCAGCTTCATGATGGATGGACATCTTACTCGATCGGTTCTGGGTAGCAGGACAGAAAAAAGCGAAATGCAGACTTCAGAGTCCAGGAACAGAATCTGAGGGACATGAAGCTGATGACAATAATGGTTTTTACACAAATGGAGAACAAAGAACACAGGGTCTTAAGCCTCCAACAGTTTCCATCCATAACAGCAGTCCTAAAAGGACATATTACCTGAGTCAGCCCTAACTATAATCTTAATCAAAGATCAAGGTTTTCTGTCTGACGTTAAATCTATGGAGGGTGTCCATGTCCTGAACACTAGCTGGCTCAGGGAACTTGAGAGATTACGGACGCTAAAGACCAAACACATTTAACTCCACTTATGCCTTCAGCATAAAACTATTACAAAACACACACATAAATAATTTACCCTCTGGCATTACTTCTATAATATTTTAATAAACTGCTCTGGTTTCTGGGAATGTGAGTTACCATATTGTGGGAATTTTTCTGTCTGGACTAAGTGTGTTGTACTTGTTACATATTAATTTTTGCATTTCCATTGATGTAACTTGATGGACATTAAAAAAAGAGACCCCAGAGTTTTCTATTCTTTGCTTTCCTCTCTGTTATAACTTAAAACTGTTAATTACATTACAAAGGCACATTACAAAAAAAGTGCAAGGTACATGTACACCAACTGCTTAGTAATGGCTGTCTATTTACATAGACAGCCATTAATAAGCAAATTATTCAACAAATTAAATTCATTGTTTGGTAGTATAAAAAAAGTATCAAAAAACTATTTATAATAAATTATTCTGCAGAATGGCATATCTACATATCTATTCAGCTGCTTATCCATCTATTTAACTTCTATCCATTGGCCCAGACATTGTCATGTGACTAGTGACGTATGTGAAAGTGGGAGGAGCATTCTGAATACTGGTCGTTCTTCGCGGGCTTCTCTGTTTTAGGCGCTCTTTCCAAGCACTAAGAATTGGCAGTCAGTGCAATCCGTCTGCTTTGCACCAAGTGTTCATCCAACTAAGGCGGCATTCGTCCTTAAGAAGGTAACTGTGTGATTTTCCGAAATAGTAAGGATTACATTAATTGTATTAAAACTAATGTTGTTAACCCGTATTTTATGTGAAGTCTGGACTTTTTTTCATGGGCTAAATATGAACATCACCAACTTGCAGAAGTAGGAAGTCATAAAGTGCTATTACTGCACCCTCAGTGACATTTTAAGTTATCTGTGCTTGAGGCAATTATTTTTCGCACGACCATTTACTTTTGTTCCCTGAATTTTAACAAAAAAGATCCGTTCTTCGTACTCCTTATACAATCAAAGTGGCTCCTTACTACTATATGCAAAATGAAATATACCACAGAAAGTATCTTTATTTTTGGAGGGAACACGACAGAAGTCAACTGCGTGTCCTGTGGGAGTCTAGAGATGAAAACGTTAAACTGGGAAACGTTGCGGGTTTTGAGCAACAGAGTAAAAACGTAATACCTAAGTTGTGTGCCTAGAACTTCAATTTGGTACAGTTAACAAACTAGTTATTTCGGCTCACTGCAAATGATCCTTTTTTTTTTTTTTTACTTTTAAATCAATTTTAGAACGTTTACCAATTGTTACTTTTACTTTGCGCATCTGGTAAAAGGAGACTGCAGCACTTCCGCTAGCACAATTGTTGCAAACATTTTCTGAAAAAAAGACACAATTCCATGAATAAGCGACTAGATTAAATGGAGAAATGAAAGCCCAAACTCCACTCTCTCCAAGTGTGTGAATATCATTTCTCTACCTGCAAAACCTCTGGAATTAGCAGCCGAAATTAGCCGCAATACATATCTTTCACAAAGTCTAAGATATCAATAACTTATTTACCTTTACTGTTGTTTTTTAATTCCAGATGGAGTCTACAGTATTGATACTGTATTTTAAATTGTAAAGCAGGAATCCAAGCTGAGATGATAACATTATGCAAGTGAATGCCAACTGTTGTTACATGCTCATCCAGGATTTTTTTGAATGAAAAATAAAATGCTGCTGTTAACATTTACCAATATAAAACACGAAAAAGAATAATTTGGAAGTTGCTTACGCTATAAATTGATAGTTACTGCTAGTGCAAATCAAACATTTCATTTCATTACTTATCTTTTCACAGCAGCAATAATATATATTGAATTTTGAAAAGTAAAGGTTTAAGAGAATAAATGTCACACATGGTGAAAAAGACAAATTACTTGAACATTTGATTTTTAAGCCTATGACGTATTCCATAGAGTGTAAGTGAAGAATCTGAGTCTTTTTACCACCTATAATAACTTACCTGTAAGGCATAGTGGGTAATTTTGTTTCCATGAGACTGATTAATGTACAGTTTGGAAGTAGTCTGTAATCTGTCAATCAACCAATCTATTAAACAGTCAATCAGTAACGTCATTGAACTAACTGGGATATGTATTATTGACGGCGACTTCTGATATAATTTTGCCTCCTAAAATACTACCTCTAAGATGTAATACACACTGAATGCTGGCTTTTTCATTTGTCTTTGTGTATTTATTAATTAGGGAAAGCAATTCTTCAAAACGCCAAAGATGGAAAACATCAATAAGGACAATATGTGAGTGTTTCATTTTTATTTACTGTACTTAATACTTGTTTTCTATCCAATAGTATTTTAGTCTATCCCAGGATTTTTGGACAGTTCATAGATGTACTATAAGATGATGAGTCTAACATATCGGTCTCTTTTTGAATTTTTAACCAGTGTGTCGCACTGTAAAGCATCTTGAGATGAAATGTCTCCAATTGGTGCTATATAAATACAATGATTTGATATGATGTGATCTCTTGCATTTTCATTTGACCAATTGTCTTTAGTTTAATCTGTTCCTTCTGTGAAATTGCAGGAGCGCCACAGACTTGCAACATTTATTGCACCAAATGCAAAGAACAACTTCCATGCTGGAAGAGAGATTGTCCAGCACCATAACCCATGGTTCATCAACTGGATTAAGTTCCTCTTCAACAGACACACATGCAATAGCCTCAACTTCATCTGTAGCCACATCTGCATTGTATTCCATAACAATGCCAGCTTCACCTTTCTCAACATCATCTTTTCATCAGTCTCCTCATAGTTTTTATGTGCCACGCCCTGTCAGTCTCCCATCAGGGTCGAATTCAACACAGTCACGTCTTCAGAGCAATGCAAGGCCGATCTTTGAGCAGGCTTCTCCTTATGCTTCCTTTTCACCGCAGTCAACCAGTGAGGAAGAAATGCAGGCCAACCTTGCCAGACTTTTTAGAACTCGTAGCACTCCAATGGCATGGTGAGGGAAGTCAGTGAAACGTAAAAGAGAGGTTCCTTGGATACATACCTTTGTTTGCCTGCCTGAACCTGAGATGCTCTCTGTGCCACATTTAGAGGAAAGCAGGTTTTATGAAGCCTGTGGGATAGGGAAAAAAGTAATAAACTTTCACAACAATATGGGTGATCACACATATCTGACCAAGCACTTATACAGCACCTTTCCACCACTGATGGATGCTGGTGGCTACACTCTGGCTAAGAGTGACAGAGGAAAGCGCTTAATTAAGATCCCTATCCCTCCTTTGGGATATAGCATCCAGTTCCTAAGGTATGAGGTTGACATCAAGAGAGCCCCTCTCTACATTATTCCATTGCAGCGGGGACTTACACTAAACACACCAATAGAGGAGGTAGACACAAATATGCCTTAAAAATGGATGTTTTGGTATAAAGACATGTTTTAAGCCTCTCCACCTTTTTGGTTATATCTGTTTTAGGTTTGTCCTGTAATGGAACACTGTTTGAATTGTGACAAGGACTTTCCACTATTTGAACTGCAGGGACATCTTCATCTATGATAGTGACCCTATATATTTTATATTGTGGTGTTTATGTGAGATGAGTGCTAGTGAGAAAAATAATTGTGTGATGCTTAAGAACTTGGTATGTTTGTGATGTACAGTTGAAGGACTATGCATTCTGTAAAATCTAAGTGATACATAGTAAGCTGATCTCTTTCTGGGTTGTATTGTTATTTGCAAAGCCCAGCACTCTGTAATCTAAGGTATGATAAATTAAGCTATTTTTATATACTCTTTTTCAGCCAAAAACATGAAAAACATTGTCTGAAGAGGTCACCAGAATGCGCAGAGGAAGGGTATGTTCCTTTTTGGAAACAAAAACACCAACTCTGTTATTGCAAATTGAACAATACTACTTTTGGGATATAAGAATACACCAGTTACCATAACAATAGCAACACAACTGATCTGTATAGTTTGCATTGTATGGTTATGAAAAGACATAGTAGTAATGATCAGAGTAATTAAACATATAAAACTTGTAGGTTTACCTGTTCTGCGCATATCTTGTGAGCACATATGCAAATTTGTCTGTACTGTGTAACTGAACATATAAATGTTACATGTTACACAACTTATAATAACTGGTCTGTGAATAAGTGTTGGTTAATTGGTTTTTTGAAAATGTATAATGACAGAGCATAACTTGAGTTACATATGTTTCTTTTAGTACAAAAAGTGATGACGACGAAGACATTGCCACAGCCATGAACTTGTCCCTCCAGGTAGTTTTTGCAGTTTTAATTATACAAATAAAGCTACGAACTGTGAAAACATGTAAAAACGGTTTGGTAGGCAAATGCCAGTTTTTATAATGTCTTAAATAATTAAAAATAATTTGACAATTCATTTTATTTGTCTTCCATATCGTTTGTCATTTCAAGAGACTGAAACCTCATCTTGTCAATCTGCAGAAGTACAGATAGAGAAGTAAGTGCATTTTTACATTAATTTAAAAAATATAATCTTGCTAAATGCCCCTGAATTATTTTTTGGGCTAACTGAGGAAAATGTAAGTATTTATTGTTTATTGTTATTCAGTTATTTTCAAGACTTACTTAATCAGTGGCCTCCGCAACAGTTTCAACCTTTTAAGAAGGGCTTCTCAAAACTGATTGTTTCTTGGGACCAAGGACCGGAGGAACTCCGAGGCGTCTGACTGCCAACAGGGTGCGGTAGCTCGGCCAGTTTTTAAAACAAACCTACTCTGAGTATTAAAGCGAGCCCTTCTTTTCTTCCAACGAGTCCAGCCTACAGATCTTGCAAGTTGCTGTTTGATCATGGTTGTTTTCCAGTAAAAAATATTCCCACAGGAGGACGGTTTAAATACATCGTTTTTAAACCAGGACAATTTTTGTTCTATTCATGATCAAACCATGTGATATATGCCAATAAGCTCCTTTGTAGACAACAGCATGTTGTTGAAAAAGTGTTGAAACATCGTACAGCTGGACGGCTACAATTACAAAATTTAGAGAAGGTCACATGAAGTCCAGCCCTCATTTGTAGATATCAAGGGGACAACCATAAGATAAGTCACCTTATAGTTTGTTATACCGTTCCTTATTGTTTGTTTTTCATAGGTCCCCCATTTAGATACCAAACATCAGCAACATCGACACGCAGTGCACTGCAGAAATTGAAAATGAGTAAGTGGAAATTTGACGTAAATCTCACACCCTCTATACATTTCAGCTACTCATAGTCCTTAATTTAGACATGTTACAGGGGTATGGAGTCTATACAAGATGTCACACTTGCAAAAGTCACAAGTACAACTTTGATCAAATATGAGCACAATTATAATGATGGTTAAATGTTGGATCCATTGCAGGCTGGATGCTGCTGCAATACTGCAAAGTCTTACCAGTCTGGTGGATGAAGGGACACCTCCTCGGTCTAACTATGTCAATGTGATGAGGGACTCTGTTCTTGAAAGTGCTTTTAGAGCATTCAAAAGACAAAGATTTTCTCCTTGGCATAGGCTCAATGTTACCTTTGTCGACACTGCCGGGGTAACAGAGGGAGCTGTGGATGACGGGGGGCCAAATAGGGAGTTCCTGCTAATCACAGAAATAAAAGACAGCTCTTTTTTTAATGGCACCGACTACAACAAGAATCTGTCCTTGGTGTCTCGGAGTATGCCACACTATCATACAATTGGAAGTCACTTGCTTGTTTTTAACATTTTTGGCACTGTGATGTCAATTCTGATAAACTGTTTTCTTGTGTCCATGTGTTTGGTGGTTTCACTTTAATTTTTTAGGTGTAGATAACAGGAATCTGAGACAGATGATAAGTGTGGCCCTTGTCCATGGAGGAATCAAGCCCTTATTTTTTTCCCGGCAATTATACCACAGCATAGCCAGTCGTCCAACACCCCCAGTCACTCTTGAAGAAGTGGATGACAGAGAACTGCAGGAGCAACTGCGAAGGGTAGGTAATACTGTTATATTTGGGTAAATTGAGTATGAGACCAGGAGGGTATTGAAAAAAAGTCTATAAGCTGTGGGGTCATGACATATTGGAACTGAAATTGCTCACAAATATCACATTTGGTCATCCAAATAAGCTTCCTTGAATGGCTCAAGTGTATGTTTATTATTTCCCCATTTGCTGTTACACAGGTAATAACTGCAGAAACTCTGGCAGAAGCACAGGATGCCATAATGGAGGCTTCAGGTTCTCTTTGTCTTCTTGGCTGTTCTGCGGGTCTCTGAAGTCTGGATGAAAAGGAGTACTTTACACAACAAGCTCTAAGGGCATATGTCGAAGGAAGGACACAGAAAGCTTTGGAGCAGTAAACAAAAACTACATTTTATATTTGATCTTAAATATTATGTTTTATGTCAAAGTGGGAAAATGAGATGGCCCATTTAAATTTATGCAATTGAACATAAGTAAGAGCTTTTCTTTGGTGAACACTCTTTAAATGACTTCAAAGAGAGATTTTACATGTTTACATTTTATATGTTCTGTATATGTCTTATATGTTCTGCTTCAAGCAGGGGCGTTATGATATGAATGTTCTGTGTAGGTTTCTAATTTATATATTCTGCTACACTTTGTATTTCCTTTAAATTACTTTGCCAAAGCGGAAACAGCAAATCTAAACATTTTAAGTTATTCTTGCCAGGTCATATATGAAAACTAACACAAAATGCCTTGCTTTCTTCTGTTTGGTTAGATGTGTGGATGGGATGAATGCCATGGGCCTTGCTGAAAAAATAAGAAGCCACATAGAGGAACTGGAACCACTATTTGTGGGTGGACCCAAAGCCTTTCAGCTCCAGGACCTCCTGGATCTTTTCAGTGTATCTTTTGCTGAACCAGGAAGCAACAGGCGCAGAGCACAGAACCAAACAGTCATGTTTTGGAATGACTGGCTGATTGAGGTGGATGGTATGGCTTCACATTGGATGCTTCAATTATACCCTAGTTTTTCTTCAGGCATCTGATGAGCGTGCCTAATTAGAATTAATCTTTGATAATGACTTTTCTATTTTTTAATGAACTGTGTTAGATTTCATGCTCACATTTTTAGACCCACCCTTCTAAGAGACCAACTAACATGAATTACACTGTAATCTGTACAGGACATTTTCAATTACAATAGATGTATCAACTCTTTAAAAAAGCAATAAGCGAAATTTCACCACAAGGTGGTCTGTTGAGCACCATCTGTGGAGCTAAACATAACAAGCTACACGTCTCTCTACCTCAACTCCAGCTGGAGTGGAGGTAGTGTTTTATTGTTTACTCAACATACAGGTATTGCATTGCTCAGAAGATATTTGTAGATTGAGTGCATTAAAAGATCAATACTTAAATATCAATATTACTTTACTGTAAATGCCATCCCTGTTTTAAAGTTCGGCCTTTCTCATGTATGTAGTTATTGTTATGAAACCAGTTAAAGAATCAATTGATAATTAGGACACTTAGAAACCACAGTATAATGTCAATGTAACATTTTTTACTTTCTGTGTTTTACTTTTTATAGAGGGAACGCGACCAGTGACACTGGAACAAATATTAGTGTTTGTTTCAGGATCGAACTCCCCCCACTTGGGTTTCCCCGACGTCCAACCATTGAGTTTCTTCTGTATCCAGAGGCGAACCCCTGCGAGGTCACTCTGCGCCTCCCCATCCACCAGACCTATGACAGCTTTGTGCTCTACATGGAGTCTGGCCTGATACAGGCTCCAACGTTTGGATTCCTTTAGAATCAAACTTGATTTACTTTTTTGTTGTTGTTCTAGTGTGTGAGGTCAAAGGTTAGTTTCATAGACATCAGTTTAAGTTTGTCTACGATATAAAATAAAATAATGCATTTTCAGTTAAAATGAAAAAAAGTTATTTTCATGATTGTCAGTTATGGTTGCAAAATGTTTGTAATTTGTGAGATGAGCAGTTTTGGTTGTGGATTTATTTCATTATTTTAAGGAACATATTCTTGCAAAGAAAGCCTATAGTGACTTGCCCCAACTGTTTTTATTTCATTCCAGTGTGGGGTTGCCGAAGTACAGATATGGTGTCACCTCCATGTTGAAGATCTCTGATGTAGAGCATGGATTTTCATTGAAGATTGCTAGACACAATGGGGTTAAAAAATAAAAGTCCCACCTAAAGTAGCTTTACTAAATAAAAGTATCAAAAATAAAATACCATTATTAAATAGAGTAATCTTGAAATAAATTGTAAAATCTTAAATGCATAAATCTGGAAGTAAGTAAATACCTGACAAACTAAAAAAAAAATTATTTCTATTATATATTTTGTTTTATTTCATGGGGACATTTATTTATTGGATGAGCTCTCCATATATGAATGAGCTCTCCATATATGACTACCCCCATCTGTTTTGGTTTTTTTTTTTTGGGTGGGGGGGGTTAGGGTTAGGGTTAGGGTTAGGGTTAACCCTAACTTTTTTTTTGGGGGGGGGCTAACATAAGCATCTAACATGTACACTTAACATAGACATGAGCACCTCACATACACATATACATAGACACATATACATATTTTTGGCACTAATGGAACCCCATACAGTTGTAGTTTCCACAAGTTTATTAAAACCAATCTGAATTCAGAGAGGGAGACATCACACTTACATGAGTACCTGAAAACATCTGTATGTTCTCACTGGAGGCTGTGTTACATTACATTTTATGCCCCACGCTGCTATGCTGTACACATACACAATCATTCTGTCTGTGGATGTCTCCCCAGCAACAGTATCAAAGAAACAGAGATACATTTCATCATTTAATTAAATAATTGTTTCCCACACGTGGATGCAGACAGAAAACACCAGCAAGCCTTATCCTTGAATAATGAACACTCTTTGTTTTATAATACTAGAGGCTACTGTTACAGTATCAAAGAAACAGAGATACATTTAATCATTTAATTAAATAATTGTTTCCCTCACGTCTTCAGGAATCTTCATGGTGGAAAACTTATCAGAAGTTTTGGTCAGCACAGAGAGGAGTACCATGCCTCCACAATACACTGCCGGCTTCTCACGATACAGACAAAAAAGACATGCAACCCTTATCCTTGAATAATAAACACACATTGTGTTATGATACTAGAGGCTAGTGTTAAGGTTTGTTCTAACTATAAAAGCATAACTAAAACTCCTAATAAAAATCAATCTATAAGCAGCAAAGTCCCAAATATATCTTAGTCTTAGCTACTAATAATAAGCAATTTATATTTCCACAGTACTAATAATAAGGTATTTATATTTCCACAATATATATATATATATATATATGCCCCCAGTCTCTCCCCAGCCCTCCCTCTAGCCCCTAAGTACCGGTAAGAATTTAAAACTACTTTCACCCCTGCTTATTATGAATGTTAAAAGGTTTTTGCAACTAAAACTATATTGCTGTACGCCTGTTAATCTATGGAAAAAATTGGTCCCTTGGTAAGGACGTCGGGATTCTGAAACAGGTAGACTGAAAAGTCCTCAGCAAGCTGACCAACATGAGGCTGATGCTTCATCTACTGCATTCTGTCGCCTCAGTGTCAAAGGCTTAGCCCCACACCAAGGCTTTAATTAGATTATTGAAGGAAATGCAAGAGGATCTAATGACTATTCTCTTTCATACAGTGGACAGGATAGAAATAACAAGCAAATGTTCTGATTCTTCGACTTAATATATTCGTCTCTTCTCCAATCTCAGAACACTGTGGTTCTTTACAAAATTCAAAGCATGCTTCACAAAGCCAACATCAGGACTTGTTTTTCATCTGTAGTGTTTATGACTTTAAAACAGAGAAATGAAACAGCCAAAACAGATAACTAGTGTATTAGGTACGATTCATTTCAACTATGAAGAACTATAATAGAAAACTAGCAAATTTCTGACGAAATTTAGACAGGGCCTGCCTCTTGGTGCGTGCTTCTCAGATCAGAGCCAAACTGTGGCCGGGTTAAGCTTAGCTGGCATCAGGTTTGAGGGTGGAAAGCAAAGTCATCCACCTAGACCTGTTCTTGTTTCACTTGTAATGCCATTGCTTTGCAATGGCATTACATACCTCCTTTCATTGCCATGGTAGGTCCCAATAAATATACATAATAAACAACCCAGTTTAGACGTGGATAATAATAATTGACTCTTTGCAATGGAGGCATTGAAGCAAGCCCATTCACTCTTCTCCCTTCATTGCTATGGCAGGCCCCAACTAAGGAATGTTGCGGCTTTTATTTTGTAAAGATCAGTACATTTTATTTTGAAAGGATAAAGTAGACCAATGTCCATCACTGAGTCCTGCCAGTAGTGTTAAGACTATTGCTGTGTGAAATATGAAGACGTTAATTTTGTAGGGTGTCTAGGTGTTATTTTCAAAGTCCAGTATAGTTGTCCTTTCATGTGTGCTGTAGTTCCACTAGTTATATAGAACCTGGTTGCTATTCTAAAATCATTATGTATGCTATTATCAGCTTAAAAAATTACTAGTAACTCTGGAAGACTAAGGCTTTTATTTAAACATTTTCAGTAAGCCTTATTTCAAAGGACCAGTATATTTTTTAACACTTGATGGGCTCCAACATTAGTGTAATGCCCAGTCCAGTGTAATGTCCAGTAAAATAGGACTATGGAAAGAAATGCTGTCACTCGGACTACTGGTCAAACTCTCATTGAAAATACAAAGGCCTACAGAATTCTTCTGACTCTTGGCGATCGAGGGGGGTTTGACAGAAAACCGTGGGACCTAGAACAATTTTAAAGAAATTGTATGAAAGCAAAGGCCCGGCCCTACAAACTGACCAAAAATGGTGACTTTAGAGTGAAATTTGTGGCTGTGAGGGCGAGTTAAAAATATTTTTTCCTGAAAAAAACCCCGCTTTCTACACTCTAGTAACTGCCATCTCCACTGTGGGAGTGCAATTTTCTCGCAGACTTTGTGGCGCTTGAAGTCTAAATTTAGAGAAACCTTAGCAGTTATCAACAAACCGTTTTCACTTCTAAATAGACGGCGGATTTTTCTATAAACTGAAAGTTAAACTGTGTTTCTAAGTGAAAGTATGCCCACACAGCAGAGCCTCAAAAACAATTAATTTTGAGGGTTCCTTCCTCCCATGACTTCATTCATTTCTATGGGGTTTTTGGGGCATGGTTTTTCGTTAATGACGTCGCCATGGTAACTCGAAACACCAATAAAAGTAATAGCACACATCTCAAAACCGAGCCGGACGTTTTGATATATATTGTGAGGGTGCGTGCTATGGTTCGGGCCGCATTAATCTGGACGGAAGAATCCAGTTTGGAGGTGTAGAGTGATAGGTGCCTCCTTGCATCGCTATGACAGGCCCCAATAAAAAAAAATATACATAAGATGGTGCTCAAGCAAACATGTAAATAACTAAAATTTTCAAAAAATCCAAACCATTATGTTATGGTTTGCGAGATATTGGACCCCAGAATGCAGACGAGCAGGCATCGTGATGGTAAGTGAAAAAAGGTTTAATTACGTAAACTCACACTCAGCAGGAGGCAGGAACAAAACAAACGGGCAGGCAAGACAGGCATGGCATGATCAAAAACACAAGACTTGGTTTGCAAACAAGACATGAGAATGAGAACAAGACATGAGCATGAGAAATGTTTCCGCAATGACTAACTGAACAGGTGTGTATATATGGAGTGAAAACCAGGTGGAGCAAGGAGACAGATTAACTTGAAGCAGGTGAACAGAATAAACTTAATTGACAGACAGAACAAAACGTGGCTGCGGCAAAAACAAAGACTCTAATATACAAACAAAACCAAACTTGACAAAACATGAACAAGACAACAAAACTAAAGCATGACCAGGAAAATAACAGAAGCATGATTCAAAATCTAAGAAGAATAATAACAAAAGAACGAGTCAAAACCTTAACTGTGAAAAACATAAGAAGAAACCAGAAACCAAAAACCAAACAACCCCAAATCATAACACATTAATTATTCCCGGGATGAAGAAAAGCAGGAAACATAATAATCCAGCAACAGAATAAGGTAAGGATGGGAATCGTGGCATGGAGTGATAGCAAGCTGGAGATTTAACTGCAACAGGATAAATAATTGGTGCAGGTTTGCTTGTTACAGAAGCAGATGTGATGAAGGTGACAAAGCAGTGAATAGAAAGTACAGTCATGGTGAAAAGAAAGTGCACCCTTAGTCAGTTTCAGGGTTTTATTGCACATTATATCATCATTTTTCAGGTTCTAAATTTATTTCATTCCAACCTCGAGCCTAAAATACATGCACCACACATTTTACCATATCACTACAAATTTTACAAAGATGAAGCCAAAATGCATGTCTGACTGTGGTCTCCACCCAGGTTCCATCAGTGGCTGATGGTTGACTTCAGGTTCTTAATCTCATCCACCTTTAATAATGATAGAATTTCACCATTTCACCTCTGTCCACATTTTCTTCAAAATTCAAAAATAGTAATAATTGATAATTATAGAATGCTACCAATGAAAACATACAACACTCCTAAGTAAAAGTAGCAAATATAAAATCATTCTCGTTTTTTCTTTTTTTGTTTGTTTGTTTTTTACTGAAGGATAAAAAACTTTGGAATTGTACCAATAATGACTACGTTTAGGATTATGAGACACCCAAAAGCCATATTGTATCCCTTTTGAATTAAGTACTCTGTTGCTTACACAGATTATTAACCTATTCCATTGGATCCTCAAGAGAGAGAAAAGCAGAAACAAAAAGAGAAGACAGTAAATAACGAATAAATCGGATAATTGTTTTGATTACAAAGAGATGTAAATGTACTTGTTTGTGTTTTTGTGTCAAACATTTTTTCTATGTTATCCCTGAGTCAATTCTTTGCAAAAACACCTTTTGCTGCAATTAGAACTGCAACTCTTTTGGGGTACATCTCTACCAGCTTTGCACATCAGGAGACTCATTGTTTGGCTCTTTCTTCTTCTCCTTACTTGGATTTAGATTTAGACTCTGACAACTTTGAATTAGCCTAATTCATTGTAGCTCTGGTTGTGTGAAGTCCATTATTAGTATTCTAGCATACATATTTATTTGTATGGTGGGCTTGCATGTATGGCAAATATTCTATTTTATTCTCATCAGTCGAGTGAGCCTTACATATTTGCGGTTTTCCCTATATGGCTTTTGCAAAATGCAACTTCCTAGGACTTTGCTTCAACAATGTCTTTCTTATTGTCACTTTTTCATATTAGCCAGATTTGTGGAATGCACTGCTCACTGTGGTGCTGTCGACAGATTATCCCACCCCAGCTGTGAATCTCTGCAGCTCCTCCAGAGTTCCCCAGGGTTTCTGGGTGGTTGCTTCTCTGAATAATGCTATCCTTTCTCAGCTTCTTAGCACATGGGGCTGGCGGTATTCTTGTAGATTTTCTGTTGTGCAATTCTATTTACAAATTAACTGACTTGAATGTATTTGGTTGCACAGGATTTTTAATTAAGGGTATAAGAGTGAAGAGGGCTGAACACAAATGCACACCATCCGTTTCAGACTTTTACATGTAAATAAATTAAAAAATCATTCATCATTGTCCTATCCCTTCACAGTAATGGACTAGTCTGCATTGGTCTAATGCACTAAATACTGATATAATAAACTGAAGTTGTAACATAACAAATGAGAAAGTTCAAGGGGTGTGGTTACTTTTGCAAGACCTTTTAAAGGCAAGCAACATCTGTACTCATACCATTTTAAAGAAGACACGCTTACGTTGTCAGTGGTACGGTATTCTGTTGCTGCTGTCCTCCCTGCTTTAGTGGTCACCCATAAGCCTATTTGGATTCTAAATGAGATAGCGATGGGTTTACATGTGTGTGGTGATGGCGCGGACTATTCTCTCTGCTAGAGTATTAGTGGTGCTAAAGCAGTAATACCATCAGGGCCAGCTCAGTTTATGAGGACACGTTGCTCTGCAGCAGAAGAAGAGCAAAGGGATCAGTTAGCTCTATAGGCATCAAGAAGGCCATCTGCTACAAGGGGCGTACAATCTAGCAGATGCACTGATATCTGATTTTTTTTTTCAAAAATATGTTTGCAAGGTTTAAGGGCCTTTTCTCAGGCCCACAGGTTCCAGCAGAGTCCAGGACCACCAAAGCTGCTCTGGACCCCTCACCAGCGCCAGCACCAGCTTCAGCACCAGCTCCTGCACCAGCTTCTGAACCAGTTTCCGAACCATCTCCTGCATCAACACTAGCACCAGCTCTAGCTAAGGTAAGGTCTCTTGTAAATGTGTCTTTATAATTGCTGCTTTAAAAGATACAGGACTTATGTATACTTGGATTAGTTTCTTGCTTCTAAGCAGCATAAAATAGCAGAGATGCAATCCAAGATTTAAGCATTATAGTAAAAGAAAGATCCATCCTGCGTTTTATGCATATAAATAGTAATATTGTTTTCTTCTGAACTTACAACTTTGGTTTTTTATCTTCTCTTCCACTCCTGATCAGATCAACAATTCTGATTATTCAAAACTAAATATTTGTATTTTAAGTCAAATCCATTTCAAGTCATTTCATCCTAAATCCCTTTTTATTTACTTTCAGTCAAGAGACTGATTTGCTAATGTGGTAAATTTAGCATCTGAATCTGTGGAAAATGGTGATTTTTCATGTAGGAGGAGAAGCCAGGTGACAAAGAAAATGAAGCAAAGGAAGAGGACAAACCGCAGGGTAAGAGGCCTAAAAACACACACTTACTTTCTATTCTGTCTTACTGTTTGCCATGTTTTTTCTTTGGACTAAACCTCGTGGCTCAGTTGTATCGTAAGACTGGGGTATAACTATACATCCAGCTCACTAGATGAGATGATACACAATACTGGAATCATGAAAACGTGACAAGATTTTAGCCATATTTCAGTAAGAATCCCCATTTTTTGGTTTATGTAATTTTGTTTATGATTTGTTATGTTATACATAACAAAGCATGACATAAAATTGTAAAACATAAGACAAAATCACATATAAAAAAGAAAAATGGCATACAGTGCCTTGCAAAAGTAAATACTGACATCGTCTGATCTTTAAAGTCTGTGCAGGGTCATACCAACCACCCCATTCACAGCACCCTGACCCCCCCACCCAAGGCAAAAACACAGAGATAGTACATAGCCTTACTCATCTCTTGCTTGTCAGTATCGGTGAAGTGATGATGACATGATTTGGGTATGTAAATGTAAATGTAGGGTGAACATGAATATGTTAAAGTGTGTTAAAGCCCGATTGAGGAGACAGTGATTGAATGACAGTGGTTTATTCTCTAGACCCTAATGTTAGTATAATTGTGGGATAGGCTGACCTGCTCAGCAAGATCATACATGTATGGTAAACATCCTAAGAGGTTTCTAACATGCATGCAAGTAACCATACCCACCACAATCACAAAATTTTATAAACAACATCCCCCAAAGCCCTACATGTACACACAAAGTAGGTAAATACACACTTACGCTCCCTGTCAAAAGTTTGGACACACTTCTGTCATTCAATGGCTTTTCTTTATTTTTAGTACTTTCTACGCTGTAGATACATAAATAAATATCAAAACTATGAGACAAGAGTATACAGTACAGACCAAAGGTTTGGACACACCTTCTCATTCAAGAATTATCTTTATTTTCATGACTATGAATATTGTAGCTTCACACTGAAGGCATCAAAACTATGAATTAACACATGTGGAATTATATACTGAATAAAAAAGTGTGAAACAACTGAAAATATGTCTTATATTCTAGGTTCTTCAAAGAAGCCACCTTTTGCTTTGATTACTGCTCCGCACACTCTTGGTATTCTGTTGATGAGCTTCAAGAGGTAGTCACCTGAAATGGTTTTCTCTTCACAGGTGTGCCCTGTCAGGTTTAATAAGTGCGATTTCAAGCCTTATAAATGGGGTTGGGACCATCAGTTGTGTTGTGCAGGAGGTGGATACAGTACACAGCTGATAGTCCTAGTGAATAGACTGTTAGAATTTGTATAATGGCAAGAAAAAAGCAGCTAAGTGAAGAAAAACAAGTGGCCATCATTACTTTAAGAAATGAAGGTCAGTCAGTCCGAACAATTGGGAAAACTTTGAAAGTGTCCCCAAGTGCAGTCGTAAAAACCATCAAGCGCTACAAAGAAACTGGCTCACATGAGGACTGTCCCAGGAAAGGAAGACCAAGAGTCACCTCTGCTGCGGACGATACGTTCATCCGAGTCACCACCCTCAGAAATCGCAGGTTAACAGCAGCTCAGATTAGAGAACAGGTCAATGCCACACAGAGTTCTAGCAGCAGACACATCTCTAGAACAACTGTTAAGAAGAGACTGTGTGAATCAGGCCTTCATGGTAAAATAGCTGCTAGGAAACCACCCAAACACACCTCCAGGCTGTGTAAGGGCTATTTGACCAAGAAGGAGAGTGATGGGGTGCTGCGCCAGATGACCTGGCCTCCACAGTCACCGAACCTGAACCCAATCGAAATAGTTTGGATTGAGCTGGACCGCAGCCAACAAGTCTCTGGGAACTCCTTCAAGACTGTTGGAAAACCATTTCAGGTGACTACCTCTTGAAGCTCATCAACAGAATGCCAAGAGTGTGTGGAGCAGTAATCAATGCAAAAGGTGGCTACTTTGAAGAACCTAGAATATAAGACATATTTTCAATTGTTTCACACTTTTTTGTTCAGTATATAATTCCACATGTGTTAATTCATAGTTTTGATGCCTTCAGTGTGAATCTACAATATTCATAGTCATGAAAATAAAGACAACCAAACTTTTGGTCTGTACGTTATATTTATGTAGCAAACAAAAAACTGTGAAATGGCTCAAATCATCTCTTATACTTTAGATTCTTCTTTGCTTTGTACACTTGGCTTTCTCTTGGTAAGCTTCATGAGGTAGTCCTCTGAAAAAGTTTTCTAAAAGTCTTGAAGGAGTTCTCAGAGGTAGTAATAAAAATAAAGATAACACATTGAATGAGAAAGTGTGTCCAAACTTTCCACTGGTAGTGCACATAGCCCCCTTAAATCCCCAAAATTCCCAGGACTGATGGACCAGGTTATTAAGTATTAGACAACCCACCTAAAACAGATGCACCCCAGACGCAACATCGGGTTGGGTCAGTTTTGACCCCCTGAGAAGATGTAAGCTGATATCTAAAGAGAATCCAATTGAACTGGATAATTCTACACTGAATATAGTTTTTTTTAAAACAGTTTGAGGGCATACATTATTTTGTTAAATCATAAAATATCAGTATAACCCATTACACTAAATGTGCACTTAAGAAAAAGCTTTGCAGTTTGTCTGGTGGTTAGCAGAGTTTGAATATCAGTTTGAATGTGGACTCTGCAGATTCTCCCCATGCTTGTCCACTGTCCACTGTGACCTTTCCAAATTGTACCCCGCCTCCTGCTATTTTTTTCACTTGATAGTGGTATAAAAAAGTATGTGCCTTTCCTTTAAACATTTAGTCTGTTTTGCATCCTTGTCACACTTAAGTGTTTAAAACTATCAAACATCTTTTAAAATCAGACAAAGATACATTTATCCACTGCGTTGCAAAAGACTTATTGCCAGTTATCACACATGCTTGAGGGTAGTTGTTACCGCCAAGGGGGACACTAGCAGTTATTAGATTTAGGAGGCAATAACTGGAGCACATAGAGCCAGGTTGGTTAAGATCGCTTTTCTCGCTTAACAAAATGAATCCTTGTTTGAAAATTGCTTTTTTGTATTTATTCAGGTTATTTATGATTGTTTCATTATGACAACAAAGCAAAAACAGAAGAAACCTGTAAGGGGGAGAATAGTTTTTAATGGCACTATAGACAACTAGATAGATAGTTGCTAAATGTTTAGGAATAATTTATGACAATAATATTGATGATAATGAGATAAAAGGATTTATGAAATTAAATGTTTTTCACAAGTGCATTACATTCACAAAATGCTTCATATTTACATGCTGTGATTCCAGCACCTACACCAGCACCTTCACCAGCACCTACACCAGCACCTTCACCAGTCCCTACACCAGCACCTTCACCAGCACCTTCACCAGCCCCTGCACCTGCTTCAGCTCCAGCTCCAACAGTCACACCTGCAAACCCTGAACAGGCTGGACCTGAAAGGTAAGGCCTGCTCTCAGCAATTGCTCTGACGCCACCTGCTCTCAAATGTTTCATTTCAGGGGAGATGCATTAAATCTAAGAAGCAATTAAGCATAGAAGTTTAAGTCCCCTTATCAAACCACACTACATATGCAGACACAGCAACCAGTATCTACGTAATCACTAATTACTCAGATAGCCTGATAAGTTGTGGGGAGAGAGACGGAGAGTTGAACAGAGTATTTGAGATCTTTATCCTTGCAGCATGTGTATTAACAGAGCAATGACCTGAGAGTGGATTATAGGCTTTTCAGCTCTTTAGGCATAAGAAGCTCATCAGAGCTACGTGTAGCTTAGGCATGAAAGACATGAAGGCAACAGGTAATAGCAGCTGTTAATCTTCTCAGTTGTAAAAACAGGCTTCTGGTTAAAATGCAGTCTCAGGGATATTTTAAGAGATGATGATGAAAGAGGACCAGGGAGAGAACAGGGCCTCTATGAAAGAGATATGGATTGAACAACACAAGTTTAAAGGTGATCTGAGGACACACACCCTGCAGGTGACCTGGACTGCTACTGCATGAGCCGATAATTAACCAAAGGATCTCACGATCTAATGATCCACCATGATGTGTGTCTGGCTTTGTTTTTGAATGAGACAGGACCAGCATGTCTTTTACTGTGTTTGTGTTTATACCAGTGTTAACTCTTTCACTTTCACACACTGCTGTGAAAACATATTTGCCCCATCATAGATTTCTTTTCTGTGACACTGAAATGTTTCAGGTCCTCGTAACATTTCTATCAGACAAAAACAAACAAAAGAAAGAAAAATACAAAATGCAGTTTTTAACTGATGATTTTATTTTTTTCAGAAAAACAAATATCCACACCATATGTGAAAATATAATTTGATTGGTATTTGATTTTAAAAAGTGTAATTTAGCACATTTTTTGGCTCAGGTCCACCGGCCACACCCTTCCATAATTACTGCCTGACCTGTAGAATTAGGAAATCACTTAAATAGAATTTGTCTGACAACATAAAATAGGCCAAAAGATTTTAAAAGCAATGTATTATGCCCCAATTTCTTTAAAACAGGCATGGAACATATAAAAATTAAAGTCATTGACATCTATGAGTGAGAATCTACCAAAGGAGAAAGCATGGAACAGTGAAGAACCTTCCCAGGAGTGGCCTGTCTATCAGAGGCTCATCCAGGAGGTCACAAAACAAGGCAAATCAACATCTGAAGCATTGCAGGCCTCACATGCCTCAGTTAAGGTCAGTGTTCAATAGTAAGAAAGTCACTGGGCAAAATGGTATCTTTGCGAGAGTCTCAAGCCTAAAACATCTGCTGACCAAGAAGAAGACAAACGAGCATTTCACATTTGTCAAAACATATTCTGTTGACTGACGAGACAAAAGTGGAGCTATTTGGAAGGTCTTGGTCATGTTTCATCTGGTGTAAAACTTACCCAACATTTCAAAAAAGATTCTCATACTGACAGTCAAACATGGTAGTGGCAGTGAGGTGGTCTTGTGATGCTTTGCGTCTTCAAGACCTGGACGACTTGCTGGCATTGATAGAACCATGATTTCTGTTCTCCACAAGATAATCCTGAAGGAGAATTATGTGGTTATCAGTTTGTGACCTTAAGCTCAAGAGCCCTTAGTTTATGCAGCAGGACAATGCTCTAAATCACACGGCCAAGTCCACTGCGTAATGGATAAAAAAACAAGCTTTTGGAGTGACCTAATCAAAGTCTTGACTTCAATTCAAATGAGACGTTCTGGGATTACCTTAAACATACCATGCATGCATAAAAACCTTCAGTGGGACTTAATTAGAAGAGTTCTGCAATGAGGAATGCAGACTTTATGGTAGTTGTTGCTGCCAAGGGAGGCACAGCAAGTAATTGGTTTGGCGGGAAATGTGTTTTTTCTTGTACCAGCCTGGTTTATTTTGCTTTTTTTTATCTAAATAAATGAAATCAACCTTTGAAAACTCCTTTTCCTTGTTACTCAGGTTCTTCTTGTGTGATATTATCATTATTTCTTTTTGTTTTTGATGATCACATGTTAGTATGACAAAAAAGTAATTATCTGTAAGAGACCAAATACTTTTTCACTGCACTGTAAATATGAGCTGAGGAAATTAGAGTCATTCTCAGAAACTGACAAGACAAATAGGTAAGATAAAAAGCTGCAGCTTTCAGGATAGATAAAGCCTAACAATTGATGTTGATGTTGACACCAACTACCTAAACGCCTACAGTGTGGAAACATTACCTTAAATACTTTGCTTCCTCAGTGATTCGATGATAAAGAAAAGGTTTTAACTTTGAAAATTACTTGGTGTAAAAAAAAACAATAATAAATCTGCACACACAAGTGACACATTGTGTCTGGTGTATTACTGATTTTATCCACAAGAGGGCGAAGTATGAACACCCATGATCTAATGCCAAACTGTGAATGCCATAAATGTAACTTAAAAAGCTCTTTCATAAATTTCTTTTTTTGTTTATTTGCTAATGTCATTATCATTTTTTTGACCGTACTCCTGTAGTGCACTATGTAAAGGGGTCAGCGGTTAGAATGAAATTAAATTTAATTTAGTCAGTCAGTCAGTCATTTTCTACCGCTTATTCCATAGTGGGTCACGGGGTAGCTGGTGCCTATCTCCAGCAGTCTATGGGCGGGAGGCAGGGTACACCCTGGACCGTTCGCCAGTCCATTGCAGGGCAACACAGAGACACACAGAACAAATAACCATGCAGACATTCATTCACACCTAAGGGCAATTTAGGGAGACCAATTAACCTAACAGTCATGTTTTTGGACTGTGGGAGGAAACCGGAGTACCCAGAGAGAACCCACGCATGCATGGGGAGAACATGCAAACTCCATGCGGAAAGACCCCCAGGCTGGTTTATTTTGCTTTTTTTATCTAAATAAATGAAATCAACCTTTGAAAACTCCTTTTCCTTGTTACTCAGGTTCTTCTTGTGTGATATAATCATTATTTCTTTTTGTTTTTGATGATCACATGTTAGTATGACAAAAAAGTAATTATCTGTAAGAGACCAAATACTTTTTCACTGCACTGTAAATATGAGCTGAGGGAATTAGAGTCATTCTCAGAAACTGACAAGACAAATAGGTAAGATAAAAAGCTGCAGCTTTCAGGATAGATAAAGCCTAACAATTGATGTTGATGTTGACACCAACTACCTAAAGACCTACATTACCTTAAATACTTTGCTTCCTCGGTAATTCGATGATAAAGAAAAGGTTTTAACTTTGAAAATTACTTGGTGTAAAAAAAAAACAACAACAAATCTGCACACACAAGTGACACATTGTGTCTGGTGTATTACTGATTTTATCCACAAGAGGGCGTAGTATGAACACCCATGATAAGCCGGGAGTCGAACCCAGGACACCTTCTTTCTGCAAGGCAACAGTGCTACTAACTGCAACACCGTGCAGTCCTCAATTAAATTAAATTAAATTAAATTAAATTAAATTAAATTATCCAACTTGGGTTAATTTGCAAACCAATCCAGGGTCAAATAGGTACGCATCCTACTTTGGGTTCACTGACCACAGCAGGGTGAGGTCATGGGTTCCACCCGGCATGCTCGACTGAGTTTCAATTGAAACAACGGGTTAATGTGAATAATGTCTAATATTAAAGCTACGACATGATTAAAAAGAATAACCATTAGCTGGATAACTAAACTAGTAATATTTGGCATTGGTTTATGTCCAACAGGGTGAGGGTGAATTTAGACTGTCCAGTTAACATAACATACCTGTTTTTGGAGGTAGGAAGCCATTGTATCTGGAGATAAACCAATTAAACACTGGAAGAATATCCAGACGTATTCAAGAATCTTCTGGCAGGCAACGATGCAAACAGCTTCTCCACCATGAAGCCCAAAAGTATTTTTTTTACTTAATTTTTCTCTCTAATCCAAGAAACTGGGCCACGATTTTTGACCTGAAAGGTTGGTTTAAACTAAACTTCCATTTCAACAGAATAAACCCAGCATTTGGGATTAAAGACATAACCCAGCAATTGTGTTATTGCGTGTGGTTTACATAAGTGTTATCAAGTCATTCTTGATCTAAAATGTTAACATGGGTTTATTGTCTGGTGACTCTTTTGTTTTTTGTAGAAAAGACGAGGACCCTTCTCCTCTGCCGATAGTCATCAACAAATATGCAGATGAGCAGCTCAGAAATGTAGCACAAAGGATGCAAGAGAGACTGAATTTATACAAGGAGAAAGTGACTGATCAGTATGCTTCCTCCCCTGACATAACCCCTCCTGTCAGTGAGTACCACAAAATGTATTATCTTTATGCTCACGCTTTGAGCAGCAATGGCACATTCATATTGATAATATTGATCTGTGAGGACAGAATTAGAACTTAATATATAGGTCCTTAATTTGTTGTATTGTCCTTTTAGCTCCACTACTACCTAAAGATGAGTATGCCAGAGCGATGGAGGACAGGGCAAGGCAAGCAGAGGAGGAGAGAATAAAGAAGGAGGAGTCAGATAAGAAGAAGAAAGAAGAACAGGAGAAGAAAAAGAAGGAAGCTGAGCAGAAGAAGAAGGAGGAGGAGGAGAAAAGGAAGGAAGAGGAAAAGAAGGTGAAGGTGCCCTTAAAGACGAGGCTGATCTCAGTTTACTGGTCATCAGTAGACTTTGTTTTGAAGCCGCTGGAGGACCGGATGGATTCTGTGGTGGGGCCCACCATCGACCCCTTCACAGATCGTCGCTACATCACCTGGCTGAGTGTGGTTACTGCAGCCATCAACTACAATATTTGGTTTGTTACTGCCCGAATGTGTTTCCCGTATCACAGTGAAACCTCCATCCCTATCTGGTTCATCATGGATATCCTGGCTGACATCATTTACCTTCTAGATGCCATCTTGTTTCAGCCTCGCAAACAGTTTGTCAAAGGAGGAGACATCATAGTGAGTATGGAATAAAACCCTGGATAGCGACTGTCACAGAAAGTGGCCTTGATTATAACAAGTCAAATTACTTTTTGTCTCTCTTTTAGAAAACCCGTGTCCTGACAACCAAGCACTACAGAGAATCAGAAAGATTACTGGTACTTTAGCTCAAAATTTACACATCTTTGAACTCATAGGGGATCTCAGGAGTGTACACACCCCTGATAAAATGGAACATTTTTGTGACGTGAAAAAATGAGAGGGGGGATGTGATACTCAAAAAGCTACAGTAGCCTCCTTTACATCTTATACCTTTTATATACATGCGCAAACAAATACATAGACTTCAGTCTTCTGTCCCAAGCTGTTGAAAAGGCCTTTACTATGACAGTACATTGAGTTAAAGCAAAGTTTTATTCCAGACAGTGCCCCTGAGATTCTCAAAATGTTATTATAAACTGTTTATTTGGATGCATGTCAATATGTGTCACCCTCAGAGTGACCACCAAACACTCTGAGGCTGACCTTCCTGATCGACCAGTTGTATGTCGAGATATTCCCTTCGACATCCTGGGAACTGAGCCTGCTAAGGTCCAAATTTGGTTAACAGAGTGAAGTGACCCGAGAGTCTGACTTTGAACCTGAAAGCTAGGTCTTCCTTAGCAGCTGATCAAGGTGGCCAGAGTTCATTCCTCTATTTTACTCTTCCAAACCATCCTTGAAGTCAAGTCGGATATTTAGAACACAAAATTATGTGTAAAAACCTTGTTTCCCTCAACATTTCCCCATTTAGTTACATTTTTGTTTCGGTTATGTTTTTGTTTCTTTTCCTAATTATTTGTTAAAATATATTTGAGTAAACGTTAATTAGATGCTTATAAATTGTTTAAGTGGCCTTATTCAATATAATCGTTCATTTTCCGATTAAAGTGTTAATATTGTGATTCTGAGAACAAATGTTTTTTTATAATTGTTCCTCTCATTGCTTTCTATGAAGAATGCAATTAGGACTCCCTGACAAAGAGAACTGATTTTTAGTTTGATTTTCTTTGACTGTGACAAGAGTGATAAGATTTTAACACAAAAATATATTTAAATGTATGTAATTCTACCATTTATGAGATATCATCAGTCCCTACATTTTACTGCGGCTGTCACGCTTTTCTGAAACATTATTTATACCTCTGTATGTCTGTTAGAAGGATGAAGATGAAGGGAGGTTTTTATTTTGAAGCATTGCAAAGAGTCCAAGCACATATCCACATCAACAAATGAATGGCTTCCCAAAAGAAAAATATTAGTTTTAGACAAGCATATCAACAGCTTAGACCTAAATTCAATAAAAAAGTCTTTCGGGTCAACCGAAAAGAGTTTTGGACAATAGATCTAACTGAGAAGTTTTGTATTATAGTCGGCAAATATTACCAAGTCAGTGTCTGAGTTTCAGATTGAGTCTTACCAAAGAAGAATAAATAAAAATCTCTTCATTCCAGTATTAGTATGAGGTTGAACCAGGGTTTTGTATCCTTTTCAAAATAAACCCCCAACAAACTTGTCTGTATTTCAGTTTAATGTTACACGATGCATTAGAAGTGTAAAAAGTTTTAATGTGATTTATTTATTCTTTCTATTTTTTACGTCACAAAAATCTGGCATTTTCATAGAGATGTGTACACTGTTTAGATCCTCTGTAAATCTGATTCAAGTTGTTTTGACCTCACATGTTTCTCGCCAACAGGCAGATGTAGTTTCTCTTCTACCACTCGACTTGTTATACCTACAGTTTGGATTTAAATCTGTTTTCAGACTCAACCGTTTAATAAAGGTAAATTTACCAACATGCTGATTCTGCATCAAGGACAGTAAAACTTACATTTCCCTTTAACTACATTTCCTGTGCTTATTCTCAAGATAGATACATTTTTTGAGTTCAGTGACCGTCTGGAGAGCATCTTAGCTAAGGCGTACATCTGGAGGTGAGTTCCATGTGACGAATTTAGTAAAAATAAAAGGGATCTTGTTGTTAATGTTCAGTTATTGAGTGATCTGACTTTATCACATAAACAAATAGAGAATCCACTCAGAAAACCTGGTGCTTGATCAAAGTATTTTTTTAGGGAAGCCATAAAGATATGCAACAAAAGCTCTACAGATTTCTAGCTACAGATCCGGGGCTCATCACCGTCCTCGGTTTTCATGTTAGATCCACCAAACTAAGATTATTAACTGTCACTATTCCTTTTTAGAGTGATTCGCACCATTGGCTATCTCCTCTTCATGCTCCACCTGAACGCCTGCTTCTACTACGTGGCCTCTGAGTACCAGGGCATTGGTGGGACAAAATGGGTCTACTCCGGCCTAGGCAGCGCGTAAGTACACTACCTTTTATATTACTTCCTATACACAAAACGTCTAATCAAACATAAGCTTCCCATTTGGTGAAGTGTAGTAAAATGTCCTGCTTTTAAGAAAATATGCCACAGATTTTATTGACTGCAATCCCTATATTGTGTTGTTCTACTATATGCGCCAGTAAAAGTGTAATATATTTTAGCAAATTGTTGTGAGATTGTCAATAACTTATGTGCAAGTAGTTAAAAATAAAGGTTTGATTAGAAGAAGGGAAGATTTCATTGGCAAGCCTTTGCTGAAAATTAAATAAGACAATGTAGTTGCCAAAGTCAAACTCTACACCCTCATCCACCAGTAATGTTCTCTTAATCAATTCAGCATCCCAACATTGAAGAAGAAGCCATTTTAAAGATGTCTGCTCTCAGCTGAAGATCATTGCCTTTTATTTGTTAATCTGTACTCAGAATATGCAAAAAACAAAATGTGTTTTAACAGCTGTAAGGACTCTAGAATTATAAAAGTGGTTTTCATGAGTGTATTTCATAGTTGGATGTTAGGTAGATCACAAATGCAGTCTGGTCACAGAGTTTAAAAAAAAATTACTATATATTCAACACCTTCCACACTTATTGGTCCACTCTCTTAAGATGTTTAAAAAACCTTAAAATAAATCAATCTTGAATTGCAGCGGTATTACCTGCATGATAAGCATATTTTAAAGCCGTGTAACAGTGGTTTGGTATGTTTTTAATCCCTGGTTGGGAAACCTAATATGCTCGCTATAATTTGGAAGTTCAATGGAGAGGTTTTTTGCTGTTAAAATCCTCAGGAACGATGATGCAAGAGTCTAGGTGTTTTTTCTCCACATCTGTTATTAGCTCAGTGAGCTGTCGCAAAGTACAAGACCATAGAAACAAGGTTGCCATCAGCAGTGGCATCTTGGATGTATTAAATTCAAGATTTTTCTGCAGTAAATTGTGGTGCAAGACCATGCTACAAAAGATTAAATAATTTTAAAGCTTTTTACACATCTTTACCAGTGGAACCAATGAGACAGCTACTCTGATGGTAAACAAAGCTTAGGGCCATTTTTGTTGGTATGTGACAAAGTGTGTTCCAAAAAATTTGACAGAAAATCCAAATCTGAAAGTCGGCTGTATGTTTGTCCTGCTGCTGCTGTAGTTACCTCAGCTGCTTCTTCTATGCGGAGAAGTCCCTTCTGATGATTGCTGAGTTGCCATTTCCAGACACCATGTTCGGACAAATCTTTCAGATGGTGAACTACCTTTTCGGGGCGTTCTTTATGTCCATCATTCTTGGCCAGGTAGCCATTTTCTTGTAGCATGCATTGTATAATATTTTGCTTTGCATTCTTTATTGTTAAATTGTAAAAAAATAAATGCCCAAAAGAAACTGCAGCAAGACCTCATTGGAATCATATGTGGGAACATAAATCCAACATTCTCCAAAATTATTACAGTACATCTTCTTCCCTAAAATTCTTGTATAATATCCAGATGAGTCATGTAGAGGTCTCTCCTGGGAAACGTTTGGTGTTGTTTGTGAACATCCATCTAACATCGCCTCACCTCTTCCACAGGTACCTGCGCTGTTACTACTTTGCCGTCCGCAGTCTGATCAACATCGGCGGCCTTAACGAGCCTCACACTGTCTTTGAGATTACCTTTCAGATGACTAACTTTTTCATAGGCGTCTTTGTGTTCTCCAGTTTGATTGGACAGGTAACATAGAGACCAAATTGTCCGTAGCCTAGGTGATAGACCCAGCACCTCTTGTCAGTCTGCATCCTAAAATTAGCATCTCCTAATTAACACACTGACATCTCTTTCCACATGTCCTGTTGACATGTCTAAAACATGTTCCATTAGGAGCTATGGTCACTGTCACTAGCCCCCCAAAATCCCTACAATTCTTCCCACTGTTACATTTTTCTGGTTCTCTTTGGAGTCTTGACTGTGTGTGCAGCATTGTGCAAAAGTATATATCTCGATCTTAATCATTTCTGGTATGTTGTATAATATACCAACACAAATTAGTGCATGATTATAGGAACTTTTCACATTGTTTTACAAAAGAAATCAGAAGTGTCTAATGCCTTTGTATTCAGCCTCCAATGAGTAAATACTTCATACAACCACCAATCACAGCTGCACATTTTTGGGGACAGCATCTGTAAACAAGTATTGCCACAGATTCATAAATGGAGTTAGCTCTGTTACGTTGCCCATTCTAACACATGGCTATGCTTTGATCTAAAACATTGTTTCTCAATGCTCAGAACCACATATCCAGCATGTTTTAGGTTTTTCCTCTGTTGCCACATAACTTTCAGGCTTCAGCCCATGATGGCATGCTGAGGAGGTAATGCAATCATTTGGATCAGGTCGGCTGGAGTAGAGGCACATGTAAAACATGTAGGATATTGACCCCTGATGAACAGAATTGAGAACATTCCATTGCAGCTCTGGCTGTATGTTTAAGGTTGTTGTCCTGCTGGAAGGAGAACCTTTACACCAGCCTCTAACAGGGTTGCTTCCAGGTTTGCCCTGTGTTTAGTCCACCTTTCCATCCACTCTGACCAGCTTTCCTGTCCCTGGTGGAAAAAAAAGCTTCTTGATATTGAAAAGAGTTTCTTGATATTCATAATTTTGATAGATCACTAATGTTCTCGGGCAAATCTCTGGGGCCTTCAAGAGACAGCTGGATTTATACAGGGAAAGAAAATCACCACCGGGTGGACTTTTATTAATTAATCTGGTGACTTCTTAAGGCAACTGGTTACATTAGTTTATTTAGGCGTATTACAAAGAGGGGGCTGAATACAGATGCACAACACACATCTTTAGGCTTTCCTTTAAATAAGAACAAAAGCTTTCCTTCCTCTTAAAATGATGTGCTACTTTGTGTTGTTCAGCCATATAAAATTAAATTAAAGTTTGTTGCTGTAACATGACAAAATCTGAAATGTTTGATGGGGTATGAATACTTTTGCATAGTGCTGTAGCTTTTCAACAACAGTAACCCATCATTTATGCACTTTAAGTCACATGAGCAGCTAAATCACGGTTGTTCTCTGTTGATGTAGCTCTTTTTATCATGATACCTCAGATGAGAGATGTCATTGGTGCAGCCACAGCAGGACAGACCTACTTTCGAACCTCCATGGACAACACAGTGGCTTACATGGTGACCAACAACATTCCCTCTTTCGTGCAGAACAGAGTCCGCACCTGGTACACTTACACGTGGGACGCTCAGGGCATGCTAGGTCAGTGAAGCCTGCATGAATAATTTGGAGTTTGAGAGTTGACTTATTAGTCCTAACCTCTCCTGCTTTTTTTCATGGTGATGTCCAGATGAGTCTGAACTGCTGGATAAGATGCCTCTTGTAATGAGAACTGCCATTGCTGTGGACATCAACCTGGCAACGTTTCAAAAGATTGACCTTTTCAAGGTGTAGGCACATAATATCACCCAGGAAACATGGTCAGAAGACTGGTCTGCTAAAACTCTGTGCTCCAACAGGGCTGTGACCAGCAGATGTTGGTGGACATGTTGCTAAGGCTGAAGTCTATCATCTATCTACCAGGAGACTTTGTTGTGAAAAAAGTGAGTTTGTGTCTTTATCCCATAAGTTTCCTGGATATCTAATGTAACATTGTGTTGTTTGTTCTGTATGTTTAATGCCCACCACATCTGTTGGCCCCTCTGATTAAGATGTGTAATAGGCTGAAAATAAATGAATCTTTGACAGCAGTAGCATAACCCTGTGATAAAATGTTAAGGAAAAATCCCAACCTTAAAGTTGACATCATTTACTCAGTAGATGGGAAAAGAGACAGTGCTGTTAATATAGAAGTTATTTCCTGACTTGTGAAGACACACACATATCTACCTTACGTGAAAGTTTTTTGTTTTTTTTTGCAAGAGTGGCTAAGAGAAACTGGCCTTGAAGTGGTTAAACAATGACAACATTAAGTAGACCATCAGTGCAACACAATGGCAAATACCTCACTGATGTCTACGTAATGAGAATGTGAGTCACTTTAACTTAACCTGAAGGTTAAATGTTGTGTGAGACATCCATGAAGAAAATCAACTTAGTCTAAAAGCCAGAGTCTGGATAACAAACAGAATGTCTTGTACTGTCAACGTGTACAAGTTGAAATATTGCATGTGTCTTGCATGATTGATGTCAGAACAATGCAAAGAATTACATCAATTCAGTTATTTGCATCCTTAGATTCTTATAATGCTAAATAAATAAAAAACTGGTCAAGTCTGTTTGAACACCTCCAGGTAAACCACAGTTTAACAGTTACAAATAAAACGGTCCTTTATTTCATGTTTTCTGTCTTAGTATTTCAGGCATACCATATAGAGAAGTTGGTTGCCAGGGCAATTTTGCTCTACAAAAAGGATATCTCAAGTTGGAATAAAACGTTTCTAGACAATGATCAACTCAAAAAGTAAATAAATAAAAGAATATATCAATCACATTATTTTTATAGGATTTTGTTGTCAATAAGTGGGGTAGTGGGCATTCTTTAGCAAGGGTGCTAATCAGTGTGGAGGGCGCTGTACGTGCAGTACAGCGCGTCTTTTGTATAAATAAATGTTTTCTCTCTGCAGGGTGACATCGGTAAAGAGATGTACGTCATCAAAAGTGGAGCGGTGCAAGTGGTGGGGGGACCTGACAACAGTATTGTGTTTGTAACACTGAAGGCAGGCTGCGTGTTTGGAGAAATCAGGTCAGTTCACACAGAAAACAAGGTAGATGTTGTAAATGTACCTGTACATGTGTAATCAGAAGAAGAATACACCACGAAAAAACCACAGCATCTGTATATAATCAAAGATCAACTGTTCTCTGTAGTTTGTTACAGTCTTCTAAGGATGGAGGGAACCGACGAACAGCCAATGTCAAAGCATACGGCTTTGCTAACCTTTTTGTTCTGGAGAAGAAGGACCTGTTTGACATTCTTGTCCACTACCCAGAGTCTCAGAAGGTGTTAGCCAGAAAGGGCAAGTGAGTACAGGACCTGACTGAAGGAAATGTATAAGCTTACAATTTGTTTTTTTGTCTCAACAGTTGAGGTAAAAATATACACATAGTTGATGCATGAATATAATGTTCTTTAAGACATTTAATGATGTTTAGACATCTTATGCCAGGATGAAAAGACCATATTGTACAATGTGCAACTGTAGTCTTTTTTTAACCATGCAATGCCAGTTACATAAAATTCTAATGATAGTGGAATTTCTTTAATCAACACAAGGTTAAAATTAGACATACAGAAAGATACAGTGCTGTGAAAAAGTATTTGCTTAATTTACAAATTCTCTCTGTTTTAGCTTTCTTATCACATTTAAGTATTCCAGATTCAATTTCACTAGCAGGTATAATGACTGCCATACTAGTAGAATCAAAAAGTCATTTAAATAGAACCTGTCTACAACAAGAAGTTGGGTAAAGATCTAGAAAAGTATCACATCAGGCCCTGAACTAAGAAAATTCAAGATCAGATGAGAAGCAAAGAGAGCCATTCTCCACATGGAGAAAACATGGAACAGTGGTGAACCTTCACCTTGTAGCTGGTAGGGTTGAACAAACAGCAAAACCAGAAAAAATCTGTAAGGGGGAAAATACTTTTTCATAACACTTTATATACATACTTTTACCTAAATCTGTTAATAATTAGCAACTTAACAAAACCAAGGCCACTTTACTTCTCATTGGTGGTCAAGATTGAGTACAGTTGGTAGTATCTCATTGCCAAAATAGAGTTTTATGGTTAGATGAGACAGAGGTTGATGTTTTTGGTCAAAGGACAAGTGCCTGGAAACCAGGACACATGCGGGTGTTTAACAAGACAATTATTCTAAAGAAACACTGGGACTATTTTTTGATTAGGCTTCCTAAATTCCCAACCATAACGATATTTAAAGTACGCAGACTATACTAAAAAGCCAAGTCTATGTCAGGAAGCCAACCAGTTTAAACAGACTTCGCCAAATCTACAAACAAAAGATGTTAGATTTTAAGGTCTGAATTGCAAAAGGACATGCAACCAAATATTAGTGGGGCTGTATGTATGTACTCTAGCCTGTATGCATAATTTTGACCTTGTGTGGATTAGAAAAAATCCACACTAAATCCAAACTAGTGAAGCACATTCTTGTTTTCAAAATCATTGAAACTGTACGCCATAATCTTTTACACTGAAAATATAACATTTTAGATTACTGTTTAAAATTTTTACATTAATCAGATATTTTTGCCCATGATGGGTGGATGTAAACTTCAGATCAAAAGTGTGCATTTATTAAAAAGCTCAGTTATGAAAACAACCTTTTTATACCTCTATGACCCTGAATGGCAATGCCCAATAACATAATCTCAATGGTTTTCATTACATGTTTCTTTTTTTTTTTGCATGTTTATTTGTGTGTAGGAAACTAATGAAGGCTAAGGGACCACCAGCAGCAAAAGTAGAGGAAGAGAAGAAGAAAGGACTTGCATTGTTCGGCCCCAAACCGCCAACACCCAAACTGCTGCAAGTTTTCGGAGGAAACTTTAACAAAAAGATGTTTAGCAGACAAAAGGTAAGTCCTCAAGTGTTATAACACACAATATTAGTCATTACAACAGTTTAACACAGTATTTTGCTTTGTTTTTTTTTTTTGCTCACAGAAAGCTGATGACAAGTAAAGACTCAACTGAGCTGTGTATTTATGTGTATTTAATAACTCCATTTTGGGAGTAACGGTAAAGCTTTTTTTCTGGTTTTTTTACATGATTTATATCAAGTGTTTTATTTTTTTTCCCCCAATGTTAAGATTACATGTTATATGGACAGGTTCTGCTTAGCCAGCTTTAAGCCCAGGAACGTACTACCAAGGCTAAATGCATGCTGGAACTGTAATGTGGAAGTAAAACTAATCTAACTACATTAGCAGTGTTAGAAACAGTGATGGTTCTTGATTAAATGGTAACTGTCATACGCACAGTCAAAGTCAGCAGACTTTGTTTTAATGAGCTGTGATCAGTGTATAATAGTCCAGGTTTGAGCTGTCTATATATTGTGGTTTTCAACCTTCTCTCAATCTAATGTGGTCCTTATACCTAATGTTAGTCCTAATTTACTACCAAAAATGAGTCTAGAAACACGGTTCGACCTTCAAATGGTTTAAATGGCAGAAGGCCATATTTCAACACATGCCAGTAAGCAACCGAAACGTAGCTTGACACAGAGGTTTATTTTCTTTTATAGCGCTTCTGCCACCCCTAGATAGAGTGGTGCCCTGGGTGGTGACCCATATGGCCCATATCAAAAACCATCAGGAAACACAGACTGTGACTCTATGATCTAATTCTAATGTTGGTCAATTTAGGACGTATATTGTTTTGTTTTACACTGAATGTGTTTATCTTTTTATTGTTTTATTGTCCAGTTACGCAGGAGTTCTGCACCATAAACTTACCAGATTTTATACTGTTATTTTATCTATTATGTGACTGATTTAATCGTCCATATTTACCTTAATAAATGATTGGCAGATGAAACAGCAGATCAGTTTTGTTTTCTTGAGTCTGTTAATTTATTGTGAGTCCCTCGGCTTCCAGTGTTTACTGCAGAAGCTCTGGTGCAGATCCTGTTTAATCCTGTTAGTCGGATAGCGACATTGTAAAGACTGATTAGCTGCGTGGTCTCTTCCTGAACTCTGCATCCAGAGGGAATTGTAAAAAACTGAGAAGAGTGAAACTTTACACCATTTTCTTTAGCCCAAAATCCACTCTTTCATGGGGGTTAACCTTAAAAACTAACGAAAAGCTGCTTCTGTGTAAAGTTTCATTTCATCTTTAAATTATCCGTTATGTAACTAATATGTAATAATTGCAAGATACTTGAACTGTTTTCATTCAGACTCTTTCCAATACAACATAAAAACCCTTATTCCACCTGGCAGGGACTGGCGGATGTGATAGTTCATCTGGTGCTGGCCCCAACAGAAAGAGGGAGTGCCCAAAGGGAATTACCGATTCTAAGAAATTTAAAAGCCTCAGTGTGTTGTTTAGTCTGAGAGACTGTTCACAGGGTTTTCATCAGCTACCAAGTGGCAAGGAGAAGTGAATGGACTAACCTGCTCGCTGTTGCCCACCGATAATCCCCCCAAAATGTTCAGCTGGTTCAGAAGGTTGTGGGGGGCTCCGGAACCTCCGCCTGCCCAAACAGCCATTCCTCCAACCGCACCAGCTCCACCAGCCAAGGTAAGGTCTGGTTGTACTTTATTTTTTATAGAATTAGAAACAAAAAAACATTAATCTACCTGACACCTGAACAAATTGTTCAGTTCTTTATCTTTCAGTGGCTTATCTTTTAACTATAACTCCAAATAAACCAGATAGTAATCAGTGAAAGCTTTGGAGACAGCTTAGCAGTGATGTGGAGTAGAGCTGCTGTTTTAACCCAGATTCCTGCATGAACCCCCAATTCGTACCTCACTGGCCACAAGGTGGACTTTTCTGCCCACCTTGGACAGTTGAAACCAGATATATTCATACTGTATAGAAAAACATGCAACCTTTTTCTTTCTCAGGAAGAATTGCCCTAAACTCTTGACTTGTGTCAAATGTTTTGACTATTCTTCTACAAGCTCACTCTTCTCACAATAGTTAGCTGCAATTTAGGTCCATTCCTCCTGACAGAACTGCAGTAACTATTGTCATTTAGCTACTTTGGAACTAATGTGGTGGGAAGCGCAGAGTCACAGACAATTTGGCAGACCTGTTTGTGGCCAAGCTCTGACTTACTGGTTGATGTCTTGAGATCTTTCCTAATGATGTCTTCTGTTATGTAAAGTACATCAGTCCCTCCTGCAGCAAAACATGCCCATAGCATGATCTTACCACTCCTGTGCTTCACAGTCGGAATGGTGTTCTCTGACTTGCAAGTTTCACTGTTTTTCCTCCAAAAGTATCAATGTTCACACTTCAGTGATGGTGTCGTTTGACCACAGGACATGTCTTTGTCCCTGAGTGCATTTGCAAGCTGTAATCAAGTTGTGGCTTCTTCCTCTCTGAGTGGCCTTTCTGCCCATGTCAGTGCAGTACTCATTTCACAGAGGATAATGACTGGCTTCCAGCAGCTTTAACCTGCATCTTCACAAGGTATTTGCTTTTGTTCTGGGGTGGATACACACATTTCACACTTAAACACATTCATCTCTGGAATACAGCATCTGACTCTATGTAGAATAGAACAACTGCCCGTTCCCATGTTGTTTATACTTGCACATAATTTGAACAGATGAACTCAATAATGAACCAGACTTGTGGAGGTCCACAATTCTCTTCTTTATAATTTAGCTGATTTCTTAAAAAGAATTGCCATGATGTCACACAAGTAGGCTGTAGGTTTGAGCCTTTGCTTTAAAATACATAAACACAGGTAGGACTCCATCTAACTTAAATGTGTTAAATTAACCTATCAGAAGCTTTCTAAGCTATGACACAAAGCTATCCACTCGTATTGATGCGAGCTCCTCCCAGATGGCTGAGGTCCTCACCCCATCTCTAATGTAGTGCCCGGCCACCCTGTGGAGGAAGCTCATTTCAGCCGCTTTTATCTGGGATCTCCTTCTTTCAGTCTTGATCCAAAGTTCATGCCCATAGGTAAGGGTAGGAAATTAGACTGACTGGTAAATCACGTACTAGAGGCAGGAGCTCCACTCCAACCCCGGAGAGGGCAACCCACCCTTTTCCAATCAAGAACCATGGTCTTGGACTCGGAGGAGGTGATTCTCATCCCCACCACTTCGCGCTCAGCTGTGAACCGCCGTAATGAAAAAACTCTATTTCTCATTTTTCTGGAATTCACAGAAAAACTATTAATTTGCCAAGTTTCGTAAGTTTCAGTAAGAAATACCTAACAACTTTCCCTTGTTTAATTTAATCACAGGAGGAGAAGTTACCAGAAAAGAAAGATCAAAAAGTAGAGGAACCAAAGGCAACAACTGAAAAGACAGAGGAGAAAAATGCAGAGAAAAGCGATGAGCAAATAAAAGACATGAAGGACAATGAGCCCAAGAAGGAAGAACCGACAACAGGTGAGAGGTTGTTTATATTCATGTAAAATCCAGATTTAGTTGTATTTTACTAGATTGCAGGAACAGTTTTGGCCTCACAATTCAAAATGCCCTTCAGATGAATGTGAATTTTAGTTGAGTCATTATCTGGGGAACCAGACCTGCAGTCTTTGATGTTTTGCCAGAGTCTAGTAACACACTTTAGCATTGTCAGAATTGGTGATTTTGGTGTTAAAAATGCATTTTATTCTTCGGTTGGTGAAACTTGTTAGCATGTTCATGTCATGTCATACACCTTGACAGAGATTTAGAATTTGTTTTGAATTTTCCAACTCACACACAGACAGAATAATACATACAGGCTCCATTATATACATGAAGCACTATTAATATTTGATTAAATGTCCCCTTTGTAAGTTGCATACAAAACACAGTTTTGTAACCATGAACGAGGAAACCGCTAGAACTCTGATATCCAATTACCAAGCACAAATGTAGTTATTCAGTCACACTGATAAAAAGTATCTTCAGTATCTGAAGGAGTAAAGGTGAGGCTTTCAAAGAACACGCAACCATGTGTGAAGCATGGTGGTTGTAGCATCATGCTGAGGGTATTTCTTTAGATGCCAGTTTTACTGGTGAGTTGAAAGTGGCTGGAATAACGAGGGGGGAATATTTCCAAATTGTTTAACTTCACCTCAGATTACAAATGTCAAATTGTTAAAACGTGGACATAATTAAATCCCAAACACACAAAAAGAATAGTTTTTGAATCAATAAAGTAGGCTAATATTGAGCTCTATTAACCCTAACATCACCCCTATAAAGTATTTGTGACAAACAGGCTAAACTACAGTCTAGCAATTCCACCAAGAAAATGGGACAAAAACCTGGCCAGAATTATTTTAAAAGTTGTGTTGGTGCCTACAAAACTGTGTGGTTTCTCTGCAAGTTGGAAAGGGATATTTGTCAAAATATGTTTAGGGATTGTGTGTATACTGTATATTTGAAGCTGTGTGCATATTTTTTACCGTGTGTAGATTAGAGAATAGCCAGCATATAGTACATTTGAACCATTTTGTTTTAAAACTCCCAGCTGTTGTATCTTATATGAGGCCACCCTGAAAGAAATGGTTCACATTCATCACTAAGAGCCTAAAGTAAATATGAAAGTCATGCCGATGATGAGTGTATGTAAACCATAGATTATACTTTTTACGCTCTACAGAGTGCAAAACAGTCCGAAATGATTCAAGATGAAGGCCACAGGAGTCCACAGCTCTTTCAGGTCCACTCATCTACTCACAGATCCCAATCTTATGTTCTGAACACAAGTTGCCTGTTTTGTTGCCATTGCAGTTGATCATACCAAACTGATCTGGTCTATATTTGTGTCTTTGAACATCAAAGCAAACACATATTTACAGTATGTAGTATTGTCACTATAAACCAGTGAATCAACATTGTATAGCAGAAGATTCTTGGTCTGTTATCTTTATTCAAATTACATTTAATATTTACATCATTTGCTTATGAAAAAGTCAATATGTTGCCTTTACTGCAGTTAACTATTTCTTCCAGGTCCTGCTCCAGCAGTTCCGGCTCCAGCTCCAGCTTCTGTTGCAGATCCAGCTCCAGATCCTGCTGCCCCTTTAAATCCAGAAGGGGCTCAAGGGTAAGAATGTGGACAAGACGATGCATACTGGGAGCCTCACTTAGTTTGGGTTAGGATCTGCTCAAGAAATAGGATATGACAGATTTACATTTTAGAAGTCATGTGAACTGATTATTCAGATTCAAGGTTGGAGTTGATCCCTTTTCAATCAGTGCATTTTGATAATTACAGTATACAGGTCCTTCTCAAAATATTAGCATATTGTGATAAAGTTCATTATTTTCCATAATGTCATGATGAAAATTTAACATTTATATATTTTAGATTCCTTGCACACTAACTGAAATATTTCAGGTCTTTTATTGTCTTAATACGGATGATTTTGGCATACAGCTCATGAAAACCCAAAATTCCTATCTCACAAAATTAGCATATTTCATCCGACCAATAAAAGAAAAGTGTTTTTAATACAAAAAATGTAAACCTTCAAATAATCATGTATAGTTATGCACTCAATACTTGGTCGGGAATCCTTTTGCAGAAATGACTGCTTCAATGCGGCGTGGCATGGAGGCAATCAGCCTGTGGCACTGCTGAGGTCTTATGGAGGCCCAGGATGCTTCGATAGCGGCCTTTAGCTCATCCAGAGTGTTGGGTCTTGAGTCTCTCAACGTTCTCTTCACAATATCCCACAGATTCTCTATGGGGTTCAGGTCAGGAGAGTTGGCAGGCCAATTGAGCACAGTGATACCATGGTCAGTAAACCATTTACCAGTGGGTTTGGCACTGTGAGCAGGTGCCAGGTCGTGCTGAAAAATGAAATCTTCATCTCCATAAAGCTTTTCAGCAGATGGAAGCATGAAGTGCTCCAAAATCTCTTGATAGCTAGCTGCATTGACCCTGCCCTTGATAAAACACAGTGGACCAACACCAGCAGCTGACACGGCACCCCAGACCATCACTGACTGTGGGTACTTGACACTGGACTTCTGGCATTTTGGCATTTCCTTCTCCCCAGTCTTCCTCCAGACTCTGGCACCTTGATTTCTGAATGACATGCAGAATTTGCTTTCATCCGAAAAAAGTACTTTGGACCACTGAGCAACAGTCCAGTGCTGCTTCTCTGTAGCCCAGGTCAGGCGCTTCAACCGCTGTTTCTGGTTCAAACGTGGCTTGACCTGGGGAATGCGGCACCTGTAGCCCATTTCCTGCACACGCCTGTGCACGGTGGCTCTGGATGTTTCTACTCCAGACTCAGTCCACTGCTTCCGCAGGTCCCCCAAGGTCTGGAATCGGCCCTTCTCCACAATCTTCCTCAGGGTCCGGTCACCTCTTCTCGTTGTGCAGCGTTTTCTGCCACACTTTTTCCTTCCCACAGACTTTCCACTGAGGTGCCTTGAGACAGCACTCTGGGAACAGCCTATCCGTTCAGAAATTTCTTTCTGTGTCTTACCCTCTTGCTTGAGGGTGTCAATAGTGGCCTCCTGGACAACAGTCAGGTCGGCAGTCTTACCCATGATTGGGGTTTTGAGTGATGAACCAGGCTGGGAGTTTTAAAGGCCTCAGGAATCTTTTGCAGGTGTTTAGAGTTAACTCGTTGATTCAGATGATTAGGTTCATAGCTCATTTAGAGACCCTTTTAATGATATGCTAATTTTGTGAGATAGGAATTTTGGGTTTTCATGAGCTGTATGCCAAAATCATCCGTATTAAGACAATAAAAGACCTGAAATATTTCAGTTAGTGTGCAATGAATCTAAAATATATGAATGTTAAATTTTCATCATGACATTATGGAAAATATTGAACTTTATCACAATATGCTAATATTTTGAGAAGGACTTGTACATAAGCATAATTGAAAGAGTGACTGTTATGAAGGCTGGATTCAGGATCCTAAGTATTTGCATGAGTACAAACAAATGCAGTAAATTTATTAGGAAAATTTAATTTTGGAGAAAATCTTTTGTCCACACCAAGGACATAAATACCAATAGAATTAAAGAACACGTCTGAATATATCTGGTAAGACTATTTGCAGAAACATAAAGATCCCAGCATTCCTTTTGGAAGCTTATTTATTCAGATGCGTTGGCACCTCTATGAATAACCATGGGTGAAGTCTAGTAATTTAATTGGACATATTGAGTGTCGGGGCTGAACACAACCTAATGTGTTCAGCCCCGTGTGTCCAATGAGTCTTAAAGGTGCCTTATGCCACACCGCGGTACTCTTTAAGTTTGTCTTAAGGCATGACACTATAATTTTGCTTGTAGATCTAAAGAGTGGCCACAAGGGCCTGACTGAACCAATCATCATCTTTAACAAGCAACAGTATCATGACCGTACATGATCCACTTTCTTACAGTAGCCCTTTGCAGATTGTAATTCCACAACAAACCTGCAACCACAAACTCCACATTATGGTTCACTTTATCTTTTCACATCATACAAGATGATCCATCGTGATTTTAGGCCTGGTGCGCTTCCAGATCATGCAGCCAGTGTTGCCGAACCAAAAGGGTTCAACCTTCAACACGCAACACTCATCAAGCTTAAGATGTGTGGGATTTCCCCTAGGGGAAACCCTATTCACAGCTCTGAGCTGTCTTGCAGTTGATCCTCTTGCAGGCATGTTATCCAGATACATTCAGTGCTGTAAAGAAAAGTTGTTGTGTACCTTCCATGGCATGTTGTTCAAGCAGAAGGGGTGTTGTTGAATAAATACTTAGATCAGACAGACACTGGAGGATATCTTGTCTTCACTGAGTGTAGTAATTAGTAGTAGATAGTAGTTACAGGTCTATTAATACTTACCAAGGTGGATCAGTGGTGTGGCATTTTACAAAACATACCATTCTACAAGTCTGGCTGTTCCACTGCCCATTGAGACATATCTTAAGGAAGCAAAGATTTGTTATAGACAAGTCCAGAAGGTTTCTGCATCATCATAGATGTCTGCTTAATGGTAGGTTTCAAATTCAAACAAGAACTAAAAAAGATAATAAGATCACTACAAGAGGAGCTATCTTACCAGTGTAAAGGCTTGGAAAACTCGCTGAGGATCTCGCTTCCATATGTCCAGTTTCAAATTATGTAATGTAGCAAAGTGTCCTGGAAGAACCAAGCCTTCCATTGCATAATTGTAAGTAGATGGCAGGTATACCTGGCATTTAGAAATCGTATCAGTCCCAGCAAAGCTTGACATGACAGAACTCTACAAAGTCCCTGGATGTAGAAATCCAAAAATAAGCCCAAAGCAACTTGAAGCCTAAGCAAAAAAAAGAAAGCTGAATCCTGTGCTGACTTTCAGACCATACAGCAGTTGCTTGCCAGGTACCTGACCCAGTGATCAGCAGCTATATAAAAGGGCTTGACCAAGTATATCTTTGATCCTGCTTCAGCTATGTCTATTTAAAGACCAAATAACTCCACACATCAGTTTACTACATAAGCTTCAGTACCTCTTCACCTACATTTGTCTACACTATCCTTACAAATAAGAGATGATTCTGCACCCAGACGCTGCAGCATTATTGGGGCCTTTGTGTGCATTATGGAAAAATGCTCAAAAAATGCTCAAAAAGAAACTGTAATTCCAGTCTTCAGGTATGTAGTATTTCTGAGACTGCCCAAGTGCTGTTACATGTTGACACGTGGAAGTGGTTGCTAAAACATTTATTGTTGGGTGATAAAACTGACGTGATTATAACGGAATAAACTGGGTGGATTTTATTTCAGTCTAGAAAGGATTAGTTTCTCTTATATTATTCTTCGAAATGAATTGGATCTGTTTGTCACGTTAAGTGCCTTGAGATGACATTTGTTGTGAATTGTTGCTGTATAAACAAGTTGAACAAAATCGAACCCAGTTTAGTCGCATTTAGTTGTATGAACCCCAAACAGCATTCTGTAACACTACTGCAAAAAAACACCATGATCCATCTGTGACCTGAAGCATCACTTCTAAATCAGGAAAGAAGATTATGCGCTTAGTGTGGTGTTTGGGACAGAGAATGATCCCAGACTGCATTCACATGCAAGCAAGAGTTAATTTGAAACAATCAGCTTTTCTCTCACCAGCAAGGTAGATTTGTTTTTGAATAGGATAATGTATCTGCACAGCAAAATAAATCTGTATTATAAATAACTTAAATAAATGTTTTAAATTCACCAATGTAGTACTGTTTCAAAGTATGCCTTTTTGTTGTCCGATGAGCTAACCCCTCCATCCTACTTCCCTGTTTCTGAGGGGATTGCTCAATCCAGCTCTCCATCCAACGGGTCTGGACTTCCCTAAACCTGGAAGGTCTTACTAAGCAGGTTTACTGGAAAAGCTGTTTAAGCTGGTGTTGGGAAATGACTCGCCTAACCTCTAACAGACTGCATCCAAAAGTCTCGCCCTTCTTCATCTAGTGGTCTGGACGACCAAGTAGCCCACAGCAGTCATCCACTCCTCGATAGTCACTTCTGTTCACGGCTGCTCATTCCCTAGTTTACAACTTGCAATTGATATATGGGTTAGGTTGAGCTTAGTGGCTCGGCACGAGCCCCAAGGGCATTGTTTTAACAAGTTTGGCTTAAGGCAACCTATAAAAACCTCCTAAAATCATTTGGAACCAGGCAACATGACTTTTTACCACCAACGAAAAACCCAAAAATAAGGTGACTCAAATTATTGACTGTCCACAATAAATCTAGAATTGTATTAATTAGTAATGCTTTTGCAGGGGTCACTAACAACTTAAAAATCAGCAAAACGTAATAATTTGAATAACAGAAATAAATAAATCAACTTAACCTATCTTTCCCTAATGCTGAAACTGGTAAGGCTGAAGAGGCTTTGGAGACGGAGGCTCAACATGGATCCGAATGGAATGATTTGTTCAGTAGGCAATGTTGTCTTCTTGAGTGAAAGGCAAATCTTCAGTTTTCTTTCTCTAAGTGGACAAGAGCTGATGCTCGGGGTTTCAATGGTCAAGTTGGGAAAAAATTAAAAATTTTAAAATTTAAAAAACAGAAACTTTGTTGGCATATGTTTCAAAAGTCGGTAGCTTCCAGAGGCTGAATAGTTGAAAGAAATCTTTGAGGTGTAATTGAAGTTAGTTCAGGACTTCCAGAAGCCTGAAACTTAGTGTAATCAGTTGTTCACTGACCAAGTTCACTTCAGTTGTCTTGGTAAAAATGCAACAGATGAAATTCAGATTCTCAATTTTGAGTTGCAGCTCTTCTCAGGGCACACAGGTTGATCCTCTTTATAATGCAGAATTTGTCAGCGGGGCTGCGTCTCCGGTCTTCTGATTCTTGTAGCTTCTTTCTCCGTCCAATCTTGTTCACTGGTTTTCTGCGAGGAAACAACCCCATTTCTTTTTTTGGCACAGTTTTTATAGTGTAGATAGCCTCACTCCTCACCCCCTGTTGCCGGGCCAGCTTTCCCATCATTGAGTTACGTGGTCGCCGTGACTTTTCGGTGCTGTCTCCTAGCCTCCGTAGACAGAGTTGTAAACAGCCTGCAGCTGGCTCCCTGTGTTATGACTTTTGCCTGTTTTTCGAACTTCAGACTGACGAAAAATAGCATGCACCTGGCTTCTCGTTTCTCGCTCCATGCTTGTTATGACTTGAGCTTGCTCGTTGACCTTCCATCAATGCCCAGTTCCCGTGAAGCTGGCCCTCCTCTGCCGCTCCCGTCCTAATATTATGACTCTGCCTCCCCAGTTACAGCTTGAAAAAAAACATCACTTCATTTTTATTCATACATCACAATTGATTAACATTACCCCTCTTCATTACATTTAATAATTGTTGAAAAATAGAAAATCATCATACATTTTTCTTTGATTATACTTGTAGTTTTCTACTTCTGAAAAAGATAAGACAGTCACAGTTAGGGTTGCCAACTCCTTGATAAATAAATAAGGGACACCTCCTGGTAGGGCTATCCAACTCCACTGTCTGCACCTCAAGCGGCCTGGTGATTTTTATTACCCTTTTTCTTTGTGTGAAATGACTTTGGAAACATTGGACTCGAACCCAAGTTTAATTCGATGCATGTTTTTGAGTGATACAAATATCCATGGAAAAACAATTATTCAGCAATTTATAAAATAATTTATTCTTTTTGCAAAATAAAATTACTAGACAAAAACAAATATCCTTCTAAAATAAATAAACCACTATTGAAAAGCCCTCCGTCCTGCTTAACTTAAAACTATATAAAAAAGCATAACAGTATAATGCAAAACATTTTCTTAATAATGCATTTAGTGCAAACAAAAAGTCTGCAGAAAAGTTGTAAACATAAACACTTGTGCCTTAAAGGCCATGACTGTACAGTTGTGGTGAAAAAAATATTGAACTAGTGAACTAAAAAATGCAGTACTGAATTATGTAGAAACAACTTATTTTTTCCATTTATATTTCATTTGAGCTCTTGGCTGCTGCAAGGAGTTGTTTGCTTTTCAGGACTACCGAGTAAAACTCTGAGCAGGACATTTCATTAATTAGACTGACAATTAGCTCACTTCTCATTAATTCTGTAGAACATTTGTTCCTCACATCAGTCCACTTATTTTTCATGATGCTGAGGACAAAGGGTACAATAGCCTGCCTATCTATCTATCTATCTATCTATCTATCTATCTATCTATCTATCTATCTATCTATCTATCTATCTATCTATCTATCTATCTATCTATCTATCTATCTATCTATCTATCTATCTATCTATCTATCTATCTATCTATCTATCTATCTATCTATCTATCTATCTATCTATCTATCTATCTATCTATCTATCTATCTATCTATCTATCTATCTATCTATCTATCTATCTATCTATCTATCTATCTATCTATCTATCTATCTATCTATCTATCTATCTATCTATCTATCTATCTATCTATCTATCTATCTATCTATCTATCTATCTATCTATCTATCTATCTATCTATCTATCTATCTATCTGTCTGTCTGTCTGTCTGTCTGTCTGTCTGTCTGTCTGTCTGTCTGTCTGTCTGTCTGTCTGTCTGTCTGTCTGTCTGTCTGTCTGTCTGCCTGCCTGCCTGCCTGCCTGCCTGCTGAACAAACACGGGCCTTTTTTGTCGCGTAAGCGGCGAGGAGACGCTGGGGAAACCGTATCTGATGGGAAAACGCGAATCGACGTAACACCTGTATCTATCCTTAGCAACGGTACCTGCTGGCCAATGAGATGATCCGAAATATTCTGTCAGCTCATTGGTCACAGAGCAGGATATGGCTGGTAATGAATTTACTGTCATGTTAAATATAAAGCACCCCATCATTTATTAATTCTATTGACATTTTAGTGAAGATTTTTGATCCACCTAATAAAACGGGACTATGTGCGTCCCGTTTCAGCTCAATACGGGACGCGTACTTTTTATTCTAAATACGGGACGATTCCGTTTTTCAAGGGACGGTTGGCAACTCTAGTCACAGTTAATGTGTGACTCCATACAGGCCTCTTCAGTCCTCAGTTCCAGAGTGCGAAGATATACTAATTTTACTATTTCATGACATCTTATCCATGTAACATGATCATTATTTATTTGATACTCTAAAGATTAGGCTCTAATTTCATCATCTCTGATTGTTGTTAAACTCAATCATAGTGATACACTTCTGCAAAAGAAAGACAAATTAAAACATACACCATATGGGCCCCAAAGACTTCATAGCTTTAAAATGTGAACATTTACTGCTGTATATTTCATTGATCTAATTATGAGGGTTTAATTAATTTCCGCATGGATACATGGAAGGATCTCACCTCATTTTGACAGCCTCTTGAACTATTTTACATTTTGACGCGTTAAAATGTGACAGACCAACACAAAGTGGCACCTGATTGTGAAGTGGAAGGAAAACAACACAAGGTTTTCAGATGTTAACAAATAAAAATCTGAATCGTGTGGCTGGCATCTGTATTCAGCCCGCCTACTCAGTTAGCTCTAAATAATTCTGAGCGCTACTGTGCCGGACAGGACACGGTAAAAAAAATAAAGAAAGAAATAAAGAAAAGATAGCTCCAGATAAAATCCATGGAAACGTGCTGCCTTGAGAAATCACATAGTTAGTAAATAGAGTCCACTATGTGTGTAATTTAACCCTAGTATAAATCCAGATGTTCTGTGTAGGTCTCATAGGTTTGTTAGAGAACAATCTAATTAGTGAACAAATGTAATATTTGAACATCTCACCAGGCACAGTTCAGTCCACCATTTGAAAATAGAAAAAGTATTCCACAACTGCAACCCCATCAATAGTTGGCTTCCCACCTTAACCGACAGGGCAAGCAAAGAGAGCATTAATCATTAACAGCCAAGTTCTCCATGATAAATCTGAAGGAGCAGCAGAGATCCATGGCCCAGGTGGGAGGGTCCGTATGGGACAAGCATGTGAAAGAAGATCCTCTGGTCAAATAAGACTAAAATAGAACTTTTTGGCCTCCCTGCAGAATGCTATAAGTATGAAAAACCTAACAATGCTCTTCATCATGAGCACATCATTCCCATGGTGAAACATGGTGGTGGCAGCAAAACTGGTCAGGTTCCAACCCGTTTGCAGTCATGCGCTACTTTGGTTGGTCAGTAACATAAAATTCCTATTAAAATACACTGAAGTTTGTGTTTATAAAGTGTTAAAACGTCACAAAGTGGTTGGAATATTTTTGCAAGGTGCTTTAGCAGGCCCTCATCTTCGGAGGTTATGTAATACCTCTTAACCTGCAGCTTCTGCTTTACCACTCTACACTGTCATTCTTTCATTTCCTGTTTTCAGTGAGGAACCCCCTTCCACACCCCCTGTTGTCTACTCCCGATATGCAGATAATGTCCTTAGAAGTGTCATAAAGCAATTAAGAGAACGAACTGAAATCCTCAAAGAGAAGGCTATAGACCCTTACGCCACATCTCCAGAAATATCCCCACCTGTTAGTAAGTTTTAGATAGATATAATCTGGATTTATTTGATATCACAAGAAATGACTGCAGAAGTATGCTTCCCATCATGATCCTTTGCCTTTTCAGCGCCTGTTTTGAGAAAAGAGGACTATGTCAGACAGAAGGAAAAGGAGCAGATAGCAAAAGAAGAAGAAGACAGAAAGAAGGCAGAGGAAGCAGCCAAAAAGGCAGAGGAGAAAAAGAAAAAAGATGAGGAGAAAAGACTGGAGGCTGAGAAGAAAGCAGAGGAGGAGAGGCTGGCGGAGGAGGCCAGGAGGAAGGCAAAGGTTCTGCCAGACATCAGCTGCTCCTGCTTTGATGTCCTCTTCCATCCAGTCGAGCAGAAGTTGGATACAGTGTTGGGACGCACCATTGATCCTTTCACAGGTACACAATGCTGGTTGCACTACTTCAGTGAATAAACCTATTAATTTTACAGCTTGAATTGTTTCAGATCTCTCTTTATTTCTCTCATCAGATCGTCGGTATATCGCCTGGTTGACAGTTGTAGCTGTTGCTTACAACTACAACGTCTGGCTTTGCCCCGCCCGGCTGGCCTTCCCTTACCACAGTGAAACTGCCAACCCGTTCTGGATATTTTTTGATATCCTTTCTGACGTTGTAAACATCATTGACATTGTGGTTTGGCAGCCTCGACTGCAGTTTGTCAAAGCTGGAGACATTATTGTAAGTCACAAAGCATCTCTGTCATGGAGGTGAACCCAGTGGTTCGGGGCAGTCCATTGCTTCCCAGTGGACAGGTTTAACAGGCTCAGTAGCATGCAGAACCGTGTTCTCTGTGACTGCTTGTCGCTGCCATTTCTCCCTGACTCTGACAGTGTGAAATTAGATGTGCTCCATATGTTTGGGCCACTCTGAGCAAACTGCGGGAATTAAGTTTAATTCTACTTCTCTCGTTTACAGTTTGGTGAGCAAGTCAGGCGGAGTCAATGTTATCAGTGCTAATTCAACCACTTAACCTTCGTTAAGTAATAAACTAATCAGAAGATCTGAGTCTTATGTAGTTTTTGTTTTTTTGCATCACATTTTCACATCCGAACATTAGTTTTTCAAATCTATAAATTGGAACATTAGAGCCTTCATCTAAAGAAGCACTGCAGAAAATAACAAGCAGATTACATGAGGTTTTTTTTTTTTTTTTTTGTTTTGTTCTGCTATTGCAAAATTAAGAAAAGCCCTAAAATTATTGAAAACTCAGATTTTCCAAACAAATCCCAGAACACGCCTATTCTGACTCTCCAGTACATTTTAGCCATGTGCAATTCCAATAAATCCCTTTGTGCTTGCAGAAAGACAGAGCTATGACTAAAGTCCATTATCGGAAATCTAATCGATTTAAGGTAAGAATGTATTTATATGTTCCATATTTAACTGTAAGAATAAGAAAAAGCATATTTTGTTTTTAGACACTGAAACCTAGTTGACAAAATAAATGTGCCTGTCGTGAACAAAGCCTTTTGTTCTCCTTCCTGAACTTTGTCGTAAATCTTCATTGGAAAAACATCCATTTATCTTTCTGACTCTATTAATGTTTCTTAATTTTGTGGAACACTAACGGCGCCCAGGCATGGTTTAAGGATGATTTTTTATTTAGTTCACTTCTACTAACATGTTTTACTTACATGTTACCACCTTGTCTACGTTTTAGATTTTTCCTGTATTTTAGTAATTGTTTGGGATTATTTAGACAACAGACTACAGACACTGTAACTTTGGGGGTGCAAATCTTCCTTTTTATGTTATTTAGACAGACATGTTCAGCATCGTCCCTTTTGACCTTCTCTCTCTACAATTCGGATTTTCCACCATATACAGATTCAACCGCTTCATCAGGGTAGGTGGGGATCACATTATCTTTACTCTGACAGAGAAACTTTGTTTTTTCTCAACACATGTTGGACCCTGAGAGTCCCTCTGTCTCACTCTGTGTTTTAGATAGAGTCTTTTTTTGAGTTCAGTGACCGTCTTGAGAGTATAATGGCCAAAGCTTACATCTGGAGGTAAACGCTCAAGCACATAAAACACAATTACATTTCACTCTAACAGGAAAATAAACCTGGAGCTACAGATTGTGGATATGATTAGGACCCCCCCGGTTTGGTGTACATTTTGAGTTTTCAGTTTTGTTTAAAAATCTGGTGAAATTTGAAGATGACTGCAGTTGTCTCTTCTTTTTGAAATTAGTGCTGTGCACTAAAGCACATGAAAACAATATAATCAACAAAATGACATAAGTATATGCTTATTTTGCTCGTTGAATGCAATCTGTGTCCTGATTTCAACTCAGGGAGTCCATTATTGACCAAAATTTTTGTGATTTTATTTTTTCTCTGCCCTAATGCCCATAAGTGTTTCAGACCACTATTAGAGTTGTTCTCATCTGTTTTTAATACATAGATTTGATTAGCTGAACCTAGTTGACATATATATGCCTAATTCCTGTGAAGCTGTGGGGTTGGACTTAAATTGTCTCTGTCTGCCTGTGTCTCCATTTTGATTTTCTCACAGTTAAATAAATGAGTGTGTTTTATGTATCACTTTGTAAAAAGCAGATATTAATAAGAGAAAGCAAATAAGTTTTACTTTGAAAGCATATATTATGCTGAGTAGATGAATTAAATATGACACATAATGCCAGTTAACACTCTCTGCTCCTGCCTTATCATCCCTGATGCAGAGTGGCCCGTACCACAGGTTACCTGCTTTACATGCTCCATCTCAACGCCTGTGCTTTCTATGTAGCCTCAGTGCACCAGGGTCTGGCAACGACTACATGGGTGTATGATGGAAAAGGCACAGCGTATGTACTTTCTATCTTTGACTTGTTGTTTAAAAAGTTTTGTCTCCTAAAAAAATCAGCTAGGGCTGGAGAATAAAGTGCCAACCCTTCTTTTAGACTCTGTCCATGGTGCTGAAGGTTTGTGAAGTAGCTGAGTATCTATGTTCAGGAGCTGCTCTTATTAAACAGAACATAATATGTCACTTTAAAAAAAAGGAAATTAAATAAATGTACTACCTTCTCGATACCGTCTAAATCATTTTGCCATTCACTGTGAATCATGGCACTCTCTTACCAGCTTCAGTCAACATCTTCACAAGGGCTTTTGTTTCTGTACTGAGGTTGTAACCCTGGAATACCAGACTCCTGGAGGAACCATAATTCATTTCCTGATGTCTTGCAGCATGTTTCATTTGTACCTAAAACTACCCAGCTGTCCTGCCACTTAACTCAAATGTTCCAGAAGCTTACAAAGCCATAACTTAATCATTTGAGTTTTTCTAAATAGTTTTGAAGACACATTGATTTCAGTGCGCATTATTCTGGCATTTAGGAGATACAATTTTTTTTTCTGACTGGAAATGTTTAAACTGATTTCATGTCAGATAATGAGGGAAAAGGGTTAAGTGTATTTTTGTGCAATGTGTTTTCATATATGGTTGCAAATGTAACTAAAATATTATGTTAGTCATATATGTAACAGTCACTTATGACCAAACATTCAACGTACTGAACGAATACAAAAGCAAAGAGAGATAGATTTGACAAATTTTTATTGTTTATTCACTTTTTTATCAAGAACAATGTGATCTACAGAAACTCTAAACAACATTTACAGAAGGATTTTCTTCTTTCACAAAACCTGAACTCCAGATGCATCACTACATTTATCAAGCATGATCAACAATATTATTTTTCTGCTGTTTGTCCCCAGGTACCTGCGCTGTTATTACTTTGCAGTACGCAGCCTCATCAACATTGGGGGCCTTCCAGAACCTGTGACTCTGTTTGAGATCATCTTTCAGATGACCAACTTTTTCATTGGTGTCTTTGTGTTCTCCAGCCTCATTGGACAGGTAAATCTTTTTTTATTCATAAAAACAACTCTTACTTTTCTCCATTACTATTTCTGGTGTTAAAAGTTTTGTTTTCTCTATGTCAGATTACAGAAACAGAGACAATTACAGAGACACAGAGCACTAACTCTACTGACAATTAGACTTCTGGAATGCCCTCCTTGCAGATGTTTTTGATATTTTATTATACATAAAGGTCAATTGCCTGCCTTATTAAATTTGGAGTTAATAGAGATTAGCTGTACACCTGTAGGGTTAATTACAACAACAAATCAGAAACAAAGTCACTGACATCTTTGAATTCGGAAAGGGGTTCAAAGGCAAACACAGTGGTGAACCATCCCGGAGTAGCTGACCTACCAACATCTAAAACACAGCAGGCCTCACTTAAAGTCAAGAGTTTATGATTCAACAACAAGACAGCAACTGAAGATATAGAATCCATTAGAGATTTTTCAAGGCCAAAACCAGTAGACAACTTAATTAAATAACTAATTCTGCTTTCTAACAGGAAAATCCTGATATGCTGCAGCGAGAGTTCTGATGAAAATTAAAAAGAGAGATCATATTTCTCCTATTTTAGCTTCCCTTCATTGGCTCCCTGTTAAATCCAGAATGGAATTTAAAATTCTCCTCCTCACATATAAAGCCCTTCATGATTTAGCTCCATCATACATCAGAGATCTGATTGTTCCATATGTTCCTAACAGAGCAATTCGTTCTCAGACTGCAGGTTTACTGGTGGTTCCTAGAGTCTCTAGAAGTAGAATGGGAGGCAGGGTGCCTTGAGACGACATTGTTGTAAATAAGCGCCATATAAATAAATAAACTGAAACTGAAACTATCTCTGTAGTTATGCTGCTATAGGCTTAGGCTGCTGGAGGACATAACGACCACATTCACCCTCTTTGCTACATTCTCACACTACTCTCCAATTTTGCATTTTTTGCTGTTATTTCAGCTTTTAACTTTATGTTCTCTCTTTTCTCTTCCTAGAAGCTACACCTGGCCTGACTCTGTGTCTACCTGTGACACCTTTCTGGAGAGGGGCATCGTCCAAGCTTCTGCTGGCAACAACTTAATGCTCACCCTCTACCGATGATTTCCATGGCCCTGTCTTTCAGTGTTTAACCCTTTCTCTCTCCTAGACATAGCAATTGACTTGAAAGGAGCTACATCCATTAACATTTACTTTTCCTTCCCATAGAAAGGACTCCTGAATCAGTGCTTCTTTGTTCTCTTTATGTCTCTGCTCTGTTCTCTCAAACCCCCAATCGGTCGTGGCAGATGACCGCTCACACTGAGCCTGGTTCTGCTGGAGGTTTCTTCCAGTTAAAAGGGAGTTTTTCCTCTCTGCTGTCGCTACATGCATGCTCAGTATGAGGGATTGCTGCAAAGTCAACGCCAGTGACTGTCCACTGTCTCTACATGCTCATCCGGGAGGAGGGAATGCTGCAAGTCACTGACTGGATGCAATTTGCTGGGTTTCCAATTTGAATAAATAACTGAATCTGACTGCACTGTTCAATGGTTAGGATTCATTGGAATGTACAGGGGTTGTACAATGAAACTGAAACACCTGTCATTTTAGTGTGGGAGGTTTCATGGCTAAATTGGACCAGCCTGGTAGCCAGTCTTCATTGATTGCACATTGCACCAGTAAGAGCAGAGTGTGAACGTTCAATTAGCAGGGTAAGAGCACAGTTTTGCTCAAAATATTGAAATGCACACAACATTATGGGTGACATACCAGAGTTCAAAAGAGGACAAATTGTTGGTGCACGTCTTGCTGGCGCATCTGTGACCAAGACAGCAAGTCTTTGTGATGTATCAAGAGCCACGGTATCCAGGGTAATGTCAGCATACCACCAAGAAGGACGAACCACATCCAACAGGATTAACTGTGGACACAAGAGGAAGCTGTCTGAAAGGGACGTTCGGGTACTAACCCACATTGTATCCAAAAAACATAAAACCACGGCTGCCCAAATCACTGCAGAATTAAATGTGCACCTCAGCTCTCCTGTTTCCACCAGAACTGTCCATCGGGAGCTCCACAGGGTCAATATACACGGCCGGGCTGCTATAGCCAAACCTTTGGTCACTCATGTCAATGCCAAACATCGGCATCAATGGTGCAAGGAGTGCAAATCTTAGGCTGTGGACAATGTGAAACATGTATTGTTCTCTGATGAGTCCACCTTTACTGTTTTCCCCACATCCGGGAGAGTTACGGTGTGGAGAAGCCCCAAAGAAGCGTACCACCCAGACTGTTGCATGCCCAGAGTGAAGCATGGGGGTGGATCAGTGATGGTTTGGGCTGCCATATCATGGCATTCCCTTGGCCCAATACTTGTGCTAGATGGGCGCGTCACTGCCAAGGACTACCGAACCATTCTTGAGGACCATGTGCATCCAATGGTTCAAACATTGTATCCTGAAGGTGGTGACGTGTATCAGGATGACAATGCACCAATACACACAGCAAGAATGGTGAAAGATTGGTTTGATGAACATGAAAGTGAAGTTGAACATCTCCCATGGCCTGCACAGTCACCAGATCTAAATATTATTGAGCCACTTTGGGATGTTTTGGAGGAGCGAGTCAGGAAACGTTTTCCTCCACCAGTATCACGTAGTGACCTGGCCACTATCCTGCAAGAAGAATGGCTTAAAATCCCTCTGACCACTGTGCAGGACTTGTATATGTCATTCCCAAGACGAATTGACGCTGTATTGGCCGCAAAAGGAGGCCCTACACCATACTAATAAATTATTGTGGTCTAAAACCAGGTGTTTCAGTTTCATTGTCCAACCCCTGTATGTACCTGACTTTTGTGAAGTGCCTTGAGACGACATGTGTTGTGAATTGGTACTATATAAATAAACTGAATTGAAATTGAATTGAAAGAGAATATGAAGTCATTAGATCTTTCTGTTTAATTGGATTGTAATTATTTGATCACTATATGTCTGGATGTCAATTGGACCTGTTTGTCCTTTGAACTGCATTGAAATTGGTATTTGTTGTATATTGTTCCTAAATAAAGAAAATGAAATGGATTGGTTTAGCTACAATTCAAAATGGGAAAAACAAGAAAACATGCAATTCAAGTAACAGATGTGTATTGACCTTCATGAGTCAGGAAATGATTACAAGAATTTAGCTACTCACCTAAACCTGCCTCTAACTGCAGGCAGAGCGATAAACGACACATTTAAAACAGCTGGAACTTGGATAAATAAGACCGGATGAGGACCATAGTTTGTCTCGGCACCACACACTGTGAGCTGGATGGGAAGGAAGGCAGAAACACACTGTAGAGCTGCAATAGAAAGTGACATCTTGACATCCCCAAGCCTCTGTAATCTACATTTTATTTTTAGGCTTTTGTACACCTCTTTACAGGGGCAACCAATAATCATGAAGACTGCGGTAATTTCTGTCTCTTTCAGATGAGAGACGTCATAGGAGCGGCCACTGCGGCTCAGACGTACTTTCGGGCATCAATGGACGGCTGCGTCGCCTACATGAACACCTACACAATCCCAAAGTTGGTTCAGAACAGAGTCCGCACCTGGTACAACTACACCTGGGCTTCTCAGGGAATGCTAGGTGTGAACTAACCTACCCATACAAAAACGTCTACTGAAAAACATAGACTACTTCAACTAGTGAAAGGCTGAAAATAACTGCTAAATGTCGCATCAATCTCAAATCTGTTAGACTCAGAAGATTTTCTTGTGTCCTCTGCAGATGAGTCCGAGCTTGTGGACAAGATGCCTCTGGTGATGCGAATCGCCATTGCTATGGATATAAACCTGGCCACCTTCCAGAAGATCCAGCTCTTCCAGGTGATTCAGCATAAACTCTGTCCTCTGCTTTAGAGCCAGAGCTTGTTTGAAAAGAAAAAAGAAGCAACAGATGAATAAGATGAGAATGTGCTGTTATAAATTTAATGCTGGAATAACTTTAATACTTTAATAATAGAAATTAAAATGTTCAGGTCATGAGTATGAACAAGATCTTTGGTAAACTCAATTAAACCCCACCTAATTACCCTAAAATACAGTGCATCATACCAATAGGACTAACAGGAGTCTGTTTTAGGGCTGTGACCAGCAGATGTTGGTGGACATGTTACTGAGGCTGAAGTCCATTATCTACCTGCCAGGGGACTATGTGGTGATGAAGGTGGGTGAGGTATGCTGATTATGAAATAATCCAAGATTAACACTGAGCTACAATCTGATGTCCTGCATTTTTTTCTTCTGCAGGGTGACATCGGTAAGGAGATGTACATCATCAAAAGTGGAGCGGTGCAGGTGGTGGGAGGACCTGACAACAGCATTGTGTTTGTAACGCTGAAGGCAGGCTGCGTTTTCGGAGAAATTAGGTGAGCAGGCAGCATCCGAGAGGGGTTAACTACCACAGCAGTACATATGAATCAGTCTTTTTACCAGGTTGAAAATATTATACTGCAAACTTCAGAGAAGATTTGAAATCGATGATTTGGTGCCCGAACTTGAAATTATTGTGGATTTTATATAAGCTTGGATCAAAACCATTCGTACATTTTTTATTAAGAGTTAACGTGTGTGTGTGTGTGTGTTTGCCTATAGCTTACTACAATCTGCTAAAGATGGAGGGAACAGACGGACAGCTAACGTGAGAGCATACGGCTTCGCGAACCTGTTTGTTCTGGAAAAGAAAGACCTGTTTGACATCCTCGTCCACTACCCCGAGTCTCAGAAAGTTTTGGCCAAGAAGGGCAGGTGAGTCGCTTACAAGGTAAACAGGCCTGTTATGCAGGTTTATAACCTGGAATCCACTGAGCATTGGTAACATGTGTGTTCTGTCATCTATAAAGGCAACTGATTAAATCCAAAGCTGCAGCAGGGGCTCCAGCCAAAGAGGAAAAACAGAAAGGTCTGGCATTGTTTGGACAAAAACCCCCAACCCCAAAGTTCCTCAAAGCATTTGGCAACCTGCGCAAAGCAGGGCTCCTCGACAAGCTCAAGGTGAGATCTTTAAACTGATGTTTAAGTTGATGGAGAGTCACTCACGATTCTCTATTCAGTCAGATTACCGCCAATCACCACTGACATTAGCTTCATTAGCCTTGGGCTTTATGTGATTTATTTGAACCTTTCTTGTTTTGCAGGGTGAAATCGATACATCAAATTCATTTTCTAAAGAAAAAAACAAAATTAATAGGGTGCAAGAGTGAGAATTTTGAATGTAAAAAGTTAGAAATGTGAATAAACTCATCTAAATGATCTAAATCTAAAGATTATTTCAGGTCTTAATTTGAAAAGATTGTCTGCTTACATTTATTAGTGATCAGAATTGCCTGTGGCAAGTAGTTTCTCTACCCCGGCATAAAACATATTTAACTGTCATTAATTCAAAAAATTATATTGGAGGAGTCGAGGTGAGACACTGAAACCAAACAACACTCCAATAATCAAGCATGGTGGGGGTGGCATCATGGGGTTGTTCTGTTGTCAGTCGTAGAAGTAGAAGTAATTGAGGAAGATGGCCTCCAAATTCTGTAGCTTTGGGTATTTTATTAGGACAATGATTCCAAACACGCATGAAAAAGGTTTTTGGTATGGAACAAGGTGACATTAAGCTCTTAAAATAACCATGACCTCCACCTTATTGAAAATGTTTGGCATGATTAAAGGCCAGGTCCTGACAAGAAAACCTAAATAACTGGATGAACTAAGCTTGTCTAATTTTTACCCTGTGCACCCAATTCTTGTTTTTAGTCTGTTTGCTATATGGTCATTTCACTCTGGAAAAGCATGATTTAGATGCATCATTAAACGTTTGTGCCTACGATGAGTGAATGTAAAACCTTCTGATTAAAATTGCATATGGCTGCTAATGTCTGCCTGTCTTGTTTTTACAGAAAGGTGCAGAGGAGGAGACGTAAGAACAGAATGTTAAGTTAAATGTCATCGTGAACCTTTTTGTATATTCAAACGTTTCGATCACAAATAATGTCACACATTCACAAGTGAGAGCTCCATGTGTTATTTGCCTTCGACATTAAAAACAAACCATTGAAGAAAAAAGGAAACAACTGTATGCGGACTGTAGCAATATTCCTCATATCTTTTTCAAATCCTGAAGAGACATAAATCCATTAAAATAAAACTGTTAAGAGCAAGTAACTAATTAAGTCATATTCTTATAAGTTTTATCTTATAAATTGCATGTCATGGTTTAAATAAAAGTTTTTTTTATTCAAGCTGTGAACTACCTCCAACATGAGGTTAGTTTTTGTATAGTATTCCACTGGAATTCATCTTGACCAGAATCAACCAGATTTAACACAGGTACACTTCAACATGTCTGTGCTATTCCTCACTCACATGTGCACTACCTGCTGCAGGGTACTGCTACATCACATCCACAGATCATTTCTAGAACCCTGGACTATTGAAGCGACAGATTTAAGCCCATGGACTTCATAAGGTGCAGAAATTATGACTAGACAGCTGATAAGTTAAATGCAAAATGTTAGCTTTAATTAGCACTATTTCATTACGGAGGGTATCATATGATGCTATCTACATTAAATGTGATGCTAGGCTTTTTTGTGCATCTTATGTAAAATATTTATAAGACTATTCCAGTTATTTGACTGACTATATATCTGCTCATGCTATTGCTTTAGTATTTTAAGATGCTGTTATTCTACTGGTAAATGGATACGATGCATGAAGGCATTTCACACAAGCGCTTGCTTGTACATGTAAATGTTTCACTCAACATTCATGTTTTTGTTTAATGAGGAATCGATTGAAAGAAACTATAACCTTCTACTTTTAAATAAATGTGCTGAAATTTAAAGCTTTTTTGGTGTATTATTTTGCATGGATGGATGTCTGCGTAAAAACAAAATATTTATGTTCGGAAAGGGGACTGTTAAATTTAATAACCCTCAATTTCCAGATTATTTGCTTGGATGCTTTTCATTGGAATACAGTGCCTTGCGAAAGTACTCGGCCCCCCTTGAACTTTTCTTGCCATATTTCAGGCCTCAAACATAAAAATATAAAATTCTCATTTTTTGTGAAGAATCAACAAGTGGGACAAAATCGTGAAGTGGAATGAAATTTATTGGATGTGTCAAACATTTTTAACAAATAAAAAACTGAAAAGTGGGGCATGTAATATTATTCGGCCCCTTTACTTTCAGTGCAGCAAACTCACTCCAGAAGTTCAGTGAGGATCTCTGAATGATCCAATGTTGTCCCAAATGACTTATGATGATAAATAGAATCCATCTGTGTGTAATCAAGTCTCCGTATAAATGCACCTGCTCTGTGATAGTCTCAGGGTTCTGTTCAAAGCGCAGAGAGCATCATGAAGACCAAGGAACACACCAGGCAGGTCCGAGATACTGTTGTGGAGAAGTTTAAAGCTGGATTTGGATACAAAAAGATTCCCCAAGCTTTAAACATCCCAAGGAGCACTGTGCAAGCAATCATATTGAAATGGAAGGAGTATCAGACAACTGCAAATCTACCAAGACCCGGCCATCCCTCTAAACTTTCATCTCGAACAAGGAGAAGACTGATCAGAGATGCAGCCAAGAGGCCCATGATCACTCTGGATGAACTGCAGAGATCTACAGCTGAGGTGGGAGAGTCTGTCCATAGGACAACAATCAGTCGTACACTGCACAAATCTGGCCTTTATGGAAGAGTGGCAAGAAGAAAGCCATTTCTCAAAGATATCCATAAAAAATATCGTTTAAAGTTTGCCACAAGCCACCTGGGAGACACACCAAACATGTGGAAGAAGGTGCTCTGGTCAGATGAAACCAAAATCTAACTGTTTGGTCACAATGCAAAACGATATGTTTGGCGTAAAAGCAACACAGCTCATCACCCTGAACACACCATCCTCACTGTCAAACATGGTGGTGGCAGCATCATGGTTTGGGCCTGCTTTTCGTCAGGAGGGACAGGGAAGATGGTCAAAATTGATGGGAAGATGGATGGGACCAAATACAGGACCATTCTGGAAGAAAACCTGTTGGAGTCTGCAAGAGACCTGAGACTGGGACGGAGATTTATCTTCCAACAAGACAATGATCCAAAACATAAAGCCAAATCTACAATGGAATAGTTCACAAATAAACGTATCCAGGTGTTGGAATGGCCAAGTCAAAGTCCAGACCTGAATCCAATCGAGAATCTGTGGAAAGAGCTGAAGACTGCCATTCACGAACGCTCTCCATCCAACCTCACTGAGCTCCAGCTCTTTTGCAAGAAAGAATGTGCAAAACTGATAGAGACATACCCCAAGCGACTTGCAGCTGTAATTGCAGCAAAGGGTGGTACTACAAAGTATTAACGCAAGGGGGCCGAATAATATTGCACGCACCACTTTTCAGTTTTTTATTTGTTAAAAAAGTTTGACACATCCAATAATTTTCATTCCACTTCACGATTGTGTCCCACTTGTTGTTGATTCTTCACAAAAAAATAGAATTTTATATCTTTATGTTTGAAGCCTGAAATGTGGCAAGAGGTTGAAAAGTTCAAGGGGGCTGAGTACTTTCACAAGGCGCTGTATTCCCAACATTCCCCAAGTTATCTTCCCATGGATTGCTTCCTGAAATGGTTCTTAGAACATTTAAGATTTAATTAACGTGGGCAGGCCAGCTTCACTTAGAGTTGCAACCTCACCACAGAATATTTTTCCCTCTGTACCATTTTTTGTAAATCATCTTGTACTCTGTTATAGTTATAGCTATGCTACAACCATTTACCCTTTGTTACACATTAATAACCTCTCAGTATGGATGGAGAAGGTAAAATAAAGAAAGTACTCAAAGGTTTTCCTCCTGCTTTTGACCTTTCAGTTGAGCTAAAAAAAAACTGGACAACCACTTTTAAAAGGTAGCTTTGTGTTTCTGTAGCAACACCTAATCAACATCAAGCACTGACAGACACAATGGGTCCACTTCAAAGAATAAAATGCACATAAACCAATGGATTCAGAAACATTATTGTTGATAAAAATATTAACATCCATCTTGTTAGATATACAAACCCCTCTCCTTTGAGTTTACAGCTGTTCCTCTGAATAACAGTACAAAGCAAAAAATAAAAGTCACATACGTATGCATAAAGGACAGGCTAAAAGAATTGAAAATAAGGCGATTACATTGTTTTAGCTTCCTGCTACCAAACACTGCATTGAGACATGTTTGTCTCTAGATTTATATGACGATGACGACTAACGGTACGGTGAGAGAGACGACGGGATTTTATCCTCCACCCAACTTTCTAACATAATGTAAGGGTACGTTCTCAGATCTTCCCAGCTGTGTCACGAGTCTCTGTTCCTTGTCAGGAAGTTGGGTCACATGATCAGGAGGAAACATGGCCTGTGTATTGCACTGGACGTTTTGGTCTCTGTTGCTGCAGAGAGATCTTTAACTCTGCAGCCTCCAGAACATGATCTGTTTGTCCACTCCCCCTGTGATCACAATGCTGCACAGCTCGTTCATCCACATGGCTGTGACAGCACCTGGAAAACAATTAAATTCTTACTACACTGAATTAGCATATTATTTGGAGTAAAATAATGAGACATTTTAAATCAAAAATATAAAATACTATTTTTAAACGGATTCTTTAATAAGACTATATTTTATTTGACAGCAGTGAATCAGGATGGATTGTTTTCTTACTATCCTGTTAAGCTTTAAAGGGGCATGAAGTTCTGATTACACCGGTAAAGATGGGTTGTACCTGTGTGTGCAGGGATTCTGTTGATGACTGTATTGCTGAGCAGGTCCCAAAGAAGAAGGTTACCAGACTGTCCTCCAGACACCACAGAGCTTCCATCCCAGCAGAAACATCTACAAACACACAGAGATCAGAGATGCTGATAAATCCTACAGATAACGACCTTTAACAATAAGGCCGACTGAAAAACAGCTACATAAAATGCAGAGATCTTTTCATGTTTTGTCACCTTACAACCATAACCTTCAATGTCTTTTATTGGGATTTAAGGTGAAAGACCAACACAAAGTAGTACATAACTGTGAAGTCAAAGGCAAATACATGGTTATTAAATGCATACATTTTCTATAGATCTAAAAATCTGAAAAGAGTGTTCTGCTTTAGTACTTAGCTCCCTTGACTGAATACTTTTTCGAACCACCTTTGGCAGCCATTACAGCTTCAGCCTTCTGGATCATGTCTTTACTCGCTCTTTACATCTAGATACCAACATTCTTTGGCCACTCTTCTATGCAAAATAGCTCAAGCTCAGATTCCCAACTGGATTTAGGTGGACTTTGACTGATTTGATATAAAACCTTCCACTGTAGCTCTGGCTGTAAGTTTAGGGTTGTTATCCTGTCAGCATTGATCCTCTGCACCAGTCTCGGGTCTTTTGAGGTCTCCAACAGGTTTTCTTCCAGGATCGCCCTGATTCCATCAACACATACCAGCTTCCCTGTTCTCACAGAAACAAAAATGCATCCCCAAAGCATGATGCTGCCACTACTTTGTTTCACTGTGGCTATAGTTTATGTAGATATGCAGTGTAAATTCTGAAGTGCTTTTTGCACATAGGCCAAAAAGAATTCTGGTCTAATCAGCATCTTCTTCCAAATAATTGCTCTTTTCTATACATTGCTCTTTGCAAAGTTTAGACAAGATTTCTTATAAGTTTTAGAACCCAACCATGGACTCTAGTTACTAATTAGGTCATTTCTAGGGACAACTGGTTGAACTGGATTTTATTTAGGAGTATCATATTTTAATTTGTAAACAATCTTGAAAACCATGCATATTTTTCTTTCCACTACATAATGCGTTGGCCTATCACATAAAATATATTAAAGTTTGTGGATCATGGGTATGAAGATGTTTGCAAGACAATAATGTCAGAAGCATCCTACAACTTTTAAGAAGCTTTAGATACTGTGATGTTATCACCAAAGATTCAGTTTCTTACCTCTGCTCCTCCTCAGCCTTAACAGATGAGATCACCATTCCAGTCTGAACGTCTATAACCTTCATACAGGAGTCGTCACCAACACTGAGAACATGCCTGCTGTCTGAGGAAAGGAACAATCAGAGACTTGTTTGAGTTTGAGATTTCTAGACAATTTTCCTCTTAGATACCCAAATGTTTCAAGATGTTTTTGCACTGCAATAGTGTACAGGTTTAATAAAATCTATTAATTATGTTTAGGTTTAATCATTGCTGCTTTCATTGTACATCATAGAAAGGAACATGTTTTCTTTGCTAGCTTGACACACACCAGGACTGAAGGCTGATTGGTGAATGGTTCCATCATGGCAGTGGACCTGCTGAAGAGTCAGATAGCTGCTGGTGTCCCAGACGGTTACTGTCCCGTCTTTACAGCCAGAAACCAGCAGAGTTCCAGTGGCATTCAGACTGACCGTGTTTACCTGGATGGAAAATATCACACAAGGAAACCAGGTTTGTTTTGTATCAATACGTTTTAGTTAACAATCCTGCATGTGTTCATTCTGACAAGTACAAAACACAGAACATTGTTAAAAAAGCTTGAACAATAAAATATGCATTTAAGTCAATACGTAACAGAAAGGCTCTAAACTAAACGGATGCAGAGATTCTGTAAAACTTTACAGACAATATTTGAACCAACACTGTCAGCATGGGACTCACCCCTGCATCATGTTCCAACTCAGCCAGTAACTCAAACTTGGATCTTTTGTGACTGGATTGGTTGTTAGAGGAATAATGCCATACCTGTAAAATAAACACCACACTAAACTACTGCTCATTAAAACACCATCTGTCAAACACAGTCAGAGAAGAGAAAAAAAAAACAACAAAAAGTAACGTTTGTATAGGAAGAAGAAAATGCAAGATTTCCCTGTTGTAGGGCTTTAAGAAGCAGAAGATAATAAAAATTCTCCGGTCTTTACCAGTGTCTAAAAATATACTTAAATCTAACCTCAAGTGTACAAAAACAACCGATTCCCATTGGCTTTATTTATCAAACAACGTTGGTACCAAAGTTGTGTAAAAACTATTATGTACATCCTTGCTTCTTCCAGAGGAATAAAGGGTTTAAACAGTAGCCAGGTTCTTCCTCTTTTTCCTTTTTTTTTTTGGTAGTTGACAATAAAACACCTTAGTTGAGTAGCTGCATCAGTGGAGTGTTCAACAGTAATTAAGCAGCAAAAAAACAAGAAAAAACAAAACTATATTCTTTGAGCAATCTACTTTCTCCTCAAAACATAATGAAGTTAGAGCTGTTATGAGCTACTTGTAGCAGTTTTATTTGTAGCCAGATGCTGCTCATTAAAGCACTTAATTTATGGATATCAGCAAATTGTTGTTGTGGAAAATGCAACTATGGGTTAACACGATGCCAAAGTGGAAGTACATCAGCAATGTCCTTAGAGAAGCAACTGTTGCTGTCCATCAGTCAATTGTTATTGTTATAATTGGCAATTGTTATAAGTCAATTTGCAAAGTGGAACAGGAAAAAGCACCGTCTCAAAGCCCCCCTACAGCCTGGTAAAGTCACTCACAATAAGAAAGAGTCTGAAAGAGTATGATTTGCTTTTAAGGGTTGCCTGAAGAATGTCTCTTCAGTCTAAAAAAATACTCAGTGTTGCTAAGTTGCATCTAAGTAAACCACACAACTTCTGGAGCAATGCCTTTTGGACGGATGAGACCACAGTAGAGACGTTTGGCCATAATGAAAAGCACCCAAAAAAACCCAAACAGAATATAAGCAGTACACCTCATTCCCACTGTCATGCACGGTAGTGGAGGGGTGATGCGTTGGGCTTGTTTTACAGCCCATGGAGTCATAGAGTCAACATTGAGGTCATGTGTATACCAAAGTATTCTAAAGTCCAATATGAGAAAATCAGACAAACAGCTAAAGCTTGGCTCAAACTGGGTCCACAATGAGACAATTATCCCAAAAACTGAAGCATATCTAACAGCGAACCAAGGTGAGGCAGTAGCTCATTCAAACTCCAGATCCTTAACACAATGGAAATCCTATGATGGGGCCCTAAGACAGCTGGGCAGAGACGTATGTTTGCAATGAACTGGAGCAATCCTGGAAAGAAAAGTAAAAATTCCTCCAGGAAGATGTGAGTCACAGAGTCGTACAGAAAATCCGTCTCAAGCTTGTTCTGCAAATTACTAAACCACTTATTTACATAAATGTTTTCATTCTGGCTTCATCTTTGCTTAATATATATTGAGAGCTAGTTGATACACAACAACCTAAGACTATAGTGCCTTCAATGTAATGCTAACCAGAATTTAGAAAGGTTTTAAAATACTGTATGGCTGATAAAAATACTTTATTTTGTCTCCTTTGAATTTAAAAGTCTAAGAAAACAAAAAAATGGAAACAAATTACAGAATGTACTTATCTTTACCTTAACAGTGGAATCCCAGGATGCTGTATAGAGTCTGTCATCGAACCAAGAGATCTCACTGACTGCATCATCGTGACCCATCAGCGTGTCCTGCCGCCGGCCGTATGGGATGGAGTAGAAATAGCTGCCAAGGAGGCGAGTCAAGGTCAACAAAAAGTCATTAAAAAAAACTCATTAAGTGTGCACTCACACTACTACTTACACATTGTTGTCCCATGAAGAACACACCACAGTTTTACCATCGGCCAGCATCAAGCATGAAGATAATGCCTGAAAAACAGTGTGGAGGTTCACAGAGCTGGACCGTTTTACAGAAAGGAAAACAGACAAAGGAAATCCAGCTAGATACCATGTTAGAGAAGGAGATGCTCCTCTGGAACTCCTTCAGCTCTTTAGAGAACATTTTAAGAGTCGAGTCTGAAATAAAGATGCATATCAAGTTTACACAACAATAACACAACATCTTAAGTTTAACCTAAATGTAGCAAGAAAACTTCCCAGCATTGTTTAAGTGGGGGTTCATTCCCTTATAAACAACATGCTGTACTAAACAGGTGTTTATTTCTGGACCTTGGGATGTAGAGAAGATGGAAGCCCCATCTCTAGTCACAGCAATGCCCGTCACAGCTCTGTACATTTCAAAGACAGAATTAGTTACAGCACACCTGAATGTCTAAAAAAAAAACAAGGCAGGCGACATTAAGTCATGGTGTAGGTGTGCAAACTATATATTAAGGAGACTTATTTCATTATAACAAAATATGCTCCACAGATCAGATCTTTTGATAGACACAAACACTTCCAAAAGACACATTTTCTGTCATGACACAATAATTTTAAGAATTGCACTACCTTATACAGGTCCTTCTCAAAATATTAGCATATTGTGATAAAGTTCATTATTTTCCATAATGTAATGATGAAAATTTAACATTCATATATTTTAGATTCATTGCACACTAACTGAAATATTTCAGGTCTTTTATTGTCTTAATACGGATGATTTTGGCATACAGCTCATGAAAACCCAAAATTCCTATCTCACAAAATTAGCATATCATTAAAAGGGTCTCTAAACGAACTATGAACCTAATCATCTGAATCAACGAGTTAACTCTAAACACCTGCAAAAGATTCCTGAGGCCTTTAAAACTCCCAGCCTGGTTCATAACTCAAAACCCCAATCATGGGTAAGACTGCCGACCTGACTGCTGTCCAGAAGGCCACTGTTGACACCCTCAAGCAAGAGGGTAAGACACAGAAAGAAATTTCTGAACGGATAGGCTGTTCCCAGAGTGCTGTATCAAGGCACCTCAGTGGGAAGTCTGTGGGAAGGAAAAAGTGTGGCAGAAAATGCTGCACAACGAGAAGAGGTGACCGGACCCTGAGGAAGATTGTGGAGAAGGGCCGATTCCAGACCTTGGGGGACCTGCGGAAGCAGTGGACTGAGTCTGGAGTAGAAACATCCAGAGCCACCGTGCACAGGCGTGTGCAGGAAATGGGCTACAGGTGCCGCATTCCCCAGACCTGGGCTACAGAGAAGCAGCACTGGACTGTTGCTCAGTGGTCCAAAGTACTTTTTTCGGATGAAAGCAAATTCTGCATGTCATTCGGAAATCAAGGTGCCAGAGTCTGGAGGAAGACTGGGGAGAAGGAAATGCCAGTGTCAAGTACCCACAGTCAGTGATGGTCTGGGGTGCCGTGTCAGCTGCTGGTGTTGGTCCACTGTGTTTTATCAAGGGCAGGGTCAATGCAGCTAGCTATCAGGAGATTTTGGAGCACTTCATGCTTCCATCTGCTGAAAAGCTTTATGGAGATGAAGATTTCATTTTTCAGCAGGACCTGGCACCTGCTCACAGTGCCAAAACCACTGGTAAATGGTTTACTGACCATGGTATCACTGTGCTCAATTGGCCTGCCAACTCTCCTGACCTGAACCCCATAGAGAATCTGTGGGATATTGTGAAGAGAACGTTGAGAGACTCAAGACCCAACACTCTGGATGAGCTAAAGGCCGCTATCGAAGCATCCTGGGCCTCCATAAGACCTCAGCAGTGCCACAGACTGATTGCCTCCATGCCACGCCGCATTGAAGCAGTCATTTCTGCAAAAGGATTCCCGACCAAGTATTGAGTGCATAACTGTACATGATTATTTGAAGGTTGACATTTTTTGTATTAAAAACACTTTTCTTTTATTGGTCGGATGAAATATGCTAATTTTGTGAGATAGGAATTTTGGGTTTTCATGAGCTGTATGCCAAAATCATCCGTATTAAGACAATAAAAGACCTGAAATATTTCAGTTAGTGTGCAATGAATCTAAAATATATGAATGTTAAATTTTCATCATTACATTATGGAAAATAATTAACTTTATCACAATATGCTAATATTTTGAGAAGGACCTGTATGTGTGCCTTTTTATTACTGCTGCTGAGAAGAGAGATCCCGACTTACTCCTTATGGATTTTGTGGCTGGAGATCCGTTTCAGATTGCCCATGTTTGCCCAGGCCAACTTCCTGCTTTCTTCAGTCAGGTCTTCAAAGGACGAGTCCTCACACAGAGAGACTGAAACAGCACACGGCTTTTTATTGGCTGAATATACAGAGGCCTATACTGCACAATGCTTTCAAAAAGTATTCACATCCCTTCTACCTTCTTACCTTTAATCACATTAAAACTACACCTTTCAATATATTCTATTCAATTTTATGTGATAGACCAGCACAGGGTAGCATATAATTATGAATACCTAGAAACACAGCAGATGGGTTACGGAGAAAGTTGTGTAATAATTTAAAGCATGCAAGGAGCTCCAGAGATCCACAGCTCAGGTGGGGGAATCTGTGGACAGGACAACTCTAAAAACCTGGTCTTTACAGAAGAGTGGTGAGAAGAGACCAAGATTTTGGCCTAGATGGAAAACAGTATATGTGGCGAAAAACTAACACTGAACATCACCCTGAACACACTAAACCAATTGTTAAACACGGAGGTGGCAGCGTCCTGCTGTGGGATTGCTTTTTGTTTAGAAAAATGATGAAGGTAAATCCAGGCCAATGCTGGAAGAAAACCTGATAGAAGCTATAAAAGACTTGAAATTGAGACAGGTTCACCTTCCAGCAGGACAATGTACCGAAACAAACACCCAGAGCTACAATGGAATGGTTTAGATCAGAGGTCTCTCACACCAGTTCTCGAGGGCCGGCGTCCTGCAACAGTTAGATGTGTGACTGGTCAACAGAAATGGATAAACTACCTCACCAAAATGCCATCAGGTTCTACAAAGTCCTGCTAATTATTTAATGATTTACTTATTTGATTAGAGCATGTTGAAGCAGAGACACATCTAAAGGACTGGAGATTAAGACCCCTGGTTTAGATCAAAGTGGGCTCATGTATTGAAATTGTTCTGCCAAAATCCAGACCTAAATCCAGCAGAGAACCCATTTTATAAAATAAGTATATAATTGCTGTTTAAACAGTACTTCATCCTATCTGACTGAGTTTAAACTTTTTTGCAAAGAAGAGTATCAAAGATGGTGGAGATATATCCAATATTCACACTTTCAGATTTCTATTTCTGCTGGAAAATAAACTGAAAGTAATGTTAGTTAGAATTACTAATGCACAGTTAAAACTGAACGTGTCAGTGTGAGCTGCTACTGCATCTTTACCTGGGGACAGCTCACCGACAGCGGAGTTAATGCTGGAGCTCCGTGTGACGTTCTGAACCCCGGGTGTGATCCTATGAGGGTGAGGGCCTATGAAGAGCTGTTTGGGCGTCTGGCCGAACTCCAGGATCTGCGTCAGCATGGCTATTCTCTGATCTGTGTCCTCAATGCTTCCAAGGCAGACGGAGGAGAAAGGTTAGTGATGATCCAGCACAATGACTTGGAATAATTATTTAATTCTGGACTGATTTTCTTCGACACCTGTCACAGTCGATCCCACCTTCATAGGTCAACGGGTGAAAAACTAAAAAGAAAAAGCAAAGAAAAACATAACATTTTCTGCACAGTTTGGCTTTAAAGCGAGTTCAAAACCAGTGGCTCTGTTACCATTATGAGCTTCCACAGCTTCACTGCCCCTCTGTTTGAAGCCAAACACCAAATCAATCCATTCATGGAGGTGCTCTGATACATACTGACTCTCCAGCGCCATCTTGTGCTTTTTAAGAAAATCACTGGCATCTGAATAAAAGACAAAAAAAAAAAAAAAACAGAACTACTTTGCTTGCATTACTTAACGCAGTGGTTCCCAACCTTTTTTTACCCGCTCGGTCAACCATGTAAAATAAAATAGAATGTACAACAACTGATTATTAAATGAAAATCCTTTTATTTAATCCCCTTAACTTGAACATTTTGTTCTAGGGCATTTTATTCTTTTCAGCTCAAATTAATCATAACGATAGCTGTTGTTGTGAAAGTGAATAAGTAATCTAAATAAATACAGAATCAACATATATAATAAACCTGCCTTTGTTACAACAAAAACTCTGGAGCTCTTTCTGATAAGTCCCCAAACAAACATTTAAATAAAAACAATCAGGAACAAAAATAATATTCAGGCTCACTATATCACTTTTACTTTGTTTTCATCATTTAAATAAGCTTTAATGAGACACCCAAACTTGCTTGTGTTTGATGAGCTTTGATAGATCTGAAGGCAGAGTGGAAATAGCTGATACTTCTCTCTCTCTCCCGGTAGTGAAGCGCCGTCCAGGTAAACAGCACTTTTGCTCTTTTGGTTGATAAAAGGCTGGTATATTTTGCATCCCTACTAACTGATGATATTTACCCAATAACAAATGTTTCTGCGTACCCCCTGCATGTGCTCACATGCAGGGGGTACGCATGTGAGCATACCTAGAAATTAATTTCAGGCAAGGCAGTTTTCTGATCAACGACCTTTAAACCTAGTACAATAACAGGATGGAAGACTAGCAAGACTAGCAAGATTTTTTAATATACAGCTTAATTCAGATGTTGACAATCATCTGGCATACGAGTACCCCCGGTTGGGAGTCACAGACACAGGGTTTCCTTCATGTTCCTGTCTAAGTTCCAGATTATTCCAGACTCAAGATTCAGAGTTATAAGTCTTTTTTTATAGCAGTGTTCTGGGATAAATAAAAAATAATTATGTCAGATATGTCTACAGTGATCAGGCTAAACTTGAACAAAACCCAGACTGTAAGAGAGACAAATAAACCTTTTACACAAACGAGATAATATTCTGTTTGCAGTACTTGCTTTACTGTTGGCTCTTGCCCAGGTCGACACTGTAAATGAGAACTAGTCACCTACTTCATTAAAGGTTAAATACATGAAATGAATCATTTCCCCTTACTTAATCAGACCTGGAAAATTCCTACTGCAAATTCAAGGCTTTTCCAGACTGCTTTGTAACCCACATTTTGCCTGGGATACACAGAAAGATGTTCAGAGGAAGCTTACCAGACGCCCACGGAGGAAGAAGAACATCACCAACTAAGGTTCCATTCTGCTTTCTGCCCAAATCAAGATTCAGACTGTTTTCCAGGAAGCTGGAGTCATTTCCATAAAATTCTGGAATCAGCTGCAATACAGGGAACACAAACATGACCACATGTATATAATGCACTCCTCCACAGACGCTGTTACCATGCTTAAATTTTTATCCTCAAGTGTTGAACTCAATGGAGCAAATGTTTCTGAAAACGATTCTCTAAAGTTCTTGTCAGTGGCACAACAAAAAACATTTTGTCTTTCTATTGCGGTGTTACTTATTATTTAGGGTTTCTAAATACCTGGTGTTACATTATATAATAAATGAAAAGATTATGGTACTGATTAAAATGTGCTTGTTTGGATAGTGTTGTGGTACTCGAGACAGGTCTTGGTCTTTGAAAACGAGACCGATCTTAAGACAAAGTCTTGGTCCTGTCTGTTGTGGGACTGGACTTGGTCTCAGGTTAGGTAGTTCTGACTACTTTTGGAGTCAATGTGATGTCTGACAACTCAAGAAAAGCAGAGCTCCAGCATAATTGTTTGTGTATGTTAAACCCAGTGAGATTCAACATGGTCAAACCATGTGTATGGAAAGGTTTGTCTGGAGATCGGATTCAGAGAAGGAAAAAGCGGAATGTCACAAATGTGTTATCCAAGTCGGCTGTCTAGAGTCCCTATTTTTTTATTTTTTTTTAGGTACATTAAACGAAAGGAGAGCACTTCTAACACAGAAAGGGTCTCGTATAGTCTTGCCCTATGGATTATATTCACAGTGCTGGCAGTGATCAGAGGGAGCGATAATGGCAGGGGAAAGGAGCGCAGCATCAATAATAAAAATGATGAGCAACCCGAGCCGCAGAAGCAGAAACTCCCACCCTCAGCAGCTCTTAAACTTGAAGTAGTCAGGATAAGTGTAATTTTCATTTTAGGACATTGATTTTAAAAATTATTTCAGCAGTTAAATTCTAATGTTATAATATCATAATGAATCAGCAACATCTCAAATCATAACTTCAACGTGTCTAAAGTTATAGTAGAGTTTTCAGAAGGATTCACACATCAGGTCATCCAAACAACTTCCTGTTAAAAACCAATGTCTCTCTCTGAATGTGGTGATCTAGACAATAACCTGCACTCTCATTTTAATCAAAACAAACCGTTATTTGACAATGTTGGCTGGCTCTGGGGGAATTTGTGCCTCATTTTGTTACCAGATTAAGTCAACATGGCTACTGATGTCACCATGCTGACCCCCACTGAAGGACACATGTAGGCTCATGCCATTATACAACAGCACCAAGATCAGGTTGATGACGTTTGAAGAGCTATGATGTCTAAAAATAATAATTGTTCTCAAAATAAAAGTCAGCCTGCACCAAGTTTATACCTCTTTAAAGTCTGTTGCTCCCTGTAAGCAGTTTTTCCATGTTTCACTGACACTGTAAGAATTAAAGAATACACGTGTAATTATTTGGAAAATCAGATGAATTGTAGTCAATATAAGAAAACAAATATACAGATATATGTTTGTTGCATTGTAATAGGTTGGAAAAAATCATACCTGTTAAACATGCGGTCTGCATGGTCATAACGGCCATTCTGCAAACACAGCATGTGCTCTGGAGCTAAAGAGATGACAGCTTTAGTTACGTTTCATCAAAACCTATAAATCTGATTTGGTGTTAACCAAAAACGTACAATTAATGGAGCGGTAACTGAAAAGGTTTAGTTTACTGCTGCAACATACCGACTCTGACGAGGTAAAACAGGACGTATCCTGGAGAGGAGTAATGACTTCCATAGATGAACCGTGGCTCAGGCATGCCTCTGTACCGAGCCTGTGAGAACAGAACCATTTAGAGGTCACTGAGAAGAACCTCCGTCCACATACCACATTCGGCTTTAAACGCCTCACCAGCAGTCTGTCGAGCCGCTCTTGATTCAGGGCCCCGATGGGTTTACTTAGGTCTCTAAATGTGGCTGCATTTGTTAAGTCTGGTAAAGAAAGTCTTGAATAAGAACCTCTTACAAAGCTTTAGTTTTTCTCACATTTCCTGCTTGTTTCTCGCCTGTAACAGACAGACTGACCCACCTAACTGTGTGCTGGTGTAGTCTGCTAGGACCCAGGGGAAAACAGGGTACTGAGAGAGGTCATTGAAGCTGCGGTCTGCCAGGTTGTTCAAATGGAGGAGATACTCGTAGTTGCTGAGATGCCCACGCTGCCACTGCAACATGTAACTCTCTGCTGTGTGCTCCTTGATATGGTTCTCTGATCCAAAAAAAGGAAAACAGATTGAGATCTATTACAATTTTACCACAAACTATAAGGGAGCAGTTTGATTTTTGTTTTTATTTAACAGTAAATAATAAATTCTATGAATTTCACCCCTAATGACTAAATGTCCACAGAAACATCACAACAAACAAATCAGTTAGAAGTTTTTTAATTTAAAAAAATGCAATATTTGGTTGTCTAAGTGTTCACCCTTAAAGTAATAGCTGGAGCACGTTTTGATTCAATTTCAGTGCTGATTCTTCTTTGGAAGCAGTCTACCTGCATCCCATATCTTGACTTCTCATTAAAAAGAGAAAACATCTCTAGACCATAGCCCTCTTCAGGTAAATCTGCAGATTTTCTAATGGATTTAGTTCTCTGATATATTTTAGGAAGTGTGACCCATGTTGAAGCTTGGTTTCATCAGATCATAACGCATTGCCCTAGAAGGCTTTTTGAGTGAGTCCGGGGTGTTGTATAAAGAGACCCTACTTCCTAGTCCAGACATATGAAGAATACAGGAGATTGTTGTCACAAATTAAACACAAGTATTAATCAGTGGTTCCTGCTGCTCCTTCATTGTTGCTGTTACATATTTTCTCCAATTATTCATAACAATTTTATTGTGCCATAGTGTGTGTCTGTATATATATATTTGCACATACCCCCTGACTGATACCTTCGTACAATTGATCCTTTGTAACCTTTCCTCAAAATACGGCTTTACCTAAATGAGTAAATGTGAAGAAAGTCCTGTGAACTTATTTTAAACTCCACAGATTCATTATAATTACTAGTAGCTATCGACTCAGGAAAAACAGAAATATTTACATGGCTTTCAGTTTTGCAACCAGGTTTTTGCATCCTTTTAATTCTTTTTATTTTTCTCCTCAACAGACGTCTTCTCAGATAGATTTTGCTAATATATGTGGAAAAAGTTTAGAAATGATTTTTTATGGTCTCACCCTTTAATCATGGACTCATGGTGTTGACCAATTTTACCCACAGTTGCCTAGTTTCAGTTTCTGCTTTCTGATGATGATCACTTTACTCTTCTACAACAAAGCTTTCCTGAGTTTTCTTACCCAGGAATGTAGCGATGTAGTAGTAGATTTCATCTCGTTCGACTGGGTTGTAAAACGTCAGGTAGATGTCTGAGCATAAGTTATTCTCACTACAGAAAACCTCCAGCCCCTAAATAAACACAAAGACACAATCAAATGTAATAATCCTTTAGTAGTTATAGATGCAACAGCAGCTACAGATAAAGTTAAACCCCACTGGGATTAAAAGTACTTTTGAAGCAACCTTCCAGAGTAGCTCACCAAAGGTCTGAGACCACGGCGTCTTTTGTAGATCCTCCTGACTTCGTTCAGTTTGATTTGAATCACATGCAGCTGAAACGACGCAAGGTTACTAGTGGTCGGTTGAAAGTCACTAAAAGACCTGCTGACATCATTTTACCAGCAGCTACTGCATCTGTGGACTCACCGGATGTCCATTAAGAGGCTGGAAGTAAAGGTTTTCATTTGTGATGCAGACATGACCTGGATTGGACACCAGAGGCATCACCATCTCTACAGGACACTCCATGTGTGACTTTTCTGCAACACCCTGAAAACTTTAAAGCAGAGTATTGTTGCACAGTCTTCCACTATTAAACTACAGTAGGAAATAAAATCAGTCTGAAGTGCACATAATGGATCTAACAATACTAATTTTGGATATTTACTTACCAATTCTTATCAAATGATGACCTTGCCAGTCGGGACTGCAGATTAGCTGCAATCTGAAAATGTCCAGATATGTAAGAATAAAAATCTATTGCTGAAAGGCAAATAAGCCACAGGAGTCACTTAGGCTCTTTTTTAATGTTTCATTATCTGACAGACTTAGGGTTAAGTAAAGATCAACCTACCATAGCAGTCTGGTCTCCTAGTTTGTCCAAACAGGAAGCTCTGTGGAGCTACCAGATATAGGAAAATAAAAGACAGAAATATAACAATAAGCCAGAATGAACAGACACAAACAGAAGATTAAACACATTCACCAAATTACAAAATACAACAAAAACTGGCAGGTCATTAGGCCAATTCAGGGATGTTGACCACAGTTACGAGAGGCAGTGTTGCAGTCACCGCTAAGAATTCCCAGCCTACTGGAAACAAAGTGTCCTCAATACATGAATGTGCAGGATGGTCATGGCTTTGTTTTGCCTGCAGGCTCCATGTATTGCAGCTCCATGTTTCCAATGCTTTTACTGTGACTGCCACAACATCAGTAAAGAAGCAAAGGGTGGTTGACATAGATGCGCTGACCACCATTGTGGAAAAAAGAACAAAGATCTTGTGGGCAACATCGCCCAAACAAAACGTCCCTTACAACGTATTTAGTTCTATTAATATTTCATCACTTCATATTTCTGGTGATGTTTTAGAAAGGAATAATGCCTAGGTTTAGGTCCTACCTCTTGAATAGAGGTTGTATCCATTAGTAATAACAATTTAACGCCCTCCTTTGCTGACCCTCCTTCGGGGTGTACTACAAGGCACCATTTTTGGACCTCCCTTTTATTCCATTGTCTCTGCTGCATCTCGCTATTCTTTTCTGGAGACTCAGCTATTTTCTACACTCCTCTGTGAATGACTATCAAATGTATATTTCCATTGAACCTCATAGGTAGGTGTTTGTCCAGCTGTATTTTAACTGTTTTGTTGATATTAGGAGTTAGATGGCGCTGAATTATCTAAACTTAAACACAACAAGATGGAAGTCATGATGTTCAGACCTAATAGCACCAGCAGGACGGGTGTCGCTGGTGTCATAAGAAAACCTTTAACAAAATTGGGAGTGAAGCTGGATTCTACACTGAAACGTCAGTCAAGTTTGCAACATTTGCCAAAAAAAGCATATTCTGTCTAAAAGCAACTTGGAAACAGTAATTAATGCTTTTATAACCTCACACCTTAAATATTGTATGGTGCTTTTGTGAATAAATCCAGCTTCTATCACTCATCTTCAATTTGTGCAAGTTACTGTTTCTCCACTTTTAAATGATACAAGTGATCAAAAGCAGATTTCTCAGACTTCGGCTTCCCTTCGTTGGTTTCCAGTTCATTTCTGAATTTATTTAAAAATTCTTGTTTTTAATTCTCTTAATAATCTTGCTGCTTATACCTGTCTAAGCTGCTGCGTCCATGTGTATCATCTTAATACCATAGATCAGTAGAACAAAATATGCTTTTTCTTAGTCAGTCCAAGAGTCGGCCTTTGCACATCAGGACAGTTCCTTCCCCTCTTGGCTTCAGACCAATGTGACTGATTATTTCTTAATCCTTTGTTTTATTTGTTTTTACTTGTTTTATTCTCAGTATTTTTATTAGCTTATGCTCTGGTCCGGTCCGGTCTGGTCTGCTCCGGTGTAGTATAGTATAAGTATAGTAAAACTTTGGTGATTCATATAATCAGTTTGAATGAACTGATGATTCATTTAAAATGATTACTGTGTTAGGATCATTTTAAAACATCCACATACCTGCAGTAATGTCTGAACCACATCTTCTGTTTTACTCCAAACGTCTAATTCAAAGGTCAAGTTCTTTGATCCCTGCCAAAGTGATAAAGCAAGTTCATTTAATGTTAACATAAACTGTACTGGTTGGTTTTAAGAGTCTTACAACAAGCTGGCCAAACTGTGGTCATGGTACGAGTTGAGCAATAAACACTGCTAATAAAAAGTTACGGATATTCGGCTTTCAGGTGAAATTTCAGGATGAACCTAAAATGCACTATTACCTTTACAGGTGCACTTAATGTAACCTTCCCTAAGCTTTTGGATGCACATGTCCACCTGTTGAATGTTTCAGTACTTTTTGCACAACTTACTGTTCTCTAACAATGAGCTTAATGGCAAAATTCCCAACAGGTGTTTGCTCCATGAATAGACCAATAAATGTCCTAGTTCAATCAGAATTGGTATTTAAACCTCTTCCTCATCATGCTGATCACATTCTGACGCCGTGAGACCAAGACGACACCTAACACTGATCAACAGTATCTCTCCATTACAAGGCTTCAAACAGGATGTTCTCAGACAGAGGTGGCCACTGAGCTCAGATTGTCTCAGACAGTCATCAGCAGGTAGCAACAGAGATACAGAAAGACTACTTTCATTAAATAATATCACTCTAGCCTGAACGTTTTACGTTTTTCATAAATTTCATCTGAAATCTAAATATCCCTAACTTTTTGTAAGCGTATTGTAAGTCTCAAATCTATATCTTACATTACACTGTCAAATATCTAGGCTTTTACCATCAGGTTTTTCCTGTATTGTTTAGTTAAAAGCCTATTTTATAGGCTTTTATTTAATCAGTTGAGACCTTGGCAGTTTTAAGGCTGTTACAGTGAAGCACACAGAGATAAACAGTTTTCCACATGACAAAACTACTGAGGAGTTAATCCTCTTCGGAGCTCCAGCTGACTCACCCTTTCATTTCTGTGCGGAGCTATGACATTGCTTTCTTTGATGAAAATAACCTGAAATGAAAAGTGAAAATCAATCAGGTGCGTTCACTCAGAAGAACACTTAGACTAAATAAAACAGCGCAGCCATTGGTTGGAGGCCATGAGGAATATTTTACCTGTTTACATGAAACTGTGATGACCGGTGGCTTGGGACTAAGGAGGGAAAACCAAAACACAAATCTGATGAGATGTAGCAGATTGGATTTATGTGTTTCATATGCAAAACAGAGCACAAATCAGAGTTGCACAACGTTTGCAAGTAACCAAACCAGTTTGACAAAACAACACATTAAGTGTTGCATTATGTGTAGCTCAGAGTTGAAAGGGCACTCACTCATTAAAAGGATTGTTCTCTTTCTCCACAAACTCAATCTTCTGACAGTCTCGCAGAGGAATCTGCACAAACATTACGGAACGATTAGGATAAACTTTTTTCCTCCCTTGACACGTAAATGTCTTATTTTAATCAATGCATCACATGAAAAAAACAGGGTATTATGAGAACAGCGTTATCAAGTCAGTCTTTATTCAACTTGTTCTACTAGTGAATGTAAACTCACTCCTTGCTTTTTCTTTTAGGAGGTTTTAAGAAACTGCAAACATGTTCAATGTAACTGCAGGTTCATAATCTGCATATATTGCAGGATTAAAGAGAGATGAAATGTACTTTCAATATCAAGACAGACCTTTATAATCGGCTCTGCAAGACCATCAGGATCAAATATGATAGATCTGGAGCAAACCTTGAAGGAACCTCTGATTTTTCTGAAAGAAAAAAACAGCTCTGTTACTACTTTGTATAAACCACACTAGAAACTAAACTAAATTTATCTTACATCTTTCAGTCTCAGAAAGGTCAACAGAATAAATATTTACAAGGATAGGTTTTTCATGTATTAATTTTTGATTTTATTAAAATGAAGCATTTTCTTACCTAAAAACGAAATCATTTAACAAAATACCCCAAATAAATAAAAACATTTTTTGCACATTTCTGAACTGATCTGACTAAAGTCTTTAAAGCTGTCTACATATTATCAAAGCTCCTTGAGTGGGTCACATTACAATAGAGCCTTGCAGGAACCCATTACTTGATTCTGGGTTGGTTTTTAAGGATCAGCTAATTGATTTGCATAATAAGGCCCAACAACAGAAACTCCAGCAAACAGCAACAAGGTTGTCTGTAAAGAGTTAAAACACTTTTGGACAAATAAGTAAACCGAGGAAACCTCTTGGCACTGTGTCATACTGGGTTTACAAACATTACAAACAGAACAACGTGTTCCTGTGGTATTTTGATGTTGTTAGCATTATTAAAGCAAATCTCATTCATCTCAAAGAACAACACAATGTACAGTTAAGCTTTGCTTTCATACAAACTCACCGTGTTTATAATTTGCTTACACTTGATCTTAATCTTCTTTTAGTTTGCTCAACCTTTTATTACAGAATGAAACCATGTTTGAACAAATTCTTAAACAAATCCTTAAACTTTAAACCAACAGATCCATTTGCATGACAAAAGCATGGTAACAGAGGTGATAAATCTGAGACAGTCTTCCATATTTCAGGAAAAACTTTTTAAAAAGTAATTTCATGATGTAAAGCAGATGATAAGATTTAGTTTCATCCTCTCACTTACTTCTCCTTTCTTGAATCGCTTGACACGTGGTAAGCAGTGTGCTGCTCAAAGTAGTATTCCTCCAAGTCCAGCAGCAAGAGAGAAAACCTGTTAAAACACAACAAAACTGTGCATTAGACAACTGAAAACTAGCACATAAAAAATAGACTAAAATATTAAGATTAGTCCAGCATATACAGCAGCACAGCTCCCTGACAATGCCGATTATGTTTTATAGTTTAAACGTAATCGTACAGAGCGAAAAACAGGAATGCTTGATTGGTTATTTACTCTCACAAAAAACGGTTGTTGGAAGGACAACCACCTGCCGTCAACTCCACAAATCTGGCTTTTATGGTGGAGTGACCATAGGAAAGCCATAATAATTAGCAGTTTTCCACAAGCCCTGTAGGGGGCGCAATAAATATGTGGATGAAGGTGCTCCGATGAAATGAGATCAAGAACGTTTTGGCATACATGGAAAATGTGTGGTGGGAAACTAACACTGCACATCACCCTGAACTCACCATACCTATGGTGAAACATGGTGGTGGCAACGTCATGCTGTGGGGATTCCTTATCTTTAGCTGGTCAGATTTGATGTGAAGATGGATGGAGCAAAATACAGGGCAACTGTTAGAGGCTGAAGAAGACAGATGTTCACTTTGAAGCAGGACAACAACCGCAAACATAACTAGAACTGAATGGTTTAAATGAAGGAATAATCATTGTTTCAATTCCCGGTCAAAGACCAGACTTAACACCAACTGACAATCTGTGGTAAGACTTAAAACATGCCGGTCGCAGTCGCTCTCCATCCAATCTGACTGAGTTTAAAGTAACTTGCAAAGATGACCAGCCAAATATCTCAGTTTGGAAAGTACAAAGCTGGTGGAAAAGTACCCCGAAATACTTGCAGCTAAGATGGCAGCAAGTAGGCCACCGAGGAATGATTGGGGAAAACTGAACATATATGCAGGCCACACTGTGGAGATCTGGGTTTGTAAAAACACATTTGAAAATCTACGTATTATTTAACCATATAATTTATGCACCACTTCGCATTGATCTATAAGATCAAATGTAGATCCAATACATTGAAGTTTGTAGCTGCAACAAACAAACTGCAAAAAAAAAATGTATTGTGGGGTGTAAATACTTTTACAAGACACTGTAAATAAAGCGAAAAGCATCTATGGCTCCAGGTGAAGTTAATCATTATTATTATTATTCATTTTCTGACTGGTTTTCTCTGCAGGGATTCTTCACAGATCTATCCCATGTGGGCTGGAACTAATTAGGGAAGCAGTCTGATAAATCTCCACCGCTAACAATAATAATAGTAATAATGTTTGAAGAGCTTTAATGAAAAATATTTATGTTGATGTTAAAAATAAATATATTTAAATGGAGAAATAATCCTCTGCATTTAACCCATAACTTAGGGAGGAGTGGGCTGCCATTGTGCGGCGCCCGTGGAGCACTCAGGGGGCTAAGGGTCTTGCTCAAGGACCCACAGTGGCAGACTGTGGGAATGGAACCAGGGCCTCTGCAGGACGCAAATCCCTGCTCTCTAACCACTACGTTAGAGGTTAGATGGCCAATTGATGTGTTGAACATCAAGCCCCTTTTGGATGAATCTACAATCATTAAACCTGATATTTGGTTGTTGTCTTACCAGAATTAGCAGATGTTTCCCTACAAATAACAGACTAACTTTAGAGAAACAACTGCTGAACATATCAAACCATCCCGGTTCAGAGGTGAAATTATGTAAAGTTTTTTCGTTCTCCAGAACATGTCGACCTTTTTATCAGAAGCTGTTTGTTCAGCGTGGTCACACAAAACAAACAGAGGCTTTACCGTCTAACTCAACTCACATGTTGCATAAAGAGCATAACTTTCAGAAAACAGGTTTCTTTTAAGATGACTGATCTACATACATGCATCATAAAATGGAATTAGCGATAGTAACTACAAAGTACCATTCCATCAGAATGTTTCAAAAAGTCAAAAATATAAATTTAAAAACAGCTTCTAAGCTCAGACTAGACGGAAAATGTCTCTAAAGTGCAATTTTCAATTCTTGCCACAGATTTTCAGTTGGATTTAGGTCTGGACTTTGACTGGGCCATTCTGACTCATACACATGCTTTGATTTAAATCAGAAGTCTCAAACTCAAGTGCTTGAAGGCTGGTGTCCTGCAACGTTTATTTACATCCCTGGTCTACCAAACCTGGCTGACGTGCCTCTTCAGCACACACTAACATCCTAACTTAATGACTTTATTATTTGATTCCGGTGTGTTATAAAATAATCACATCTAAAAGTTGTAGCCCATTGGCCTTTGAGAACTGGAGATTATTAGCCCTGATCTAAACCACTCCACTGTAGCTCTGGCTGCATGTTTATTGTTGTCCTGTCAGAAGGCAAATCTCCGTCACAGTCACTCAGCCTCTAATGGACTTTCTTCCAGGATTGTCCTTTATTTAGCTCCATCTATCTTTCCATCAACTATGGCCAGCCTCTCCCCCCTTTGCTAAAAAAAAACCAAAACATTCCCTCAGCATGATGACGCCACCACCATGTTTTATCTTGAGGATTACGGTTGAACGATATTAGGAAATCTTGCAATGGCAATAATTTTGGTAAATATCGCGATGAAGATATCAGTGGCAATATGTGTCTATTATCTTCTTTCTTCTCTTTCATCACTCTGTGACCTTTAGCATTTTGGGCGATGTCATTAGTGTCCGGTGTGAGGATCAGCTGCCATGAGACTCTCCAAACTGGCTAAATATTACTGTACATTAACATGTAAAATGCAAGTTCATAACACTTGGAATATATTGGCCAACAACTATTGCACTCCAAACCGTTTCAACAGCATCGACGATATATTAGGGGATGACAGCCACACATAACGGAGGCTTTCGTTCCAACTGCCATGGTGCCAAAAGAAAAACGCTTTAGCGAAATCTGTTTTCTTGGAGTCGAGTGAATTCTGTTTGCTTAATTACACATATGACATAAACATTTATTGGAGCCACTGAAGGGTAATCTAACAGCAACATTTTTCAGAAATGTATTTTGAAGCTTTAATTCTGACAGTGAATTAAGAATCTGAGGCCTTTTAAAGTTATGCCAATAGGTGGGTCTAATGCTGTGGAATTGTTTCGGGTAAAGTCCTATTTCCTGTCCACTGACTGGGTTTAGTAGAGCTCCTACTGCCAATAACACTGTGGGTTTAGAAACTGTAATATGCTTTTCTCCTGCAGAGCTCTACACTCACAGCTAACCTCATTGCTTGACATGTTAACCTAAAGAAAACAGGATCTGCTGTTTGTTTATTTGTTTGTTTGTGTTGGGTGGGTTTTTGTTGTGTCTGTCTAGCTTTTGTTAAAGATGCACATAATGGATAATGAAAGGCAATTCCCTTTACAGGTGTGACCACTGATGACCTCAACTTATATTAGAGAGGTCAAGTAGAGCTTGTATGACATGATTGCTAAGATAAATATAGAATACAGTCCAAGTCACTTTGCACCTATTATTTTCCAAGCATGAGACGAAGCATGTGTCATGTGTTTTTCTGCCGTGGCTCAGGCTCAGGTTCAGACCGGGCAGCAGCTTCATGACTTCAATAATGAGAAGCACCCCACAGCTGTCAGAGAAGCTCTCATTAGCTGAGTGGCCCGGTTTGTAAATAAAGTGGCATTCAGCCGCAGTGGGAGCAAACACTCCGCTGTTTTAAATGCGCAGCTGCGGCAAAAAATAAAAATAAAAACCGATTTAAAAGATAATCCACATGCAGACCTCCCCAACGGGAACAGTAACATGCTAACAAAGGGTAAAGCGGCACCAACCTTTCCTTGGTTCGCTCCAGCGTATTAAAAAAAGCCATGACCACACCGCATCCTCCTCAGAAACTCAACACCGAGTGAGCAGCAACGAAGCTCCGTCAACGCGGAAACCTGCCGGGAACCACGTGACCCGCTGTCAGACTAATCAGATGAAAGAGATCGATAGCCAAGAGTCTTCTCTCTGACCATTTTAGTTCATTTTCATTCTTTAGAAGGGCGGCAACGAATCACTCTGTGTTGTAGTTTCTCTTTTAAAAATCAAGTCATGGACGAAACAAGTCGTTTTAAATGTTGAGTTTGTTTTTTGGGTTTTCTTTGTCATTATTATGGTTTGTTCTCAACGGTTCACTGACCGGAATACAAAGGGAAAAACAAGATATACTCAGTGTTGGGTCATCATTACAATAACACTAAACCATAATAATATGAAAAAGAACATTTTTCTGAGTTGGATGGCAGATGTTTTATATTACTGTGTGTTTATAACTGTGCAGCAATAGTTCAATAGACAAAGACAAAAACAAAACATTCCGAATCCCATGTGCTGACCCTATGGTATTAGATGAACTGTATTTTCTTCCCATAGCCCATAAGCAAGTATCAATGCAATAATAACAATAATAATAATTACTATTATTATTAGCAGCGTCGAGATAATAAGAATGCTACTACTAACAACAATAACGTCGACGCTGCAAGCAGGTATCTGGCGAGTGAACAATCTCTCCTCTTATAGACGATCTTTGTGGCTGGACGTCTTGACGTGTCGTCAGTGAGGGAAGTTTCCGAGCTTGAAATCCAGTTCTGTTTGAAAAGACGCTACATTGTATCAAATGTTTGATTTGTCATAGAAATCATGTACCTGCTGCAGCGTGTCTGCGGACCATCATGCCCTGGAGAAGCCACATCTCCGGCCTCGTGTTCAGCGTCGCTTTCGTTGTATCATATTTCACGAATAAGGTGAGTCTTGAAGGGATGATCCCGTCTAGAAGGCTGGTTTTAAGGTAAATAGAGTTGGTTTGTTGTTGAAAATAGTGAGTTGAAACGCAGCCAGGTCAGTTCGTATTGTTCTAGTGTATCCACACCTACATATCGGAGTACTAACCTGATTTTCTTTTGCAGTTTGTCCTGTCAGTGTTGAAATTCACCTATCCAACTTTATTTCAAGGGTGAGTGGCTGAAAAGAAGCACTTAATGAGCATAAACAGCCTGCTTTCATGGACATAAATGAACAAAGATGGTCTTTCCCAGATGGCAGACATTTATTGGAGCCGCCCTGCTTCTGCTGTCTGGAAAGCTGGGATGGGTGGAGATGAATCTCTTCCCCGGGTACTCCTCTGTAACTACATGCTGCATGCTGTATGGTTATGGTTATGTTGGCCTGCTTTACAGACATTTTATAAATGTGAGTTGTCTGTCTGTGCTGCAGATCTGCTGCTCTCTCCTGGCTTCCGGGCTCAGTCCTGTTTGTGGGAAATATATACGCTGGTTCCAGGGCCTTATCACGCATAGTGAGTGGCAGGTTAACATGTTTGGTGTCCACAAGAATGAAAAGTATTTTACTGTGAAAGCAGTTACCACATGCTGCACATATTGTGGTTATTCACTATCCCTCCCCTTTCTGCACAGGACATTCCCTTTTTCTTCACTCTGCAGAACTCCTCTCATGTAGTCAGCTGCATGATCGTCTGCGCCTTTCACAGAGAGGTAAGTGCATCACCGCCTGAGTTCTATGATCAGTTCTGGGCAGCGCCGTTCTATTGGGTTTCCATACAGACTACCTTTTCCAGGTGTGGATAACTGCAGTTCCTTGCAAAAGTATTCATGCCCCGTTTATATTTTGTCTCATTACATCACAAACCTCCATGTATTTTATTGCGATTTTATGATGGACCAACAGTAAGTAGAGGGTAGGCCATTTGTAATTAGGTTCCCTGAATCAGAACTTTGTGGAACCACATTTCAGCTGCATTTATAGCTAATGTATCTACCGGCTTTGCATATCTAGATAGTGCCATTTTTGCCCCTACTTCTTTTTAAAATAACTCAAGCAGGTTGACATTTCTCTTTTTTTAGGCACTACTGGCCTTTATTTTTCTCATTGTTACGAAAGAGAGCTAACGGGAAATGACATGGTGCCCTATGGAGGCATTTTTCAAGTCTCGCCACTGATTCTCAATTGGATTTAAGTGTGGACTTTGACTGGACCATTCTAACACATTCTTTGATGTAAAGCATTCCATCGTAGCTCTGACTGTATATTTAGGGTCATCCTGCTGGAAGGTTAATGTCTACCCCAAGACCAAGCTCTGTAAAGCTTCAAACAGGATTTCTCTGTATTTAGTGTCATCCATCTCCACATCAAATCTAACCAGCGTCCCTGTCCTGGATGAAGAAAATCATCCTCGCATCATAATGCCTTTGCCAACATGTTCCCTCCATGTGCCAAAACATTCAGTTTAGGATCACCAGTCTGTTGTCTTCCTCGGTTTTTATGATTCTGTTTATTCACTAATGTTCTCCAACAACCCTTAGAGGCCTTCACAGAACAGCTGGATTCATGCTGGCATTAAATCAGACAAAGTTCTGAAAACAGTTGTGATAACCATGTATCATTTTACTTCTATTTAATAAGTATGTGCTGGTCTATCACATAAAATCCCAATAAAGTGTATTAAAAATGTGGTTTTGCTGTGAAAACAATATGAAAAGGTTCAAGGGACATGAAGATTTTTGCTGTTTAGGGAAAAACTTTGTTTTCTAGCATATTACTGTGAGTAAAGTAGCTTGGTTACCAGGTGTGTATGAAGGAGAATGAGAGAGTAAAAACCTCACAAGGCATTACACACTTCTAGTTCATATTTAATTTGGAAACTTTATTTATTACACATTAAGGTTTTAACTCTGAGACCTTTCGTGAGATTCAGAAATCATCTTCAGGTGTAGGTCCAGATTCAAATGGCTGGAACCACCGCCGGGTTACATTAAAAAAGACATTCTTTAATTGTTGGAACGTTGTATGTAACATGAGCTTCGTGCTCTCTCTTCTCCAACAGAAGAAACGGTGGCTCAAAGTCATCAGGTAAGCTTTTATTCCCAGTTTCTTGGATTATTATACTATTTAAACTGTTTTGTGAAATGTAATGAAAAAACAATCTGATAAGAAAAAAGTAGGACATCTCTACTTTTATTTCCACTTGAAACGTGGCACAATCAAACACAGGTGTATCACATCGGGACACTTAGCTGTTTGTGCCCCTTTATGTTAAAGTGAGAGTGATCACCATGGTGAAATCTAAAGACCTGACTGAGACCTTCAGAAAGAAAATTACAGCCATGTATGAGTCTGGTAAGGGAATTAAAAAGGTCTCATAGAATTTGAAATCAGAGGCTACACTGTAAGGAAAATAGTCTACAAGTGGAGGACTAAGCAAGCTCACCCTGAGAGCAGACCGCAAGATGGTAAAAGAAGTCCCCCAAAACCCTGTAAAATCAGAAGGACTACATACGTTTGACTTCCGAGGCAGGTGTGCAAGGTTTTTTGCTGTCTAAGAAAAACATGAAGGCCAGACCTCAGTTTGCTAGAGAGAACATAGACAAAGACCAAAACCTCAGGAATACAACTGAACTTTTTGGACACCTGAACCGAAAGAATGTTTAGCTAAACCAAATATAGCACTCCAGAATTAGAACCTAATGCCAACTATGAAGCATAGATGAGGAAGTGCCATGGTTTAGGGATGCACTGCAGTAGGACCTGGCCAACACACCATCATAGAATCTACAATGAGTTCCACAGTGCATCAGAAGGTGCTTGAGAAAAATGTGATACAATCGGTAAAACAAAAAACTAAAGCTGAAGCAGAGCTGAACCATGCAACATCAAAATCACCCAAAACATTTCAAAACCACCAAGGACTGGCTGAGAATTGAGAAACAACAAGTCCTGGGCCAAGCCCAGATCTTGAGATGCTGTGGAGTGACTGGAAACTGGCTGAACATGCAAGAACCCCTCAAGCACCTTCCAACAGAAAGCATCAAATGGACAATACTTTCCTCAGACTGATTCTAGAGACCTGTAGGTGTGTACAAGAAGTTTCTCAATTAAGTTATTGCACCACAGGGGGTAAGATTAGTTATTTGGGGGGTTTTGTTGATATATTAACAAAGTAGGTTAATATTTCAATTTATGTTCATTTTGGTATTCGGGTGCAATTCATCCCTTTCTTCACAGATAAAATGTAAAACGATCAGACATGGATATGTGAACATTTCATTGTGAAAGAACTGGTCATTTATTGTGGTTTCCTATTTTTTCACATAACTGCGGCATCTTAAATTGCGTTGTCATATTTAATTAACCAACAGGAAGAGAACACAGCTTTCCCTGAGATTCTTTGTACCTTTCAGGAACTTAGAGGAAGCTTGAATGTTTTTTTTAAATCATATGTTCAAACTCATGAATATGTTCTTCTCCAATGTCCTCCTCCCTCCTGCAGCATTTGTCTCCTGCTGCTGTCAGCCGTCAACCTTCCCCGGTATGACCCTCAGGTAACAGTTGTCCATAATGAAATGGTGGTTTTATGCCGACACTGCCACATATCTTCTTACTTCCCATGCTTTCTTCACAGTTTGACCACAGTGGTTACCTCTGGGCTCTGTGCCACCTCTCCTGTGTTGGTAGGTTTGGTAGTGCACAGTAGATCCTGACATCGTTGATTAAAGATTTTGCTGAAAGCATTTCCTGACAGTTTTATCTGTTGTTTTCAGGTGCATACAGGGTGTTTCAAGTTCACCACAAGTCCACTAATCTGAGGTTAGTATAACACATTGTATACAATAGAAATTAAATGCCACATAAAAAAAGAATATTTGAATATTTTATTTATTAGAGAAAAAAGTTACCCAAACATACTTGGTTCTCCATGGAAAGTAATTGTCCCCTAGGAATAAAACCACTCCTGCCAGCAACAGCTGCCTTCAAGCATTTATGGGCGCTAGAGTCTTTCACGTCACTGTGGAGGAATCCTGGCCCTCTCTTTGCAGAATTGTCATGATTCTGCCACATTGGTGTGTTTTTAAGAATGCTGAGCCTGTTTAATGTCATGCCCCATCTTCTCCATCAGACTTGAGTCCGGACTTTAACTAGGCCAATCCAAATAATTTTTTTGTTTTCGTTTAGTTCTATCTTTCCATCCATTTAGTGGTGGGCCAGCTGCTGAGCTTTGGATCATTTTCCTGTTGAATAAACCCAAGTGTGCTTGAGCTTAAGGTCACAACCTGATGTCTGGGTGTTCTCCTTCAGCATGTTCTGGTAGAGTTGAGAATTCATGGTTCCATCATTTGCAGCAAGCAGTCCCTTTTAGAGATATTTTAGCCTACTTTGTGTTGTCATACAGGTTGTATTTAGGTGCTCCTTTTATTATTCTACAGGTCTGTTTGTACTCAGGCCAACAAAATGTGGTTAATCGTACTTAATTTGTGTTTCGGGGGACTTCTTTATGTATCTTTTTATTTATTTATTGATGTTTTGATTGCTTTTTTCTCTAAATAAATAAAATCATCAGTTGAATATGACCGTACTTGCTCATATTATCTTTCTACTCTGATCTGAAATATTTAGAACAGAAATCTATAAGGGGGAAAATACTTTCGCTTGGCACCATATGTTTTCACGATGAGATGGTTCAGCCAGATGTCTCTAAATCCAGAAAGTTTGGTTGTCTCTTTTTTTTTTGTTCATCATAAACATCTGCATTTCACATCTGATAATATAATGCCTTTTTGGGTTCACTACACAGCTCTGCTCCAAACTTAATTTTATAATCAGGACCTCAAATCTGGCTTTGTCCCAACTTTCTTTCCAGAACGCTGTTGCTTAAAAATCAAGATTATGAGTAGAAAAAGAAAAACCTTTTGATTAGTAGTGCCTTAAAAGAAAACAAGTAAAACAGTAAATGTATGTTTTCCTTTCCTTTTGATGTAAATGACTTGTCTGAGAGATCAAAAATGCCTTTTTTATTTTAATTTTAGTTACATTGAGCAGCAATGCATCAACTACTTGTTCAGGTAAGAAATACATTTAGATGGTTGTGTTTAAACCAAGAGCCCATGCCTTCATTGCAAATCTTCCCATTTCATGTTTTTATCATTAAATTGTTAGATTTTAGTAAAATGTGGACATCAAAAGACAGATTTACTGCAACTCATATGATCTCATCTCTTGGGTGTATAGTTTTAAGAAGCTGAAGCAGGAGGAACATAGAAGACGAAAGAGTTTAAGTCTCTGGCGTTAATCTCAAAGCAATGTGAGGACGAGCGCAGTGATGGGTGATTTATAACAGGTTAGCCACAAGAGTGAGAAGCAGGGTTAAATACAGTAGGAAGGCCTGACAAAAAGACAGAGCAGGGCTATAAGTAGCAGAAGATTCGTAATAAATGAAGCACTTCTGAATCCTCAATCAAAGCATAATCAGCTTTATTTGAATCGCCAAAAGTCTTTCACACAAATATTGTAATTGGCTCAGAATGAGACATCAGTGGGTAACGTCTGACCCTGTCTTTGAACAACAGTGTGCCGCTGCTGGGTCTTGCTTCTCATCCAACAGGTATGACTGACCCAGTGAAGATGATGAATGTTTCAGTGCAAATGTGTGTTTTTACACAGGAGGTCTTTGTCTCTCTATAGGGGACATCACAGGTGCCTTGGAGTTCCCTTCTCTTCAGTCCCACACCTTTCACTGTGGCTGCTGCGCCAGGTGACTGTTCTCTCCCTGCTGAAGTACTACTTAGTATGTAGTTTACTTAATATGTTGCATGAAATAACGGCGGTCAGGTGTCACTCTGTTCACTCATGGACTTGGATAGTGGCCTTTAATGAGGATAGAAATGTGTACATATCTACTTTGGTCTGTAAGTGATTTTACTCCTCCTTTATTGTAAGAGTTCTTTAAATAAACGAGGCGACCCTTTTTTAATTACAGGTCCTTCTCAAAATATTAGCATATTGTGATAAAGTTCATTATTTTCCATAATGTCATGATGAAAATTTAACATTCATATATTTTAGATTCATTGCACACTAACTGAAATATTTCAGGTCTTTTATTGTCTTAACACGGATGATTTTGGCATACAGCTCATGAAAACCCAAAATTCCTATCTCACAAAATTAGCATATCATTAAAAGGGTCTCTAAACGAGCTATGAACCTAATCATCTGAATCAACGAGTTAACTCTAAACACCTGCAAAAGATTCCTGAGGCCTTTAAAACTCCCAGCCTGGTTCATCACTCAAAACCCCAATCATGGGTAAGACTGCCGACCTGACTGCTGTCCAGAAGGCCACTATTGACACCCTCAAGCAAGAGGGTAAGACACAGAAAGACATTTCTGAACAAATAGGCTGTTCCCAGAGTGCTGTATCAAGGCACCTCAGTGGGAAGTCTGTGGGAAGGAAAAAGTGTGGCAGAAAACGCTGCACAACGAGAAGAGGTGACCGGACCCTGAGGAAGATTGTGGAGAAGGGCCGATTCCAGACCTTGGGGGACCTGCGGAAGCAGTGGACTGAGTCTGGAGTAGAAACATCCAGAGCCACCGTGCACAGGCGTGTGCAGGAAATGGGCTACAGGTGCCGCATTCCCCAGGTCAAGCCACTTTTGACCAGAAACAGCGGCAGAAGCGCCTGACCTGGGCTACAGAGAAGCAGCACTGGACTGTTGCTCAGTGGTCCAAAGTACTTTTTTCGGATGAAAGCAAATTCTGCATGTCATTCGGAAATCAAGGTGCCAGAGTCTGGAGGAAGACTGGGGAGAAGGAAATGCCAAAATGCCAGAAGTCCAGTGTCAAGTACCCACAGTCAGTGATGGTCTGGGGTGCCGTGTCAGCTGCTGGTGTTGGTCCACTGTGTTTTATCAAGGGCAGGGTCAATGCAGCTAGCTATCAGGAGATTATGGAGCACTTCATGCTTCCATCTGCTGAAAAGCTTTATGGAGATGAAGATTTCATTTTTCAGCACGACCTGGCCCCTGATCACAATGCCAAAACCACTGGTAAATGGTTTACTGACCATGGTATCACTGTGCTCAATTGGCCTGCCAACTCTCCTGACCTGAACCCCATAGAGAATCTGTGGGATATTGTGAAGAGAACGTTGAGAGACTCAAGACCCAACACTCTGGATGAGCTAAAGGCCGCTATCGAAGCATCCTGGGCCTCCATAAGACCTCAGCAGTGCCACAGGCTGATTGCCTCCATGCCACGCCGCATTGAAGCAGTCATTTCTGCAAAAGGATTCCCGACCAAGTATTGAGTGCATAACTGTACATGATTATTTGAAAGTTGACGTTTTTTGTATTAAAAACACTTTTCTTTTATTGGTCGGATGAAATATGCTAATTTTGTGAGATAGGAATTTTGGGTTTTCATGAGCTGTATGCCAAAATCATCCGTATTAAGACAATAAAAGACCTGAAATATTTCAGTTAATGTGCAATGAATCTAAAATGTATGAATGTTAAATTTTCATCATGACATTATGGAAAATAATGAACTTTATCACAATATGCTAATATTTTGGGAAGGAGCTGTAGACTCTGAACGCTGTGCTGTGTTTCTGTCTCTGCAGTGCTTTGCTGGGTTTTCTGTTACTGTTGGCCACAGCCAGATTAAAACGGGGGCTGACCCTCGAGTACTTTAGGGTTTGGGTTTTTCTGTCAAAGGTAAACATCCCAAAATGTCAGATAAAAATTGGCAGCAGCTTTAAATAAGGAGTTCATTTAGTTTGTGCCGTTTCCTCCCAGGTCACAGCAGTGGTCCTCTCTCCTTTGGTTTTCTACATGGACTTTAACTCCGAGTCCCTGCTTTGGTAAGAACTTAAAATTTTATGAACTTTTTAGACCTATTTTAATCTTCAAGCATCCCCAATGTATGAACATTTTTTATTTCCATACACTGTGATGTTGTACAATGACAATTAAAATGTAAAACATTGAAATGTTTTCTCGTGGAACAGCGTGATTGTCAGCCATGTTGGAGAAGCACTGCTGTTGTATTCGGACAGAGAATCTCCACCATGAAGACACAGCCTGCACTTCTTAAAGAGATCATATTTTTTACTATTTCACATTTCCTAAACGGTTTTCTGATATTCTGATTGAATAAAACTCTGTACATGTAAGTCCACGTGTTGTTCGATCTTACAGATCTGCAAGAATTACATTCAAGCACTGCCAGTTAATTTTATTCTTCGAATTTATGAAGATCTGAAGCAGTTCCAACATTTTAGACCTCCTAATTTTATTTACATCATTTACAGGAAGCACAAAGTCTTTTCAGTCACACATTCAGCTGGGATGATAACCTGAAAAGGCACGTATTAACAGAGTGTGTCGTCATGCTGCCTGAGACATCTCAACACAGCAACATCTGTAGTGATGAATAGCTTCAGCTCCGCTTCTGGCTCCGCTTCGGGGAGAACAAGGCGTTAAATGGCTGTCGCCTTCGTGAGCGTGCCTGAGGGTTCTTCTCCTCCCTGATGTAACCTAGAGGAGAAAGAAAGCTTCAATCTCTGCTCAAGGTATTTTAGGGTGTTATAATGTTACGGTCGTCCTGTCTTGGTGGTTTTTTAATGAGAAGCCAGTGAGAGAGAGTGGAGTTTCACTAGCTGTACGAACCACAGAGCTTCCCCTCCCACACCTGTTGCTGTGCACTGCAAGAAGGCAACTACATTTTCCCCTCACTTACACAAACTAATTTACTTTGGAAAATATTTACGGTCATGAAAATAAGCACTTGAAACCACAATAAATGTAGCATTAAAATAAAATAAAAAGACTAATAATGTAATGTATTTCTGATTTAAATTTGTTTTCATGTTTTGTCAGCTCTTGCCCATTTGTAGACAAACCTAGTTATAGATGAGGGTAGATGCTCATATTAAAATGAAATCAAAGCGCTCAGATACCTCTTTCAATGCAGGTCTGTGTCGATGGGAATCCAACTTCCCAGAAGTTTTCAGGGGTACAAGGAGGAACATAGAGATACCGATGCCTCGAGCAAGCCGATAGCTTCTTTTGCTTCTCCTCCTCCGGCAGATGAGCGTAATACTGCAGGAAACGGGAATTATTTCAACAGAAACAACGTTTCAAAGCAGACTCAGAATACGCACCACTTCACATTCCTTGCATGTGGTACCCTTCAGCTTTCTCCTCTCGTCCTTCTTGCGAACGACGGCCACATGTGCAAATGTTGGCTGCCTGATGCCATGCGCACAAAGGAAAGCGTTTCAAAGTCATGCGACCCTCAGGTCAGCCAGAACAGTTGTTCAGGGAGCTTTCTTACCGAGCTCTGCTGTGACATCCAGTAGTTTCACGAAGATCTTTATCTAGTTGGAGAAATTACGAGATGGCATTTATTTTTTTAACTTTGCTAAATCATTTCTCTTCTTTCAACCTGAAAGCGTACCGTTAGGGTCTTCCTTAACTTCTTCACAATGCTGACTCTGGTCTAAATGCGAGCAGTTGTATGACTTGTACTCCCCTAAGGATGTTGCATCAAATAACATATCCAAACTGTCATTGGCCTTGTCACCAAGTCCTTGTAAAAATAAACACATCAAATTATTATTAATATTATTGGAAGCCTCCATGACATCACTTCTTTGCCCAACCATTTCAAAGATTCCTATAGATACCAGACTGCATGTCCTGACTGTCCTCTCGCCGACGCTGCAGCAGGCTGTGACTGACCCAGGTGCAGTCGGTATCTCCCAGCTCTTCAGGTCGCAGCTTTTCTTCCACTTCCTAAAACACAGCAGCGACGGTTGGCCGTAAACCTCAAGCTGAGTTTAAAAGACGTGCAGTGCTTTCCAACAAGGCATTCGAGGTGTATGAATATTTCAAGGCACAGTAAAATCTGACTGTTGAACGAAGGTAAAGGATCTCAAGAGGATGAGGGATGCGGTACCTCGTCTTCTCTCTGCTCGCTCTCATACATGGACAGAGCGAGTGCAGGGTCGATGCTCCACATAGGCTCCACTGTCTGCTGTCCTTCAGCTGGGGAAAAAAGACTCAGCAAAATCACAATCAAACAAGCTTGGAGGAGAAATCTGGGCTTTTGCCCAGCAATGATTAAAAAAAGAAAAAGGTCCATCTAATAAAATATCTACACTTTGCTGTAAAGGACTCACAGTCTTTAGGTTGAAGCCGTTTCTGTAAACCATTCCGATCCTGCAGAGATCTTCTCCTCTCGTCTGCTTGCTCTTCAGCTTTACCGAGAGGTTTCTTAAAAGCAGGTTCCTCACAAGAGACAGTCAGCTTCTGGTTGGGAGTTTCACTTTGTCTTGACTGACCCTGTGAAATGGAAAATAATTCCTGTAAAACCCTATTGTGAAAAATAAAAGAGGTAATTCTCAGACTCTGAAACATCTCAGAAATGGAGTTTACCTTGTTGCCCAGCTGCTCTGTTTTAAAGCCAAGATTAGAGACAGATGTGATGGCCTGGCTGATGATCTCAGGTTGTAAGGGTTTGCCTTCCATTTGATTATCCACCCCCACTTCGCCGCCTCCCTGCACCCCTAAATCACATTCCTGCTTCCTCCGTTTGGCCCTGCAGAAGGAGCCTTCCTCTGAAAAGCGTTTTGTACATGGAAGAAGAGACGGCGATCTGTCTGTGGTCAAGTCTGAACTGTGGATCCGTGCCGATGAAGAGGAGAAAGGCCTTAAAGCGTGGAAGATAAAGGATTATTGTAACGGTTATTTGTGGATACAACAGAAGGATCTAATGCTGTCAAATATCGCCTTGCTTGCCTTAAACGAACGTTGTGCTTCCAGGTACTTTTGGTGCTGCTTTGATGATTCTGAGGCAACTCTGTTTTCTAGAGGCAACAGATAAATAAAAACAATAAAACAAAAGGTTTTTATACTGCCATCCACAGTTACTGGGATCAGGAGGTAAATGTGTGAAAAGCCTTGTAATTAAGTAACGTTTTATTCCAGTGGCAAAACTTAACCATGACAAAATGGGAAATTTAGAAAATCCAACCAAATCTGAGTAAATGATTGTTTTTTTTCTACTGGAACCTTTTGCTCCATTGGACTTCTCTCATCCTCTCCTCAGCTCATCCCATCGTTTTTCTATTTAGGTCTAGACTAAGGTGACCTTGGATCATTATTCTGTTAGATGACAGAGTGATGACCCATTCGTGAAGCCATGCCCTCTGACAAGTTACCTAGGTGCCTTAGAAGAAAAACAGGCCCACAGCATCACAGATCCTCCACTACACTTAACACTGGGCATTAGGGGCTTCATCCTTTGTTTCACACCTGATCTACCGGGTGTGTTTGTTCCTGAAAAGCTCAATATTTGGCTCGTCCGACCAAAGCACACGGTCCCCGCTTACGTTTGTGATGGTAGGACACAAAAAGGCATTTTCTTGACGTAGCATTTTTCCTTTGCCTTTTTATTCAGCAGAGTGTCTACAACTGATTATTGTCATATTTACACCAGGCAAGCAGGAAGTGATGGATTAATACTGGACTCTGAGCAACCTAAATAAGTAAAGTGTAAATTAAAGAAAATACTTCAGCAACATTCATTTTGTAGAACTTGTTAGGAGTTGAAATAAATGTGGCATCTCTGATTTTGTTAAAAACAATGATTCCTTAATTCGGGATTTTATTCTCTGAATAAAAATAAAGGAAGAAAAAAATTGATTCATTCCTACTGCATGGTTCACTATTGCAATAAAAAGAGTCATTTATGTTACACATCTTTACCAGCGGCGCCGGCAAGTGTGTGTGATTTAGTCACACACACACACACACACAGCCGTACTTACACGGTGATGATTACCCAGCAGCTCCAGGCCGCAGGTTTCTGCAACCACCTCTTCAGTTTCTTCCTTCGCATCATCTGAAATTAGACAGATATTTTGAAACATCTTAACACTTCTCTGATTGAAATGCATTAGGTCCACAGAGTGGACGAAAAATGTTAAACTGCCAAATTTCACTGAAGGTTCTTCAAAGACAAATATCAGCTGTGAACCAAATAGCTATAAGATGTTCTTTCTCTGCATTGATAAGCCTGTAAATCGGTAGATGTGGTTATACTTGAGCTTTGGGATGTGTCCAGTTCACAAGTGTTCGGCACGAGCACTTCTCTCCCAGAATTCTTTGCACCTCCATCATCAGGCCATTTCTTTAACTCTTTAGTGAAAGCAAAAATTTACAGATCAGAACATCCTTCACCCTCATCAAAGTTGTTGATGCTTTAAAAAAAAAAAAAAAAAAGGACCTGACCATTAAAGAGAGAGCTGCTGCTCTGCGGCAGAGGCGTCTCTGCGTAACGAACATGTTGGCTCTTGTCAGCGGGTTTACGTTTCCTCAGTTTGTTCGCCACGGGCAGCGAGCTCGGCAAGATCGGAGAGTCTGGGATGACGCCTTCCTCCGGCTCGGGCGGTGAGGTCTCCTCGGGTTCTGCACTGATGCAAACGCAACATCTGCTAAAGAGAGGGAAGCGAAACTTTCCTGCTCGTGCCTAACGCCAGAATCTGAAAAGGTTGCTAAAAGTGGAGCAACATGAACATCCTTCAAAAGCATGTGGTGCCAAGTAAAGATTTGTTTTATACCAGAAGTGAAACTGCAACGATAAATGCTCTGGCTTCAGAGGCTACACTGTTCATAAGAGCCGCTTTCAGGCATCACAACTGATCCAGAAAAAATAAAGAAATAAATGTTGAAACTAAACTGCAAAATGTCACAAAGTTATTGATGAAGTACTTATTGAAGCAGGCAGACTTACTGAGAGGTCTTCATCCTCTGCAGTTCAGCTCGTAGCTCTCTGCTTTCATCTTCCAGGTTTTTCTTCTCATTTTCTGGGGCACGATAAAAAATAAATAAATAAAACTGAAACGCTTTCAAATACAAACAAGTTCATTATGCCTGGCTGTGTTTGGTGGTCCGAATACTCAGCAGCTACAGCGTTTACACTGTAGAGCAGTAAATAACGAACAGGCGGGGGGCTGAGGTCAGGGGCGAGTACGACGAAGCAGGATTAGTGGTTCGTCAAGGCAACTTCAGGTTCTGTTCGGCATTTTCAGAATCACAGAGCGGGTTCACTTTTTACCTGAATCTGTCACCATGGTAACTTGTACTGGAAAGCCAGCCTACTCCAAGGCAGCTAACATTTTCAGATATGGCATCAAAACCATGAAAGCATACAACTGTCGACCAATCACAGCCGTATGGAAATAAAGAAACACTGCAACATGGTGTGAACACACCCCTCTTCCCCACTGAGTTACATTTTAGTTCGCCAGAAAAGGTTTGAGAATCTCGCCTCAGTCGATCCTAGTGGACCTAAAACCAAGACTGATCTCTTTAAAGTTGGTTCCTTTTAGAAAATGAAGATTACAAATAAACCCAAATTCATCATTTGTATGAGGTTTTTTTTTTTTTTCAACCAAGCATAACACATGGTCTCCAGCTGCATGATCGAATGATCTTCCATCATTGTGTATCATTTAGTTTGAAGTGAAATTCAAACAACCAGGACTGTTGTTCAGAGACTCAGGTTGAAGTGGCAACACCCGCAGCGTTTAGTACGATAAAATCTGGGTTGATTGACAGTTATTAACTAGTGTCATAGCACTGCTGCGAAACAAAACTCACTCAGTTTGGTGATTACATCCAGATTGTGATCCTGACTGCTTTTCAGCTTCTCCTCCAAGACGGCACAACGATTACACTCTCCTGGACGGACCCTGGAAACAGCCAATGTTCCTCTTAGTCTGGTTTCTATGTTATAGAAATATGCTGCCACTCCACATGTGATTCAAGCTGCAGGCTACCCACTGTGATAAATGAGCGAAGACTACACCAATACAACACTTAAGGAGGCAGGTGCAATCCCAGAATTACCTGCATATGCAGCAGCCCGTCTTTTACTTTGAACATGCAAACACAAGTTCAGCTTGCCACTGGCTCCCTGTACCACAGAGTTAGTTTTTAAATCCTCCTGCTTATGAACGCCTAAATGGTCTTGCTCATCCATTCCTCTCTGATCAGCCGACCAGCTGCTTTTAGTTCTCCCAAACTTGTTCTTTAAATGTGCTTTACAAATAAACTGGGCTTGGAATGTAAGAAAGCTTGTAGCAGCCAAGAAATTTTGAATTACATTTGCTGCTTGCCTCCCTATAGATACAGCCATTAAGTTCATCGTATCTTTTTATTTCCTATTTAAAATATCATTTTATCTTTGAATGACCTTAACTTTGTTATTGGTATTTTGTATTAATTGTTGCTGCTTCCTTAGTTCCATCCAATAGTCTAATTGTAAAAGCCTGTCCACTTTTTTGCTTGATCTGTGCTACAAAGTCAGTAAAGTCAATACCTCACAGAGAAATACAGGTCCTTCTCAAAATATTAGCATATTGTGATAAAGTTAATTATTTTCCATAATGTAATGATGAAAATTTAACATTCATATATTTTAGATTCATTGCACACTAACTGAAATATTTCAGGTCTTTTATTGTCTTAATACGGATGATTTTGGCATACAGCTCATGAAAACCCAAAATTCCTATCTCACAAAATTAGCATATTTCATCCGACCAATAAAAGAAAAGTGTTTTTAATACAAAAGACGTCAACCTTCAAATAATCATGTACAGTTATGCACTCAATACTTGGTCGGGAATCCTTTTGCAGAAATGACTGCTTCAATGCGGCGTGGCATGGAGGCAATCAGCCTGTGGCACTGCTGAGGTCTTATGGAGGCCCAGGATGCTTCGATAGCGGCCTTTAGCTCATCCAGAGTGTTGGGTCTTGAGTCTCTCAACGTTCTCTTCACAATATCTCACAGATTCTCTATGGGGTTCAGGTCAGGAGAGTTGGCAGGCCAATTGAGCACAGTGATACCATGGTCAGTAAACCATTTACCAGTGGTTTTGGCACTGTGAGCAGGTGCCAGGTCGTGCTGAAAAATGAAATCTTCATCTCCATAAAGCTTTTCAGCAGATGGAAGCATGAAGTGCTCCAAAATCTCCTGATAGCTAGCTGCATTGACCCTGCCCTTGATAAAACACAGTGGACCAACACCAGCAGCTGACACGGCACCCCAGACCATCACTGACTGTGGGTACTTGACACTGGACTTCTGGCATTTTGGCATTTCCTTCTTCCCAGTCTTCCTCCAGACTCTGGCACCTTGATTTCCGAATGACATGCAGAATTTGCTTTCATCCGAAAAAAAGTACTTTGGACCACTGAGCAACAGTCCAGTCCTGCTTCTCTGTAGCCCAGGTCAGGCGCTTCTGCTGCTGTTTCTGGTTCAAAAGTGGCTTGACCTGGGGAATGCGGCACCTGTAGCCCATTTCCTGCACACGCCTGTGCACGGTGGCTCTGGATGTTTCTACTCCAGACTCAGTCCACTGCTTCCGCAGGTCCCCCAAGGTCTGGAATCGGCCCTTCTCCACAATCTTCCTCAGGGTCCGGTCACCTCTTCTCGTTGTGCAGCGTTTTCTGCCACACTTTTTCCTTCCCACAGACTTCCCACTGAGGTGCCTTGATACAGCACTCTGGGAACAGCCTATTCGTTCAGAAATGTCTTTCTGTGTCTTACCCTCTTGCTTGAGGGTGTCAATAGTGGCCTTCTGGACAGCAGTCAGGTTGGCAGTCTTACCCATGATTGGGGTTTTGAGTGATGAACCAGGCTGGGAGTTTTAAAGGCCTCAGGAATCTTTTGCAGGTGTTTAGAGTTAACTCGTTGATTCAGATGATTAGGTTCATAGCTCGTTTAGAGACCCTTTTAATGATATGCTAATTTTGTGAGATAGGAATTTTGGGTTTTCATGAGCTGTATGCCAAAATCATCCGTATTAAGACAATAAAAGACCTGAAATATTTCAGTTAGTGTGCAATGAATCTAAAATATATGAATGTTAAATTTTCATCATTACATTATGGAAAATAATGAACTTTATCACAATATGCTAATATTTTGAGAAGGACCTGTATGTCACTTTCCCTGTTTGGAGCAAATCTGCAATGCAGCCAGGTCTACTACACGGTCTGCCTTAGCTGCCAGGACAAGACACAAACCAGAAAGAAAAGAAAGAAAAGCCATGATCGAGAAAAGTATTAGTCTCTGAGGAAGTTACCTTTCTTCCAGCAGACCGATGGTCTCCTGAAGGCTTTGATTTTGCTCCTTGAGCTGCTGGTTGCGATTATAAAACACCTCCAGCCTCTGAGCATCTCTGAAACAAACGATGTTTGGTCACATCTCGCTTCCGCATGACCAGGACACTTAGTTAGTGATCCAGCATACTCACAGACAGCGATCCTTTTTCAGTTTGCTCACTTTTGCCTCAAATTCTAGAAGGAGGCGAAACAATTGCTGATTTTTAATGTCTAAACATCATTTAAACGGTTTAATCTCGACTGTACAACGCAGGTTGGGTCAGTTACCTTGTACTGTGTTTTGGTGGCAGTATTTCAACTGCATCCAAAGGTCTTCAAAGAGGTCAGCGGGTCTGATGGAGCCGCTGCGGTCTCCTGGACTGCTCATCTTTTACCCTGTGAACCCGACCCTGAGAGCAATTCAATTTTAAATATGTGTGTGTGGGTTAGACTCTGAATATATAATAAATAGAGCTGCTGAAATACGGCGAACATCCTAACAAAGGCTTAACTAATAAATTACAACATCAACCCGACAACAAACAGGACATTTAATAATGAATCCTGCTTTTTAGCTCAGACTTGAACAGTCATACGAACAAAATATCACGTCGAAGGAATGACAGGAAAGATACTTACACCAACAGGTCCAAGAAACTGCTACAGTTTGACAAAATCACAAAGATTTAAACTTCTACGTTGAACTGAAAACAAACGCGTCTTTATCATTTTTACGGCAGTGCCTCAAAGTTAGCGCGCCAACTTGCATGATGGGAAATCTTCTTCTGGTCGCTGAACTTCTTAGCCTGCAGCTGTGGCGCCCTCTGCTGTACAACATAAGTCAGACGTTTCCCTAATAATGCCTTGCAAAAGTATTCATATCCCTTGATCTCTCACTTCTTGTCAAATTACAATGATAAACTTTAGTGGATCTTGTTGGGATTTTATAGGATGACAGACGTTGTTTATAACTGGCAAGTACCAGGAAAACGCAATTTACAGACATTTTTTTTTACAACAAAAATGTTTAAAACAGTGGACGTTTCTTCTAGGTCATGCCTAACAAAACCACCTTTCATTGCATTTACAGCTGAATCTTTTTGGGGTATGTCTCTATCAGCTTTTTACTTATTTACAGCCTAAAGTGTTCACCCATTGATCTTTACAAAAAGGCTCAAAGTAGAGAGCATCTATGATTAGAAATTTTAAAATCTTGCAAATAGATTTAGGTCTGGACATTGTCTAGGCCATTCTAACATATAAAAATGGTTTGATCCAAACTATTCCATTGTATCTCTGAGTCTGTGTTCATGGCTGTTCTCCTGCTGGAAGGTGACCCTTCACCTCAGTCTGAAAATCTTTTGCAACCTTTACCAGGGTTTCCTCCATGTTACGCCCCATATTCAGCTCTGAGAAGATTCCCTGTTGCTGCTGAAAAGAAAGCATCCCCACAGCATGATGCTACAACCACCATGTTTGAGCATGGGTATTGTGTGTTTGAAGGCCTAACAGTGTGGCATAAAGACTAGAAAGTTATGTTTTGATCTCTTCGGAGCCTTCTGCGCTTGCTGTGTCCCATTCATGGTTGGTGGAAAACCTGGCTTTTCTCAACTTTTTTTTAACAATGGCTTTCTTCTGTGGAGTGGACAGTTTTCTAATTAACACATTCTCCCACCAGAGTTGTGAATCTCTTCAGCTAGTCCAGATTAACCATAAACCTTTCAGATAATGGAAACCTCTGAGGGCTTCAAAGAAAATCTGGATTTATACTGAGATTAAATTACAGAGAGATGGACTCCTCTTACTAATTAAGGGACTGCTGAAAGTAATCAATTACATTGAATTTATTGAGAGGTTTAAAAGTAAAAAGGGAAGAATAGAGATGTCTAGGACATGGTAAAATTATGAAGGAGTAACAATAGTTCTGCAGGACACTGTACCACATTATATTCGCTTTAGATCACTTTGTGAGTATGATGACCGTCCTGCGGATTCTCTAAGCATCTTCACAATAACAAAATGACTCTTTTCTTTATTTTAAAAGATCACAAATGAAAAGTCACTAACATTTATCTATTGAGTTTCTGAACAGATGCCACCTGTAAATAAACATTTACCTAATGTTTTTTTTTTTTTTTTACAAACGTCAGACTAAAAATAGATTGATGCTTATTGAAAAATAAATGACAACTTAAGCTGTGATGCACCAAACCTGCAGTCTTTGTTACAAAAAAAAGCCTGCCCACAGCATGATGCCACCACCACCGTGTGCTTGTGTTCCAGGTCTGCCTTATTAGTTTTCCACCACGCAGTCGGTTCCATTCAAAAACGCTGTTTCAGTGAATGAGTGTCTCTACTGGAGTCTGAGAAGACCTGGACTGGTCTCTGTTTAAAGGTTTTCGAGAAATGGCAGCTAAATGTTTTTCTTATTCTTATTACTCTAAGATCTATGACTTAAAATCCAAATATAATGATTAGACAAAGAAACCCGTTTCTCTTAAGACATGAGAACATACCATTCAATTAGGCTATATATGTGTTGATGTAATGAAAGAAAAGTTGAAAACATTTGATAAGAGAAAATGAGATACAGTGGTTTTCCCTCATAGTTTGTTTTTATTTTTAGAGTACAAAACATGAACCAAAATCACAAAAATAACATTTACAAAACAGATTATTTAACTGAGGTGACTGAGGCAACATAGAAAAGCATGTCGGAAACAGTGATACTGGTGGGTTTACTTTGAGGTAAGACAGCGAGCAATGTCGTAGGGTTAAAAGGCTTGAATTGTTTTCACTTAGTGCCTTCATTCAGTCGTGCTATTCACAACTGGACTTGAACAACATGTTTTCCTAACATAGCCACAGTTAACAGTGATTTAATGCTGTAGTGCGTCAGAGCAACCCAAAAACAAACTACTGTGACGTGAACATTTAAAGATCGAAGCATGTCGCACTGTATGGCACCGCTTTTTATGTTTTTCTACATTACGACCATTTCCTTATGGGCGCACACACACAAAGCTCATTCGTTCCAATCAAATGGGTGCAAACGATTCCCCCAACTTCCTTGTTCCTTGCTAAAGAACACTTCTGGCCCAAATAAAGATGCCAGTCCTAACAGACCGGAGCTGCTTTAGTCATTTAGAAAGAAACGTTCCTTAAAAACACAGAAGAAGAAAACAACAATGAAACACTCAGGCTGGTTAAGTTGCGGAATGGCTGTCAGTCAGAGGCACAAACTCAAAGATCCCCCAATCTCTTTTCCCTTAAATACAAAAATGGTAAGATGCTGCATCACTAAAAGAAACAAAAACCTTGCGTTACATTTTTAAAGCAGCAAAAATGGTAGACTCTGCGAAGATTACGCAGGCACGTTTTTGCATGAAAAATCTTTCTTTTTTTTTCACATTTATGAGACGGTCACTGGTGATTCGGCATTGCAGATTATTACTTTTTTTTTTAGTTCCTTTGGATGTGTGCCTTTTATTGACTTTGCATCTGTCACAGCAGGTAGATCAAGCTAGCATTACTTCATATATCTATATATATATTTATATACACACACACACATGCATTCAACATCATAAGTATCCTCCAAAAAAAAAAAAAAAAAAGGAAACTCCCTTTTTACAACTTCAGAGTTTAAGCTATAAAAACCTGCATGACAGTCCGCAAAAGGTTCGTCTGGAGGTTTTTGCAGTTTTGATGTTAGATATGCGGCCGGGGCTGCAGAGGTGCTGATGCTGGCAGGGAGTGGAGGAGGGGGGCGTGTAATGCATCCTTGTGGCTATAAGAGGGGGTTTTCATGGGGATGGACCTATTCTTCCATACCCCCTCCCTGGTCGAACAGGCTCTAATCTATGTTAGTTGGGTTTTAGATTCACATTACGCTGGAAGAAGACTAACTGGTTGCAGACGCTGCTAGGGCAGGTTGCCACCAAGAGCAAAAAACACTGGAGTAGAGTGTGAATGCATATCTAAACGTCTTTCCGACCTGCAGGGAGAAGAACATGCACCAGTTTAAAAACAAAACAGTCTGTGTGTACAGGCCCGTGCTAAACTATTCACACACACTTTGAACTTTCTCACATTTTGACACGTTACAACAACAAACGTCAATGTACTTTATTGGGATATTATGATGCAACATGGTTTTCATGTGTTTACACATAAAAATCTGAAAAGCCTGGCACCATCTGTTTTCGGCCACATTTACTCCCTCAAATGAAATCCAGTGAAACCAACGTTCTTGTGTGATTACAGCTAATGAAAAGACGAAAGGAGCCAAGTACAGTGCTTTCCATGAAGAAAATCTGTTAAAACCTGGGGTGGAGGTTCGGGTTCCAGCAGGACAACGACCCTGAACATAGAGAAATGGTTTAGATCAAGGCATATTCGTGTGTTAGAATGGTCCAATTAAAGCCCAGACCTACAAGAAATTAAAAACCTATGGCAAGTGCTGGTAGAGACAAAGTCCAAAAGACATACAGCTGTAATTAAAAGGGGATTCTACAGAGTACTGGCTCAGAGGAGCTGAATATAAATGAATGCCACACTTTTGTATAAGTAAAAACTGTCTTTAAACAATGCATTATTTTTGGTTGGTCTATCACATTGTTGTCCAAAATTATTAAGTTGTAAGCACTTACAGGCCACAGTATTTCCAGCACCCAAGCCGGCTGTGAGTAAAAGTTGCTGGATGATTACTACGAATTGGAGATGAAACCCTGCAAATAATTAGCGTTGTATCTAAAATTTCTTATTTTCAGAAGATTTTACTCATCTGTTAAAAGCGTCCATCTGTACCGACTGTGCTTACAGGCCAGAGTTGCTCCACTCTAGAATTGTGGGCGGGGGGCCATTTGTGGCCCCCAGGCAGCACTTTGGACACCCCCTGGTCTACCACATAAAAGACAATAAAATACATTGACTGTATTTGGCAAAATGTGAAAAAGTTGAAAGGACATGAATCCTTTGGCCTGCACTGAAGATGCTGACAATAATCATACACTGTACTCACGCTTCAGTCTCTTCACCACTGCGGGGGCACATAACTGTAGCTGGGGGTACCAGGGGGCCGATATGTGGGCATCGTAACTGGATGGGGGGCAACAGGTGCTGGTGATGGACTTGAGAACAAAGTTCCTAAAAAGCAGCACAGACATGTCTCCTTTAAGTTCGTTTTGACCTAACCTGGAACTTACTGTTAATGTGTTGGATACAAAGAACCGTTGCAGCTCACCTGCTGACATGGCCATGGTTGTGCCTACCATCCCCATGGTAACGCCATTGGGGCGAGAAGAAGGGATGGGCGGGGCATACATAGCTGCAGGCATCCCATTGGGCTGGACCACCGTCGTGTGGTGGATGACATGAGGAGGAGCAGCGTACAGCGGCTGCGTGTAATAGGTGCCTTGCTGTTGTGAAGGTATTAGTGCCTGAATCAAAGAGGAACATACATCTAATCACTCTAATCAGACATAACAACACAAACCTGTTTCCACTTCCTGAAACTCCAACACAAACTCACTGACCTGTGCGTAAGGGCTCTGTTGGTGATAGGTGCTCCTAACAGGATAAACAGCAGCGTAAGGGTTCGGAGAGGAGGAGTACGGAGGAATGGTCCCCGTGTTGGGAGAGCAGGACATTTTGAAAGCAGTGCCAGTAGCGTAGCCTAGTGAGAGGAAACACTTCATGTTATTGTTTACCGTGTGTTGGAGCAAGATAAGCTCTGGCAGCATAACTCAGTTAAAGGGAAACACACACACACACTCTTGTCTTACTATATGCTGTGAGGACCTTTGACTCTCATTGACTTCCATTGATTTTCAACCCTTTCTATGGCCTAACCATTACCAGTATATACCTAACCCTAAAGTCAATTCACACCTTAGTCCTAAACCTAACCCCCCACTTTTTTTTTTTTAAATCACAAGATATCATAATTTGTGAATTTATTACAAGTCTTATTAAATAAATGTAATGGAGGCATTTGTTGAATTATTAATTAACTTTTTAAAGTCAGTCAGATTGTTTAGGATCTTTAATTTATAATCCTGTGTCAAATATAAGATTGGTCTTTTATCCACTTTTTAACATGCGAAAGACATTTAAAGATAGTATTCCAGTAAGGCAGATGACTGTAGATCTCCATAGGTCAGAAAACATCTACCCACCCCCAACATGCCCTTATCTACAGTCAGAGCAATAACTATGAAACGCTTAAACCACTGGAATGTAACTAACAAAGGTGGACAAAGACCCAGGTTAATCTTGCCACCATGCAGTGAGGACTAATGGTAAGAGAGGCTAAAAGAAAATATGTAAACCTAGATTTTATTTCTTACCACTGGGGAAGCCTGGGTTCGCTCCAGCATAAACACTGGGACTGTATGCCGGTGCAGCCGTTGCGTAGCCGACAGGAAATCCAGCTGCTGTGGCCAAAAAGATAAATTAAAAAAACTTGATTTGGGGAACCTTTCGAAATCTGTGCCATTTTCTGGTATATTTTGCTGCAAAAGGAATTACCTTGATAGCTCAAACCCTTGGTGTTGGGGAAGGGGACCCCTGTTGGTGCAGGGCTGTATACAGGATTCATGGTGTTGGTCTGCTCACAGTCGCTGCGATCAAAATGCATTTAAGGTACAAATTAGGGGAGGCAGTGCAAAGTGAAGGAAGCTAATTTTCATGGATATGATTGAAACAACTACTTATTATATAAATCCCATCAAGCCAAATGAAAATCATCCATTATACAGTTTAGTTTTTGTTTTTCATTTCCAGCTTTTTTTGTCCAACATGTGCATAAAATTTTGAGCATGGCACATTTATTCATTTGCTGTATGTCTAAAATAGGAAATCTGTGGTTTTTAGATCACAACCTTATTTGTTAAACTATCAGGACTGTAGCTCTGCGAAATGGAACAGTGGTTAGTTACCATGTGCACTAAAAATAAATTCCAACATAAAATTAGTATAATAAAAATAACAAAAATGTATCCCACAAACGTGGCCTTCATTTCCACTGTATTATTTGCCAAATTGCCTAATAAAAAGGTTTATGTTTTATTTCCTGGTTTAATAAATACATGTTTTTTTTTTTCTTTACATGCTCAGCTCCTGTTCTGCTATTCTTTGCTGCCCTCTAGGGGTGATGCTTGAAAACACCATTACATCACTCCAAAAACAAAAAAAAAAAGCAAATTCGAATGAAATAATGAGAATTAAAAGAACTTTTATTCAATATTATTACTGTAGCCAAGACGTGTGTAAAAATGAGGGCTGAAAGTCCTGCACTGATCAATGTAAGCATTCAGCACAGAAGCAACAAACAATGATTCATTTTAACAAAAGTATCATTTCTAAAATAAAAAAAACCCGACCACAGACAAAATAGTTTAACAATCTTGGCGGTATTTAAGCCACATTAAATTCGCTTATTTAAAATAATTAACGAGGCAATTTTATTGGATTATTTCGTTTTTCTTTAAAATATTAAGCCTGATTAAGCGCCACTTTCTGTTTTTCTTTAAAACTCCGTCCGCTGCAGGTCCTAGCAACACCAAGGACTTCTGTTAAATGAGACATCAGGTGTTCTCCTTGTACATAAGAAAAGATGGCAGCCTCTCTCAGCGGAGAAATTCCGTAACATCCCGTCGCTTTGTTGTCCTTAAGCTAGCTTAGCTCGCAAGTTTTAAATGATACAGGACCTGCGGCTACCTGAGCGCGCCCGCTCCTTGCATGTTTTGCTCGGATGTCCCATCTCACCCCGCAGATCACCCGTGTGACCGCGCTGAGCCGCGGGACAGTCCCCGGACATCACACAGACGGGACGGGCTTGTCAACAGGCCGCGCTGCTCCGGACAGGAGGGAAGGCAGGCAACCGTGACAGCTGTGCTCTGCGCTAACGGACTGTCCCAACATTAGACACAACTCTCAATTCTTACTGATTTGGTCACAACCCCGGCTGGAACTTACTGTTCACCGTTTCCACCGTGTGTTTGCTCCCTGCTCCGGTCCTCCGCTGTTGAATAAAAACTGAGCTAGCTGGTGTGTTGTTCCCAGATGCTTTGCTTAACTCTTTTGAGCACCGCGCGTCACTTCCGTGTATGCTCTGTCACGTGGTCTTCCTAGCGCAGTAACTTCGCCGCATTAGCTTCGTTGCCCCAGTAGAAGCGATACGTCAGCGCGTCCGCCTTATTGAGAGTGGCAAGTTGAGCATGGGAAGCGTAACTGGGTTTACCAGATGAAATAAATGAACTTTAACTGAATTTGATAAGTATTTTTTAAGCATTAATATTAATTTTAATACAAAATAATAGTGATTTGCGAAAAAAAATTAGCAAGACCTGAAAAACTACATAAGAGACACCGATATGACACACGACGTGCTTAAAATACACTTACGCTTACCTTGAGTCGCCTCTAAAACTGTCCGAAGCTGCAAACTTTAATTTAGTTATATTTACATTAATTAAACGGTATTTCGTTCACCTAATTGAAAACCGCAGGAAGTCAAATGTCTTGCAATGTTTTTCCAACAACAAAAAATGCCACTCACATTATGGCAGCGACGTCAACGTACCTTCCCGACGCCTATTCGGATTTCTTTTCTTTCCCTTTGTTATTTTTCTTTTTATATAGTTTTCCTTGTAATGATTTATTGTAGGCAATAAAGCAATTTCACGCTTTTCAAATCAAGCCATATTTTAAAGACAAGTCTAATAATAGTAAAATTGTCTAAACAGTTCAGACAAGATTACTTTTTTTCGTTGAAAACGAGATATGGTTATGTTTCAGCCATAGGTTTTTTTTGTTGTTTTTTTTTTAAATAATACAACAATGCAGCCTCCAATTTCGTAAATGTTGTAAAAATGTGAGCTCATTATTATGACAGCTATGTGGTCCTTAAAGAGCCCTATAAAAAAATAAACCGATTTTCGCTTCTATTTCCTTAATATGTGGTTCACTTTGGTGTTGTTCATCTTTTTAAGAGTGCCAAATAAACTAATGAATTTCATAATTAAATTCTACATATTTTTCCGACAAGGCTGTAATTGTTGTAATTGTTCTTCCAGGACCTTGACGCATCGCTTCTATTCAGCCATTGAACTGGGAAGAGCAGGCTGTATGCTGATGGTTAAACTGCGACCTGTGTGCGGTTTTACAGTTACAATGACGCTGTTTTGGTTATTTTAGGAGTCGTCCTACAGCACGCGGGGAAACTAGTCGGTTGGCCGGTTTCGTCGGTGAGCAGCAGAGACCCAAATGTCTGTAGCGGCCGCTAGGGGAGGAAGCTCCCCCTGCTTGGGCGCAGCAGCAGCGGCAGCCAGTTGCAGCTCCGCCGGCTCGTCCTACGCTGCCCCGGCGGGGGGAGGCGCAGGGGTGGCCGGGAGGTTGCCAGTTAGAGTGCTGGAGCATATTTTCTCCTATCTGGAGCTATCTGACCTGATGCGCTGCTCGTTGGTCAGCTGGCACTGGAACAACATTCTTGGGGACGAGAACAGCGAGGTGTGGCGCAGCCTCAGCTCTAGGACTCTGAGCGACGAAGCCCTGCGGTCTGATATCTTGTGCAACCTGCCCACTTATAAGGGGAAGGTAGGTTTACACAGACCGTCTTGTTTCGTAGGAATGTGAGGAACGCGATGAGGGACAAGTTTCTGTCAGATATTCTGTCTAGCCATGCTTTTTTTTTTGGCCAAGTAGCAACACTTCCCTCCCATTATGCATCTATTCTATCAAGATTCTCACGACATAAAGCTAATATACGCTTTGTTTTACATATTGAACATCCTTTAATTTGATATCAGGTGTTGTGTTTTTTTCCGAGGAATATTTTGCAGGTCAGACTTAGCAGGCTGGACGACATACTGTTTTGTTTTCATCCTAAGAAGTCTCTTGCTGTTGTTGTTCTGGGTCTTATCCTATATAACTTTATAGATTTGGAATGTTGTGAATGAATAAATTGAACATTCATACTCTTTTTAAATGGAAAAATAATATATAAATCAAGTTAGATTGTTTTAAAATTAAATTCTTCGTCATTTATTGCTTTTATCCTATTTAAAAGTGAGATTGATGTCGCTATATTTCTCTGATTTCTTAGCTGTGTTTAACAACCATCTCGAAATAAAATATGGTGTCTTGAAAATGTGTCTCACACCTCTTTAAACCTCGCATTTTGTCACCTTGCAACCACAAACTCAAGTGTAGTTTAATGGGATTTAATCTAATAGACCAGCATAAAGTGGAAGGAAAAATGATAAATGGTTTTAAAAACTTTTTTTTTAATCAATAAGAATCTGAAACAAATGTGGCATAATGTTTTGGCCTATATGTCTTACAGAAAACCAATTGTCCTGCTTCACATCCCTCAAAATACACCAACTGTTGAACATTTTCCCAAATAAAGAATGGGGGGAGAAATTCAGTCTCTATATGAGTAAATCCCTAAAGATTTGCAGCTGTAACTGTTTAAAAATCGCATTAAAATGGGTGTGAATACTTTTTGAAGTCACTCTAAATAAGGAATTATTCCACAAAATATTTGCACTCCACAGCAGCCACTGATGGATTAAACATTCCCCGTAAGATGGCAATCCATATTGAATAGACAATCTGTGACAACAGACAATGTGACTGAGTCCATGTCTTCCTCCACAGCTCAAGGCCTTCCAACATGCCCTGAGCTCCCATGACTGCTCCCGCAACGTTTACGTGAAAAAGAACGGCTTCACCCTGCACCGCAACCCTATAGCCCAGAGTACGGATGGGGCACGGGGCAAGATTGGCTTCACAGAGGGCCGGCATGCCTGGGAGATCTGGTGGGAAGGCCCCCTCGGCACCGTGGCAGTGATAGGCATTGCCACGAAGCGAGCGGCGATGCAGTGCCAGGGCTATGTAGCCCTGCTGGGCAGCGATGATCAGAGCTGGGGCTGGAACTTGGTCGATAATAACCTGCTTCATAACGGGGAGGTCAACGGAAACTTCCCGCAGTGCAACAATGCACCCAAATATCAGGTAGGTGCAGCAGCCTCGGATGGCTTCAGTTAGGCACGGGCTGGTATGAGGTTCTCACAGCATGATAGTCTTGAGGAAAACATACCACAGATTTACTGTATTTACACAGAAATTAAGAATCAGAGATTCAGAGGATTTAGAAATAAACATTTTCATAAAATAATTATTCAAGTAATTTAGTTTAGAAACTCATTTATCACAGGGTGATCCATTTAACGGGTTATTTCTGTTAATATGGATGATTATGGCTTAGCTAATAAAAAAAACTCCAGTGTCTCAGAAAGTCAGAACATAAAACCGATGCTCTATACAGAAAGGTGAGGTTATGACCTTTACAGTCATGGGCAAGACTCCCGACTTGACAGACGTCCAGCAGACAAGGAGGGTGTGTTACAGAAGGTTATTGCTAAAGAAGCTGGCTGTTCACAAACTGCTGCGTTTATGCATATTGAGGGAATGTTGAGTGAAAGGTGTAAAGGTGCGATGGAAAGGGGTGAACAAGCACCAGTGATAATCACATGTTTACAGGATTGTAAAGTAAACCCTATTTAAAATCCTGTTTCGTCAACTCCAAAGTCAACGCAGCCAACTAGCAGGTACTTCTAGAGCACTTCATCCTTCCCTTCGCTGACAAGCTTTATGGAGATACCAGGTTCATTTTCCAGCAGGACTTGGTGCCCGGCCACACCGCCAAAGGTACCAAGTCCTGCTTTAATAACCATAGCATTACTTTGCTTGATTGATCCCATAGAAAATTTATGAGCTATTATCATGCGGAAGACGAGAGGCAACAGACACAACAATGCAAGCGGGCTGCAACTGTTGCCAAATGAGCCCCGGCAAGATATTGGACAGTTTTTAGTAGGCTGAGGTTTCTGTATTTAAAATCCATTTTTTAAATTAGTCTTTCATTAGCTGTAAGCCATAATCATCAAAATATTTGAAATAAACAAGTGAAGCACTTTTTGAATTGAATAAAAAATCTACTTTACGTTTTCAATGATGTACCTGTAAATGCAAAACATCTAATTGCTTTTATTTAAACACAGAAAGACAACTACACATTGTACTGCTGCGAAACTAATACGCTAACACATTAAAAAAATTTACCCAGACATTATATTTGATGATTTTTTGATGTGGTTTCAAGCTAAAATTTGCAATAAACACCTTCTAACTTGGTACTTTGCACAGAATGTTATTTTTATTGTACTGTTCTTTAAAGAGTAAAACAACCTCATTAATTAGTCAGGCTATCTGTGCAGGTAGCTAGCCTGCAGTCAGCTGCTTAACAGTCATTCGTTCCCTGACAAAAGGACTTTGAAAGCATAGGAAAATACAAAGAGTTTTAAAACCTTAGTATGTCTATTAACTATTCTCAGTTTGTATTTTCTACCTTTTGTCGTTTTTTTAAGTTGATATTTCTTTGCATTTGTGTAATTGAACACTGCAATGTGTTCATTCTTGTTGACAGATTGGGGAGCGAATACGAGTGATTCTAGACATGGACGACAAGACGTTAGCCTTCGAGAGAGGCTTTGAGTTTCTCGGAGTTGCTTTCCGTGGACTGCCGAAAGTCTGCCTGTTTCCTGCCGTCTCCGCAGTGTACGGCAACACTGAAGTCACAATGGTTTATCTGGGAAAACCTCTGGACGGTTAGAGGCACAATAAGCTGTTTCCGCATTAAACGGAGCAGAACTCTTTTTTTTTTTGTCTGGCCAACAGACACTTTCTGTCATGAAGTTCGAACGTGACCGAAGCCGAGACAAAACAGACTAAATAAGGCCGGGCTCTTCTACTACAGCTCAACATGAACACGAAGGAGGCTGCTCACCTCGTGGAAACGGGAAACATACTGACCGTCATAAACACGTTTCTGTATCAACGTGGAAAGATTCCACTTTTACAGTTTGGCTGCTGGACTGTTTTACTCACAGGACAGTAGAGCATAGTTTTATTTCCTATATTTCAGATCAATTGTGCTAAAGAATGAACTAAGACTTTATTACTGCTTGAATGAGGCAGATACTTTAACATTTTAAGTGAAACAGTACTTGTTAAGACAAACCGTTTGGTGTATAAGTTAGTTCAAACAACACTCAGTGGATTAGCCAAATCATCCGTTACATCCATATTTGGATTGCAGTGAGCTGAAACTGAATCACCATGACCTGTTGCTATACTCTGATATAATTAAAAACGGAGGACAAACGGTCAAGTGCATGAATGGCAGACACGATTATTCCCTAAACAGTAACGGTGCAACTATGCCTGTCTCATGACAATATGTGAGCGTTTTAATGTGCTACTGTAGTATTACATGTTATTTATTTTGTGATTTTTATCTCCGGTACTATAGACACTGTATGGTTGTATGGCCTGAAAAATAAAGTCCTCATGGTGCCACCATCAGAACAACGATTTAGTTTTTTTTTCTTCGACATTGATGTGCGAAAGTATTAACCCCGTATCGAATATCATTTGTTTGTACTTTTTTTTGTCTCACCTGAATGTTTTAAATTATTGAACAAATGTTGAAATCAGACCAGGATAACGAGTAAATAAAAAAATGCAGTTTTGTGCAGAGATTTCCCCGTCAGACCTGAGATGAGAGGCAAAGCTGTGGGAGCTGCATTAGGAGAAGTCTAGCTGGTTGAGGTAGACAACAGACCCATGTCGGACCAAATTAAGGTGCTTGTTCTTTCTATAGGGGGGCTGATAGGCGACAGGTCCAGGTTCTTTTGCGTCTTCTGAATTCATTCTCTCTATAAACCCTTTCTCAGATTAAAGTAGAGCCTACACTTAGACCCTAGGCTTTATTCTCCTGAGAGACCGATTTGTTCAGGTTCAACTTCATGTTCTCTCTCTATAGATGATATGAACGGTGTACTCTGCATTTTCACTTAGATTTTACTACTGGCTCTGGGCTGATATGTTTAACTGTGTTTCTCTCATACATAAAACTGCTACTGCTGACATTAACTCTTTGCTTTCTCTTAGATTTACAAAGCGCTCCTGGACCTGTGCTGCTGTAGTTTTTTTGTGCATCTTCTTTGTCTTCCCACACCCCCCGTCAGTTGTGGCAGACGGCAGCATCAGATTCACACTGAGCCCGGTTCTGGTCAAGGTTTCATCCTGTTGAAGGGGAGGTTTTTCTCCATTGTCACCACTTGATGAGGGATTGCTGTAAAGTCTTACACAGAAAACGTTTTACCAGTTGATATAATAAACTGAACTCGACTGAATTGTTTTATAACCAAGATTGATCGGGAATGTATGCTAGCTGAATTTAATTGATCAGTTTAGAAATCTTATTTTAAATGTTCAATTCTCTAGATAAAAAACCTTTTACCAGTAGTTTGTTGAGTAGAATTGGTGCAGAATCTTTTTGTCTTTGTATTCGTTTATTTTACTTTCTTTTAACGTATTGTGGTTGGTTATAAATCTTGTCCTTGAATGCGTTGAGGACTCGTACTGATTTATTTTCTAGAATATTTCCATCATTTTAGCAATGATTCTAAATAGATTTGAATCCTAAGAAATTTGCCATAATTCCTTCTTGCTGTGAGGCAGCAGTGCTTACTAATGCTACACCATGCATCCTCTTGGACCCAGTTTTTGTTTTTCAGTTTACATTTAGGCTCATGATGTTAGTTTGTAAGATGTAAGAGTATCATCATGAGCTTTAAACATAATTGTTCCAAAAACGTTTTTGTCACCTAATCTTCTGCATCTCTGGCAATACAACTACTTGTTTAGAATTTTAAAAAAAACAAGACCACATGGTAAAGGGTTACCCAATAATAATAAATTATGGATGATACCTCACCTCTCACCTATTGACCACTGCGAAGTTAAGCAGGTAGAAAAGATGGATGTACAAAAAGCGTTTTAAAAAAATACCTGCAGTTCTTTATATGACCAGTAGGGGCTGCAAATGCTTTAAAGTTGGAGGACCTTCTCTCCATGCCCCAACACTGCAAGGTCTCTTGTTAGAGGAAAACACTCAGAAACACATGGACACTAAAACACATAATCCTATAGTTCATGTGGATGGTATTCCTTTGCCTTCCTGTACTATTCTTAGTACTTTAGTAGTACTTTGCCTTGAGCCTTTACCTAATCATTTTTTGTAGTTTTCTGAGTGAAAAGGCCTTAATGGGTGGAACCTAAGAGGCATGCTGGACTCTTCCATCTTTTATACCCACTTTGTCCCTGCTGTGTTGCTTTTTTTAATTTATTTTGTATTTATTTTACCTTTTTGTGACCGGCAAGGTCAGTGTAGAACTAATTCTCATTTACAATGATGACCTGGCCAAGAGGCAGCATGCAAGGCAGCCACAAGATAAGAACAGAAAAACAAAATTTACAGATGAATGAAATACAAAATGTATACATACAGATGATGACATGTGTTAAAAGATTTGAAATGGTTAAAAGCAAGTGCAATGATCACAATTGTTTCCTGGTACCCATCTCCAGTAGTCAATGGAAGAGAAGTGGAATAGATTGCCAGTCTATCACAGGGAAACGCAGAGACAACCAACCATTCACCCTTTCACTTATAGCTAGGGGCAATTTAGAGCCACCAGTTAGCCTAACATGTATATTTCTGGTCTGTGAGAGGGATACCTGGAGAGAACCCACACACACATGGGAGAACATGCAAACCCCATGCAGAAAGATCCCTGCTCTGTGTAGAAGCATAACAAGCATATGTGATACACACCCATTCTGTTAATTGTAACAATGTTTCTTAGTGGTCCGTATCATATCTTATGCACCCACTGACAAAAAAGTGAAGCTCTCTGACCAAGTACAAAGGTCATATGATTGGATTGCTATGGTTACTGTAGCAGATAAATGGATAGCAGAGATGGCAGTATAGGTATGCAGGTCCCATGTCAGAATGCTGTAAAACACAGAAGCTGTGTCTTAATTCAGGGCTTGGAAGGACCCAGCCTACTTCCAAGGATGCAGCCCCTGAATTAAGGCACAGCTAGATTGTCCCATGATGTAGTAGCTTGACCCCTCCTTTACTGGACTGCCTCAACCCCTATTAAATCCAGTTAAGTAGTAGTAATGCCATCTAACACATCTACAAGGCCTCCCCTGTTTTTGTTAAAATGCGCTTTATGTCGTAACTGTCAAACCCTTCAGCAGCAGCCTGAGATCAAACAGTCACTCACTACGCCATTTCTTCTGCCTAGATGTGCTATCTCTGTTCAAGTAATATCGTTTACACACCTATCCTGAGGTAGTTATGGTAAGTCTTCAGCAGGTTGGTTCTGGTGATCAACCTCCACAAGTCCTGCTGAACCAGAAGGTTGAGTGTAGGGGAGCAAACAGGTGGGTGAGAAAAATGTAAAATTCAGTCAAATGTCTCCTTCCACTAGATTGAAATAATTGTCCTAGCACATGTTTTGTAAAGATGTAACTTACTTGAGCATCAAATCCAACAAACGTATGATGCATGATTCAAATATAGGTGCTGATGCTGATCGGGAATCAATTAAGAAATTAAAAACAACGCAAAACTTCAGACCATAAGAAAGCCCATTATTTTTGTATTTGCAAATATGTTAAAACCTAAAGTTGTCATTGTTTTTAGAATCTGCCTAGTCATCACCTCAATCATGGGTTTTTGCACTTTCACTCTCACACCTCCTCCTCAGCTACCAAAAATAGAGTTCAGCGTAAACATTGCCACGAATTGGTTATATTGGCTGCAGAATGGCAGAAAATACTATTGTCACCACATCCTTTTGTGAAAGTGATGGTACAGTTAAGCCCAAGATTATTCATATCCCTCTTCAAAATGTATATTTTGACATGAAGTAATATTGTTTTGTAGTGGCCTAGCTAGAGTCCCAACTTGAATCTGATGGACAATCTGTTTGGAGCTAATGATTAGGGTGATGGCAAGTAGGCCTTTCAACCTCAAAGACTTGGAGCTCATCACCAAAGATAAACTGTCAACGCACCAGGGAAAAATGCAAAAACTGGTCAGCAATTATAAGAAGGGATATTTCTGTTATGTCAATAAGGGTTCTTTCATGAGGTACATTTGCATCAGATCATCCTATTTCCAGGATTGGCCTATTTTAAGTGTGGTGATAATAATCAACAACGGTGATGTCAACCTATTGACGATAGCAAAAATGCTGCTATTGGATCAGTTATTGTAGCAAGAGAACAATTCCTTATGCGGGAAGAGTGAATCCATATAAGAAATGTTGTTTCTTTCTCCTCTTGATTCAGTCTTTAGAGAGCCTGTAGGTACCAGTTGGCCAGTACAGTTCCTATAAACTGTCGTATCAAGGTTAGTCTGCTAGTGCTATATCTAAAACCCACCCAACCCTTTTGCAGGCAGGGTGGCATGATTATACAAAAAAAAATAAAAACTTCAATGAATTTTTGGTGAGGAATTGGATGCACAAAACCTTAGCAAGTTGACCACACACCGTTATAATAATCAGGAAGCTTCTGACATAATTCTGGCTAGACTTTGGACCAATCTTCTTGGAAAAATTGGAGAAGTTCATCAAAGGGTTGATTTTCTGGCATGGACACAACTTTAAAGCATAGTTCACAAAACCTCTGTACATTTGAGGTCCAAAATGTTACACAAGTTTCTGCTTTCAACATTCCAAAACCAGTTTTGATGTACATTTAGGGTCATTGTCCTGGTTGAGCACGTAGCTGAGTCCAAATTAAACCATTGCTATGAATTATCATAAGGTAAAGCAGGAGAATTTGGAGCTATTGCTCCTTTTTCACAATTCCATCCACCTTGTGTGATGCTCCAGGTGAAACAGCCCCATAGCATGATGCTACCACCACCATGCTAGTCACTTGGTACAGTGTTTGAAAGCCTCAGGGTGACTCCTCCAAGCATTCTTCTTGTCTTTGTTGCCAAGTAGCTGAGTCTTTGTCTCCTCTGACAATAAAACTTTACTCCAGACAGTATTTGGCTTGTCCATGGCGGAAGCTGCAAATTTTACTCAACTTTGAATGTGTTGATTTTGGAGCATGACCTTCTTTCTTGGTCTGTACCTTCCCAGTCCATGGTTATATAAAACCTGCTCCACTCTGGATAAAGATACCTTCTAGGAATTTCAAATTAAGGTAAGGCTTGAACCTCCTGGATTACTATTGATCATTCTAAACAGTTCATGTTTCAGTTACATGTGAGAGAGTTTACAGTTGGGGGTTCCAGCCCAACAACAATCCCTAACATAAATTATAAACTGATTTTGGAATGGAAAAGTAGTCTAATGTTAAGCATCTCTTTAATGGTCTTTGAAACTGACCTAAACTATACCAAAAAGTTGTGGACTACAGTTAAAACTCAGGTCCGTGGCACGAAAAAACCCATTTTCAATTCACACTGCCAGTTCTGAAAAGAAGAGTGGTCAGATATTCAGACAGAATTATACCAGAATCTTGTTGATAGCTACAAAAAGCTTGTTCTCTGGAATGTGCTAAAGGACTTTAAAGCAAAGTCGTCTTATGGAGCCAGGCAGCCTAGTAAATATGCACATTCAGTAATGTTTTGAAAAACTCATGCTGCCACCTAATTTTACATCAGTCAGAAAGGAGAGCCTGAGATATCCTCTATGAAAACAGGAAGGAATCACTAACAAATGAACCCTCCAAGGACAGAAACAGCACTTCCTGATTCCCAATTCCCTATTCTTGCACCTATTAGCCTTCAAAGGAGCAACAACAGAAGAGCCCCAAACTCTTAAACCTAATAAAGGACGTAAAAAGAACTCAGGCTGATTTTTAACAACAAGACAGAAGCAGTTTGTGGAACTTTGTGGTTGCTGAAAGTAGCCATTTTGTAGTGGTATTAGAGGTCATGTAAAACATTCAATATCCGTTCAAGAGCATGTTACAGGGAGATGGTTTCCATGGATTATAATAGGTTTTCAGCAGTCACCTTAAGACACGTTCATTGCATTTCCTTGTCCAGAAGCAATGCGAACCTTCAACATAATACTTTATACTGAGCATTGAGCACTTCTGCTTGTATGCATGTGTATTTCAGCTTCTATGAGAGGCCGAAAATCAGGCAGGAAGGGCGTGTGTGTGTTGAATGGTTTCCTTTCTAGTAGCTTGACTGATCAGAAGAGCAAAGGGTGTGAAGGGTGTGTTCTCATTGGGTTTTTGTGGTGGCACTTCTGCTGGCAGTACTAGTCGTCTGTGTAGCAACACAACTGTTGTGATGTTGCAAAGAGCAAGAAGAAAAAAAGAACCAAACGTGCACAGTCGTGCTTGTTAACTGTTGAGCCCGCACTCACCTTCCTGTGGCTCTGGTCTTGAGAACCTCAGTGTGATTGCAACTTGTCCATGTGACTTGGTTTCCGTTGCCTGCCTGCTTCCGTGAAGCTTAAAAAAGGGGGCACTAGCGCTCAGTCAGAGAAGGGTTTTGCAGCTGAAAGTCACACACACAAGAGCTCTTTTTACAACAGCAAGTCACTCAGCGATATGGTCAGGGGATCAACCGTCAGTGGCTTGGGAAATCCGCATCTAACCACCAGTGTAAGTAAATGCACTTTGCTCTAATCAGCCACTGCAGTATGTAGTGAAACACATCTTAAAGAAGATAAATTAAGGACGCCGAATGTTTAACCTTTACTGTGTTTAAGCAAGACACAGGAATGATATGATCTTAAGGACTCTGCAAACAGATGTTCCTTGCATTTCTTATATCAGTTAGTTTCAGCATTAAGTGAACACAAAGAAATTAAATGTTAACACAGGGATGGACTTGAACATATATTTGTATAAGGAATTTATATGCTGGGTTAGTCAAAGTGTACGGTATTTTTATCCAACTAATAGTTTTATCACAGACAGACTGTGTTATGTCCAGCAACTGTCTTAGCAAATTTGTTTGCTGAACAATAGTTACTGTATGTGCAACTGTACTGCCGCTGTATGCAAGGGAGTAGTTCCCGTGAATCCTGAAGATTGGTGAGCGATAAACACAGCAGCAAAACATGTTATAACATAAAAATAAAAACATCAGTGTGCGAATCCCATGTTGGTATTAAAAATGCATAGGTTAACAATGCGTGCCAGCAAAAGGGGAACACAAAACCTCCATATTCCAAACGCATGACAGCGGTTTGAGAAGAAATTCTGGAAATTTTAGCAAAGCTGCTGTTCTCATGAAATAATTTACCACTTTTTGCCTTCTGAGATAGTATCTAAATTCTAAAATTCAAAATCTCTGAAATATTGTATGTTGTCATCAGAGTATAGGTTTATGGAAACTTGTTTTGTGCAGCATACAAGAGAAATTTTGGGGTTTCTACCCACCACTAAAAGATTTATGAACCAGACTTTTCAATCATGCATTTTGAAGTGAAAATTATTTCGCTTGGTGCGACAGTTAAGATTTTGGGAAATGTAAAAACTTAAAAACAAAGATTTATGTAATTAACAAATACAAAATATACTACTTCCCTTGCAATATGAACATTTTTATTCCGAATCAGAAACTGAAGCCTAGCTTTGAAAGTTGTAAAAACATCGGCCTTTTAACTTTTCAGTCCACAGTTAAACGTCAAGCAGCTATCTCATTATTTCCCTTTATTTCCGCCCGTTTGATTAAGTGCATGTTTAATGAAGTTACCCTTGAGTGGCTCCAGCAATCTTCTGTGTTTAATAAGTATATGACTGTCAGTTAGAAGAAATTCAGCATTTATTCTATGGTAAACAGAAATTAAACTTATATGGAGTGTCAATCCTTTGTTCTTTTGACATTTTCTGAACAGTGTGGATGATAAAATGCCAGCCCAACATCTTACTCCCATCCTACTTTGCTTGTTGGCCATGTGGAGAATCCAGACACCAGTCTCAAGTCATCCACAATACAACCACTGCCAGCTGGTAAGACACATTGCTTCCACCTAGCTCGACCAAAAAGTAAAAGAACTGAGGAAGAGGTTTAGAACAGGCCGTATTGAAAAGGTCAAGCTGTTTAACCATGATTTTTAATTCTTGCTGGATTTAATTGACACTATTTCACTTCAAGAAGGATTATTTGTGAACTTTGGCATTATACAACAGAAAAAGTGACTTACACTTACTTACTTAAAAAAAAAGAAGTGACTTACTAGCAGCTAACTAGATTTAAAATGTTGAAAATGGATTTATAAAATAATGTATCCATGCACACACAAACTCAAAAAAACTAATTTAATGAGGAGCTAAAAGCAAAGATAATAAAATACTAATAAATAATACAAACAATTATTTAGACAAGAAATTCGACACCATGAAATGCTACTCAGGAAATTGCAAAGATGTGATAAAAGAGGTGTAGCATCGTCTTATTTTAAATGTTATCGAGACTCACAGTTCCGGGATTTTATATGGGGTCCCCCATGGTACAGTGCTGGAACCAGTGTTATTTCTTTTGTCTACCTTTCTTTTTAGGGATTATTAAATACTCACTAAGCATACATGTATTTGTTGTGAAGAGCACAACAATGAAATAACATCTAAACAAGTTAAAAAGAAAAAAGAAATTTATTTATTCAACAAGTTTGGTTGTTACTCAACAGCCAAACTTTTGATATATACCTTATCTATTTCAAAATGAGTATGTGAAATCAAATTTATTTCAGTAATTATAGACAGTAAACTATGTTGTAAGTTAAATACAAATAATATAAAATCAAAAATGCCAACACCAGTAGTATTGAACATTGTATAAAGTGAAAGACATAATAATTGATATATTTTACAATATATATCAATTCTATTATTTATACTTGTCATATATATATATATATATATATATATATATATATATATATATATATATATATATATGGAATTTGAGATTCTTTATATTTATCTTCGCTTTTACTGATCACTCACATCATCACTATTGGATCTTATTTAGTCTGTTTACCTAATAACAACCCGACTAACTAAATAAACAAAGTAAAATATCTGCATGTTAACTTTATTATAGTAAAACATTTACATAAAATAGAATAAATACATTTTAGTAAGTTGCTGTCTATAAAATTGCTAAACATTTTTTTTATTTTGTACTAAACACACAGGTTAGGATGTAAATCACCTTGTTTGCATTATTCCTTGTTATTTTATTTACCTTCCCCAGCTATCCTCTTTACTTATAATAAGGACTGTACATGGTCTGCAAGAATAGAGACATTTGAATAATCACTTGAGGTAAAAATAATAGTAATTCTAGCTAGAAAATGCCCTACTGCACATGAACATTTAAGTGCAAAACGTTTCAGACGGAGTGATAGGAGGAATGTTGAAAAAAATATTTCAGATTTACTGCCTTAACTAAGCCCATTGGAAATTTCTAACCAATTACAAAATAGTTGTCATACACCACATGAGAAAAAAGTGCTGCCCAGATGTATTGAGAGCAAGCTACGAGATCTCCTAAACCAAGGTTTTCTTGCAGCCCAGGGAGAGAGATCAATTTTTTCTGGTTCTTGTGGAGCATGAACGGATTTTCCTTAGAGAGACGAATAGTTTTCTCAATAAATGAGGCCCTGGTCAAATCAGCAATTTAAAGATATCTAACAAGAAGTGCAATATTTTCTTTAAAATAGGTTGATCACTTTGTACCTGAGTAAAATGTGAAGACAGCTTTGTTTCAGGATACAACAGCTGTAGAATCTTTATATAAAGTATTTTCTACTGATGTATACGGCCATGTCAGGTCTAGAAACCTAAGGCTAACTTGTGTAAATGTGCTTACACTGTCTAAGGTATTTTGTATTTTTAATATACACACAAATGATTCAACTTAAAATTTACATTTAATAAAATTTCAACTCATTTCTCAGGACTTAAACCTATGTTGACATTTTTTTGGAAATGCTTTTAGAAATTAACAAAAAGAGTTGACCTAAACTTGAGCCTTAAAGTAAGATGAAGTCTCTCATTGAGGGCATCTCTTTGTAAAAGAACAGTAGTGCTTTGATGTTACTGCTAACATTAGCATGCTAAAATGCACAGTGGTACTGCTACCATGTGAATGATTATATCAATGTGTTCTGTTGTTAAAAAAATCCCTGCATGCAAAGTAATTTAGGAAGCTAACTGAAACAGCACTAATATACAGCTGGTCTTTAACCCAGCACTACGTGATGGATAAGCTGTCAGAGGGCTTCTGATGTTGCTAGAAAACTTAGCTTAATGCTACAGGCTATGATATGTGAAAACATTTACATTTCTAAAACTTTGGTTGTCATTTGAAATAAACCCAGATTTTTAGGATTTGTTTTAGCAATTAGTTCATTCATCTTCACCACTAAATCCACAATGCAAAATTTTACCCCTACGTGCTATGTTATTTTCTTTACAGGTACAAGAAACTGCTGTCTGCAACAGTGCCGAACTCTCATCTGTGCCTGCAAGACTGCCTGAGAACCTAGAAGAGATTCAGCTAAACTACAATCAAATTAAAACACTACATGATAACTCTCTTCTTCGTTACCCATCTCTCATCACCTTAACTTTAGCTTGCAATGGTCTGGAGAGAGTACAATCAAATGTTTTTCAAGATTCAAAATTGTTAGAGAACCTAAACTTTGCAAATAACAATATTAACACTGGCTATGAAGAAACCAGTGTTGCATTAAGAAAGCTACCTGGTCTTAGATTTCTAGATCTTTCTGAGAATAAGCTCAACAATGAAATGGCTTCTACTCTTCTTCATCATTTATCATCCCTGGAGTACCTCAATCTTTCTGGAAACCTCTTGCAGAGATTGGACGAGACCTCGTTCAGGCATCTTCACAACCTCAAAGAACTAGATCTTCAAAGAAACATAATGTTTGAAATTGACAGTGCTTTTGGCAGCAACCCGAAGCTTCAGAGGCTCAACTTGGCCTTCAACTATCTGCCTTGTCTGACAGACTTCAACATGACTCAATTGGTTGTCCTCAATGCCAGCTACAACTTCATCGAGTGGTTTATTTCAAGACAGGATCTCAACGAAACGTTCCAGCTAGAGACGCTCGATCTGTCAAACAATAGACTCCTCTTTTTCCCTTTCTTGCCAAGCCGCAGTAAATTACAGAACCTTTATCTCTCCCACAATATACTAAGGTTCTATGAAAACTTGGTAGACAATAATACGCTCCAAAACTCAACTATGAGCGTTGAGTTCTATAATCTACAAAAGCATATGAAAAATGTAACTGCTCAGCTATGGGATAACAACCTTCATGGTGATATTTCTTCTCTGGACACTTTAGATTTGAGAGGAAACCAGGTGGATTATTTCCCTGATGGATTTATCAAGAAAATGCCCACCCTGTCAAGACTCCGAATGAGCATGAACTGCCTAGAAACGCTCAATCTCTCATCAGAACAGTTCTTTGGCAGCTTGTATGAGCTGGACATTAGCAACAACAGACTAAACCAGATTTCAGCGGATGATAAATTGCTCACCACATTGGGCAATCTGACTTACATTAACCTGAGCCAGAATGATTTAAAGGAGCTACCTTTTGGGTTATTTTCTTCATTGCAAAGAATCCACTCCGTCGATCTGAGCTATAACAACATTGGCATTTGCCTACCTGATAAAACAAACATCAATGTAAACAACATTACAAGTTGCGTTCAATGGAACAACATTGGGTCCCTTAGGCAGCTTTACCTTAAAGGTTGCAACCTTGAAACTGTCCCAACTTCTGCATTTATGGAGTTGTCGTTAACACACCTAGAACTGTCTGATAATCCTGGAATTGATGTCCAAGATTCATTACAAAGCTTAAGCAGAACGTTGCAACATCTGGGCTTGGGAAACACTCAAATACAAGACATTGACCTCTCCCATTTTCAAAGTCTGAAGTCACTTAATCTTTCAAAGAACTCTCTTTTCCATCTTCCCCCTTCACTTCATGATATTGACCTGAACGTCCTGGACATCAGGGACAATAGACTGTCCACCATCCCCTCTGGTCAAGCTCATTCATTGGCCTCAAAACTTCAGACTATTTTCCTCACTGGAAATATGTTCAACTGCTGTCAAACAGAGTGGTTTAGGACATTTGAAACAACAAAGACAGTTAATATGATTGGAAAGTCAGATATTGAATGCCAAGATATCCTAGCGATGACACACAGAGTGCAGGACTCACAAATGTTTCTTTGTTTGGAAGAAGGGGAATCCATCCTGTGGTACATTCTGCTTCTCGTACCTATTTGTCTTTGTTTAACAGGGATCTCTATTGTTGTTTTTCTTGCATACAAGTCCAAAATCCTACAAAAATCAATCAAAAAGAAGTATTTGAAGCCCACCTCCTACTGATACTTTCTAAAGTTCAAACGTTAATGCATTTTGCATGTTATCCAAAAAGGTAGCTGGGTAGATGTTGAAAATAAAATAAAAAGGCCTTTAGGCAAAGGTGTGTTTAACTGTTTCACATTGCCTTGTATTGCTCATTGAACTGTGGTTCAAAACCAGCCCCGAATATTAATACCGTCATGTAAAACTGTGGCTGAATATGTGGGTCTTGGTTTGTCAGTGTGTGTGTGTGTGTGTGTGTGTGTGTGTGTGTGTGTGTGTGAAGATATGCAGAAGTAGTGTGATGCAAGCTGTTGCTATAAGCAGCAGAGGAAACATGAAATTTCCTGTTTTGCTAAGATGTGCAGCAACTGCCCCCTTCTGTATCTCAAAGAGGAGGGGTTTGTGGTTTCCTTCCCATCAGAGAGACAAGAGCGCATTATCGATATAATATTCCAGATCGGTGATACATGTGTTGAGTTACTCTGGACCCCTGTGTTCTGTTTTATAAATAAAACTACTGCACGACCTGTCTCAACACAATTTCTTTTCAAAAATCAATAAAGCTGTAATCATCTTTGCACAGTATGTTGCACAGAAGGAAGCAGCAGAGAGTTTGCCCTCCTTTGCGTGTGATATGTGTCATTGTGCAGTAGCGGGGAGGTTGGTAGATAAGTGTGTCGGTGTATGGAGTGCTGGAGTCAAACCAGAAGGTAACCAAAATACCGCTGTGGTGATGCTCAGGGTCATGGTGGTTGGAACATGAAAAGAGAAACCAGAGTGAAGCCTTCTCCAAGCCTCAAAACTTCATTACTTTAACAAGTCTTTATGCAATATGAGTCACTAATAATCAAAACATGATTTCAGCTTTGGTCATGCTTAAGCTTTTAGAAAAGAAAAAAAAAATGTAGGGGTGCAAACTTCGTCAAAAACAGATGACTGAATACTCAACTGAGGGCAGAAGCTGATAAGAGCAAGAAACAGACTGATGATTTTCAGGTGTTTGAGTATCGGCTATTAATTAAAACAATGGGGTCACAGTGTCGCATGCTGATCATCGTTATGTCGATGGATGTCCTGACACCAGTGAGAGCCTACTGTGAACTACTGTGAACTGGGGGGTTTTCAGCTCTTTAAAGTCAAGTGAAATTACCAAGGACGGAAAACGTTCATTCTGGTCGTCCAAAATTGCAAAATAACAACAAGAAGGCCAATCAAAGCCATTTAAGGAAGGTCCTCTTTGCTGCTGCTTTAGATTTTGGAAAATGAGGAATTTCCTTTGATTACTCAACTACAGAAGACTAATGTCAGCATTATTAAAAACCTTAATGGGCAAGTTATCCATTTCAGAATCTACATTAAGAATACACCAAGTACAGGAAGGTAAGCCCACAGAACATCAGACTGGAAACACATATTTATGTTGTGTATTTCTGTCAAACAGCCAAACTGTGGTTATGTGGAACAAACTAGACACGAGTTACCAAATATACATCTCAAATACACACGTGGCTGTAAATTGTCTTTGCGTGTGTGCTTCTATATGCTTGTGCTGTTTCTCACCGATAAATGCAACTTTAGAGAAGTGAAATTGGATGTGAAATGGTTGAATTAAATGTATTCTGGCAGCACCTTTGCACATGCTATTCAAGCTGTACTTACATACTCTCATCTCTCAATGAAGCAAAAACCAATGTGAAGTCTGATTTGGCCAACTATGATATGGTTGTACAAATTTATGTTGCAGAAATTCGACTTCTTGTGGGCAGCAATTGGTCGGGTGATTGGCACAGTCACTATGCCACAAGTTTAAATCTTGGCTGGGAGCTTTTTGTGCACTTTGCATGTTCTTCCGAAGAGTTTGTGTGCTTTCATCAGGTACTCCAGACTCTCTCCACAGTCTAAAAACACACATCTTGGACTGATGTGCAAGAAGACAACTATTCCATATTTTGTTGGGCTGGTTTAGACTTAAATAAACCATGTATTCAATTGGTCTAATTTACTTTGTATGCATTATTATCTAACCAAAATTGTGTTCTACTTATATTAACGCTGGCAGCATACTGCTTATTGTTGGGTGAATTTAAAGCATGGTGGTTATTAATAGCCATTATCAAAGCAACATCCTAAGCAAAACCAGTTTTTAAAAACCACCGAACACAGTCTACAATAATTAACTCCTAAAATCATTGTCACATAGCAAAAAAAACTGAATGCTTTCCAAAAAATCCCTAGAAGATTTGAAGCAATGACTAAAGGGAGTTTTAAACTTAGACATTAGCTGTACTGCACTGCTAATGACAACTCATACTCTCATACAGTGGAGATTTTTCCTTTGTTCTTTTTATTAATGGTATCTCTACGATAAAGACTGCTTGCTCTCACCATTCTGAAGTGAAACTCAAGCGTTTTCACTATTTGTCATTCTCTGATTTGACCTAGAAAAATCTCACTCCAAACAAGGAAAACTCCCGAATCCAAAGCAAATTACTTTTTTTCCAACACTGCTATTTGTGATTGGTCATTCTAAACAGTTTACTCTGATAACTCTGCAGACAATTGACTTCCACTGAGGTAGCACGACGAAATGCAGTTTAACGATTTAAAGTAAACCACCAAGCTTTGACTTCAAAGCTTATTCACTTATTTTCGTGACAAAATATAAACCAAAACTTATGTTCTAGTTGTTTATTAAAAGTACGTATCCGCTATGGTTTTTGTAGCTTAGCTGCTATTGTAATGTTCCTGTTTAGTTATGTCATGTGTCTTAATCTATGAGGTCCAATTTGTTGATGGACCCGCCGTTGCCAATGCCAGCAATGGCAACTTTAACTATTCTGTAAACATATTCCACAAGGTTTAGGAGTGTGTTCAAAGTTGGAGGAGAGTACCAGAATTGCAGCCTCCACTCTAAATCATCCCAAAGATGTTGAAGAAGGAGCAGGCCAGTCAAGTTTTTCCACACCCAACTTCATAGACCTGCAGCCATGGAAGTGACTCGAACACTAAATATCATTGAAAAGGTTTTTAAGGTCAAATGTAACAAGAGGCTGGCTCTGAAGTTTCACAAATAGTTATATTCTGGAAAATAAAAACATTGTCCCATGTATAATAAGATGTACAGGTCCTTCTCAAAATATTAGCATATTGTGATAAAGTTCATTATTTTCTATAATGTAATGATGAATATTTAACATTCATATATTTTAGATTCATTGCACATTAACTGAAATATTTCTGGTCTTTTATTGTCTTAATACGGATGATTTTGGCATACAGCTCATGAAAACCCAAAATTCCTATCTCACAAAATTAGCATATTTCATCCGACCAATAAAAGAAAAGTTTTTTTAATACAAAAGACGTCAACCTTCAAATAATCATGTACAGTTATGCACTCAATACTTGGTCGGGAATCCTTTTGCAGAAATGACTGCTTCAATGCGGCGTGGCATGGAGGCAATCAGCCTGTGGCACTGCTGAGGTCTTATGGAGGCCCAGGATGCTTCGATAGCGGCCTTTAGCTCAACCAGAGTGTTGGGTCTTGAGTCTCTCAACGTTCTCTTCACAATATCCCACAGATTCTCTATGGGGTTCAGGTCAGGAGAGTTGGCAGGCCAATTGAGCACAGTGATACCATGGTCAGTAAACCATTTACCAGTGGTTTTGGCACTGTGAGCAGGTGCCAGGTCGTGCTGAAAAATGAAATCTTCATCTCCATAAAGCTTTTCAGCAGATGGAAGCATGAAGTGCTCCAAAATCTCCTGATAGCTAGCTGCATTGACCCTGCCCTTGATAAAACACAGTGGACCAACACCAGCAGCTGACACGGCACCCCAGACCATCACTGACTGTGGGTACTTGACACTGGACTTCTGGCATTTTGGCATTTCCTTCTCCCCAGTCTTCCTCCAGACTCTGGCACCTTGATTTCCGAATGACATGCAGAATTTGCTTTCATCCGAAAAAAGTACTTTGGACCACTGAGCAACAGTCCAGTGCTGCTTCTCTGTAGCCCAGGTCAGGCGCTTCTGCCGCTGTTTCTGGTTCAAACGTGGCTTGACCTGGGGAATGCGGCACCTGTAGCCCATTTCCTGCACATGCCTGTGCACGGTGGCTCTGGATGTTTCTACTCCAGACTCAGTCCACTGCTTCCGCAGGTCCCCCAAGGTCTGGAATCGGCCCTTCTCCACAATCTTCCTCAGGATCCGGTCACCTCTTCTCGTTGTGCGTTTTCTGCCACACTTTTTCCTTCCCACAGACTTCCCACTGAGGTGCCTTGATAAAGCACTCTGGGAAAAGCCTATTTGTTCAGAAATGTCTTTCTGTGTCTTACCCTCTTGCTTGAGGGTGTCAATAGTGGCCTTCTGGACAGCAGTCAGGTCGGCAGTCTTACCCATGATTGGGGTTTTGAGTGATGAACCAGGCTGGGAGTTTTAAAGGCCTCAGGAATCTTTTGCAGGTGTTTAGAGTTAACTCGTTGATTCAGATGATTAGGTTCATAGCTCGTTTAGAGACCCTTTTAATGATATGCTAATTTTGTGAGATAGGAATTTTGGGTTTTCATGAGCTGTATGCCAAAATCATCCGTATTAAGACAATAAAAGACCTGAAATATTTCAGTTAGTGTGCAATGAATCTAAAATATATGAATGTTAAATTTTCATCATGACATTATGGAAAATAATGAACTTTATCACAACATGCTAATTTTTTGAGAAGGACCTGTACATGCAGCTTATTAGTCAGCAGGCAGTTTGCAAAGCTCACTTCCTCTTTCCCTTTCTGCTCTTATGACAGGCCCTTCGCACTAAACAGTGCTTAACCAGAAGGAGGTGAAAGAAAACATATCATGCAAAAAACAAAAACATTCAGCATTGGAAGAGAGTATTTGGCCAGTTTTTCATGGTTGTAACACCTAGATGCTCAACTCTGCTGCTCAATTAACAAAATGCATGTTCCTAACAAATGTAGCACCATTTAAGGGGAAATAAACAAGCTCTACAATAGCAATATTCTATAAGAGACAGATCTGCTAAAACTATTACACACTTATATGGGAGGAGCCATGTTGGTTTTTTTTTGTTTGAGATTTTTCTGATTTTCCTCTCATTAAGAACTCTGAAATCCAGACGTGGAACCTCAGGTGGAACAGCTGGGTTGCACGAACACTCTGAAGGTTTCAAAACGATTTCTCCAACGTGCCAAGAACTGATAAAGACGACAAATGACAGAGTTTTCATTATAAAGGCTTGCAGTTGAGTGGGCAGTGAGAGCATGAGTAATATTGGCAAAAACACTGCTTAAGCTGATGGGAACACCAACTCGGAACGATAATTTAAAAATCTCATTTAAAATTAGGACTTATTTTCTTACATAATCTTTATCATCAGGAGAAAAGTCCCAATTAATGTTTTTAATTCACTAGTCGTCAACTGCTGTAGTAGTTAGCCTTAAAAACCAAATCTGGTAACTAATCAACAGAAACATTTGTTTTCTGGTACAGACCCGTCATTTTCTAGAATCTAAATGTCCATTAGTTTAAAAAGCTGCAAATTCTTTGGCCATAATAATGAACTAGTGCAACTAAAAATGCCCATTAGGTCACTAGTATGGCTCGAAATTGCTTACTAGTTGACTATTGACTCTAAATTTAGCCTAATTTTAATAGGTAGCCTGCAATTTGCACTAGTTCACCAGTGCAAATTGTGAACATGAAAAAGTCCACTAGTAAACTAGTTTAACCTTAAATGTTTTCTAAACAAACTAGTTAAACTTTTAGGTCGCAATAGTTGACTAGTGTGCAAAATTAACCCTATTGCCTCAGACCCTTTCCAATCTTGATTCAGGCAAGGTATCGATTGAATCCTATTCCAGGCGAAAAGAACCGGCTGTATATGTTACTAGTAAACCAAGAGTCTGATTCTGTACCAACTAGTCATCTTCTTGATATGTTATGATGGCTTGTCAACTAGTTAGTAGGTAAGAAGCCAAGGGACTTTCATGCATCTACTAGAGCACTTTGGTTGTCTAGATAAACTTCTGCTCCTACTAGCTGGACAACTGTTTTAGTTGGGAAAGTGTTCCTCGTACTCTTGTGTAAAAGTAGACAAAAATGATGGCGGATATCAACAGTATCAAATAATACACAAACAGCTTCCAGTGGGTCCATGAAAGAGCTACTGAGGCTTACAAAGTAACAACTTTTTCAATAAAACCTTGTGCTTGACTTCTGCAGTGTGGATGAAAATATGCTTTTACAGACGTTTGTGGGGATAAAAATGTCTTGGTAGACAGTACTTTTCCAGTACAAGATATTGATTCTGTGAAACCTTCTTTTCAGATGTTTTTGTGTCGATTCTTGCATTATCTGTCATTTTATTTAGTCTATTTTGCTTTTCTTTGACATTTTCACAGCTCGGTTCTTTCAAACCAATGATTTGTCCTCTCCTGCCCTCTAGTGGTTCCATCTGTGAGTACATCTGCCCAATAAGTTTTCATTTAACTGAACAATAATATAGCAAGGCCTACTTTTAATGGTTCATATTTAATATTTACTTTGCAATCACATGCCACTCTATCAGTTACACAAAATACAAAAGCTCAATATACTTAAATGTCCTCAAGTGGAACATTACAGTTCTTATGAGGCTTATATATAACGTTGAAATGCAAGCTTGATGAAATCCCAGATGTTATGTCGAGGAGAAAAAGATCTTTACTGCAGGCATTTTCTTTAGTAAACAACAAAGTGATCAAATACTGAGCTTTTTTTCAGAACAATGCAGAATTTATTATTTTAAGCACAGTCCTTAACTGATTTCTGACTGGCAAGAAAGGTGATAAAATGCTTTCCAATTGGGTTGAAAAATTTGATTTCAATACTTAAAAGACTGAGCTAAAAGGCTCAATACTGATGGCATCGATGCAAATTGCAAAAGGAAGTCAAACAACAATCCAATGGACAGGAACCCTAACAGTAATGAGCTCGCTGTCCAGTAAAGCTTCATGCAAATACATGTGGCACAGCACAAACAAATAAAATTCATTTTCAGAACAACCTTAAAAGCTGCTGCTCCGTGAGCTCGTCACTTATAAGACATAAAATAATCAGCATTAAGCTTAACTTCAAACTGAAGTGCTCTTTTCTCAACAGAAATGTGCCCTCCTTACCCCCTCTTACATAAACGTATTAGCAGTGAGGAAATGGAGGGGAAAAAAGGCATTTAGGTTGCCATCTGAGATGCATTTTGTAAACAAAAATCTTAAAAATGTTACGAGGAGATGTTCTGGCACATATTTCAGATTACATGGCATCAAACTCAAAGGCATCAAAGCAGGTTTAAAAAATTTACTGCAAACTAATGAGGAAAATGGTCCACTTGCTTTCCCATAATTCAAATTTATTTATTCCTGCTGGAGTTTGTAGCATCAGAGACCAAATCTTTCTTTCTTTCTTCTTTTTTTTTTTTTTTTAACAAAAGAAACATAAAACAACTGAATGAAATAGAAAGTGAGGCCTGTCCCTGCAGCATGGTATAAATACGGGATCACAGCTGGTTGCACAGGGTGCGAGTAGAGAGAGGATTTGGGCTTCAGTTGAGCAACTCCAGGTAGGTGGTTGGCACTTTGCCCTTCTGGCTGCCTCGCTCCCCCATCAGCCAATCTAAATCCATATCTGGGACACTGCTAACTGTGATCACCTGGGAAAAAAGGAAAGGTTTTCAGAACTACAAAAGCAGTTGACACAGATTTTCACATTTCAAGTCATCAGGGTGGTCTGACAGGGTAATATTACGTCTTTTTTTAATAAAGAGGAAGAAGAAGAAGAAAACTCACATGGAACCAAATTAAGCCTCTTGATTTGTCATTTTCTTAATGCTCTTCCAGATGTAAATGTCTTGATATTGGCAGTGAAATGTGCGCAGATGGAAACTGTTAATGTTAATTCTGAGAATTGCAGGAAAGCTAACCCTTAAATCAAGAGAATGTATTAGGATGGTGGGAAACCTAGAGTTTAATCTCTATACTAAGCAGGGCGGCTGTGACACCTTAATGTAATTGCTGACGCCAACTATGAGCTTTTTTTCCCACATTTTATAAATCGTTTCAAAAAGTTGCAACTACTTCCCTTCCAACTGCTGTGTGTACCTGGCTGCAGTGTGCGGCAGTACGTTTGTGTACGTCAGCCATGTTTGACTCAGTCATTCGTTGGCTTCGTCTCTGCAACTGTTTCGAAGCAATTAAGCCCGGTAGAGCATCCAATTCCTTGTCAAATAATCGGCATTATAAAAGATTTTCCTCATGCAACTGAAACAGGAGTTCCACAGGGAACCACTGTTAATCAGCCATGCATTTGCAGCATAAACGTTCCCCAGAATGGGAGTGGGACATGTTCCATACAGGAGAAGATCTTCTGCAGTCCTGCTACGGGAGACCATGTGGTTTCGACAGCCAGTGCATCAAGTATATATTAAAAACACAAACCAACAAGCAGGAAACAACCTTATTTAGAAAAAATGTGTAACTTAGAGGAGATAACACAGTGTTAATATCCTTAATGGGAGTATGTAAGATTGATTCAGTTGAGCAGTTATTTAGTTTTGTTATTCCATTTTCTATAGTAAGACACTTCCATTTGCCCGTCAATTTGCTGTTGATACAAATAAATTTTACGACTGAGGAACAAATAAAGGATCATTCTAGTTCTGTCTTTCTGGTTATTTCACAGAATATTTTCTTTTGTGGGGTTCCTTGAGACAACATTGTTGTAAATAACTAAACGTTCTGAAATGAAACTATTTCTGTAGTTATGCTGCTATACGCTTAGGCTGCTGGAGGACATAATGACCACTTTCACCATCTTCGCTACATTCTCACACTACTCTCCAATTTTGCATTATTTGCTGTTATTTCAGTTTCTAACTTTGTGTTCTCTCTCTTTTCTCATCCTAGAAACTACACCAAGTTTCAGCTGGCAACAACTTGATGCTCACCCTCTACCGATGATCCACACGGCCCTGTCTTTCAGTGTTTAACCCTTTCTCTCTCCTAGACATGGCAATTTACTGAGCTTTACTGTAACTAACTCTATGTGCTCTCTTTCAGACTCTAACCTTAAAAACTGGCTCAGAGTTTATCTGTTCTTTCTTTCTAGGTGAAACGACTAAAGGAGCTACATCCATTAACATTTACTTTTCCTTCCCATAGAAAGGACTCCTGGATCAGTGCTTCTTTGTGCTTTTTGTGTCTCTGCTCTGTTCTCTCAAACCCCCAGTCGGTCGTGGCAGATGGCCGCTCACACTGAGCCTGGTTCTGCTGGAGGTTTCTTCCAGTTAAAAGGGAGTTTTTCTTCTCCACTGTCGCTACATGCATGCTCAGTATGAGGGGTTGCTGCAAAGTCAACGCCAGTGACTGTCCACTGTCTCTACATGCTCATCCAGGAGGAGGGAATGCTGCAAGTCACTGACTGGATGCAATCTGCTGGGTTTCCTTAGATAGAAAAACTTTTTATCCAATTTGAATAAATAACTAACTCTGACTGCACTGTTCAGTGATTAGGATTAATTGGAATGTATGTAGCTGACTGTTGTGAAGTGCCTTGAAACGACATGTTGTGAATTGGCGCTATATAAATAAAACTGAATTGAATTGAATCGTGATCAACCACAACAGCCGGGTTGGTGTCTACGGGTTCCTACTGCTGTAATAGTCAGCTTTATTCTGGTGCCACTATAACCTGTGTTATCATTAGCCACATTAGCTGCCAATGCATTTACAACTAAATGGAGGAGTAATGGAGGGGGGTTTGTTTTATTGCTCCACTATGTAGCCAACGGAGCTGTCAGCTGATTAACGTTTTCCTGCGTTGATTCGTACCGCATTAGAACAGAGCCTTGCATGGTTCTGAACTTTGCACCCGAGTAGCATATCTTGATGGGAAAGCTCAGACCGACAAATCACCGTCATTAAGCTGATATTTAAACAGATAGGCTCAGCTTATCTCGTCCAGGAGGTTTACTATCTTACTATTGCAGCTTTTTAAGTTGCTCTCAAACATAGCGAAGCTAGCATGTAGCATTTAGTTTTTTCCTGCCCGTCTTGCCTCATAAAGAAAGTACCTCCAAACAACAGGTTTGTGTCTGCTAAAGACATGACCCAGCCCACATATGTTTCTTTCTGACTCTAATCGCCATGCTGGCAGAGTTTAAGCTTCAGGTGAGGCTGCAGGGAGAGGATGGGTTGACTGTCTCTGTTATTTCAGCTCTTCTCTTGAAGGAAGTGCCACATTTTAGGCAAATGTAAATAGGTGAGTTTACACAGATTTTGATGCAAATTAGTATTGCTGAATATTTCATTTTCCAGCATTGATTATATCGAAATATCGAGTATTCTGACAACCCTTGAGCAAAAAGAACACAATCGTAAGAATGACAGTATTTACATGAATATCTTGTAAAACAAAACAAATAAACATAAATAAAACCTGACCTCGTCAGCCAGCAGGGAGAGCTCACTGCTGTTGGCAGCATCGTAGTCATAAAGGACTCTGGCTCTGCCCCTGATGTTGGAGCTCCGCAGCTCGCTGAACCCGCCCGACGCAGCAGAGCTGGTGTGGCCCGCGGAGACGCTGGGCAGAGAGGCAGACACTGGTATGGTGGGTACTGAGATGCCGGCGCCGCCCGACAGGGACGACTGGTTGTTGTTAGAGAATGAGGACGGGAAACTGTTGGGAGGGAGAAGAGATGAGCCTGGAAACTGCTGTGACTTTGAATTCAAAACTGGAGCCTGATTCTCCTACATGCACACAGCCTTTTTAAGTCTTACCTCTTACTACCTGCACTAAAGAAGCTCCGACATCATTTGATCTCTTTGGGATTAGTCACTTCTAATAAAATGATGGGTTTATCTCTCAGCTTCTCGTGACTGAGTTAGCTTAATTCTGATTTTAAGACACACCTGGATAAAAACTATACACACTTTCTGACAGTGAGAGTCACTCATTTTGGAAGAAAGCAAAAAAATAAATAAATAAATGTATGAATGGAACAAAGTAGCAGCTAATGCACCCAAGGCATTAACTAAAAGCCACGTTCTAACAAAACGAATGGAGGATAACAGTTATGTTTCACCTGCCAAGCTGCTTTTGGAGGTCAACCATGTACTGGTAACACTGTGCGTAGTAGGTCGTCTGGGCCTCCACAAAGTCATTCAAACAGTGTAGGTGGTGTGCCTGATGGTGAGTAAGAAAAGAAAGCCAGAAAAAACACATCAGAAATTATTCTGCTTATTTTAATCATTTTAACATTCAAAAGGCCATATACAGGGGTTGGACAATGAAACTGAAACATCTGGTTTTAGACCACAATAATTTATTAGTATGGTATAGGGCCTCCTTTTGCAGCCAATACAGCGTCAATTCATCTTGGGAATGACATATACAAGTCCTGCACAGTGGTCAGAGGGATTTTAAGCCATTCTTCTTGCAGGATAGTGGCCAGGTCACTACGTGATACTGGTGGAGGAAAACGTTTCCTGACTCGCTCCTCCAAAACACCCCAAAGTGGCTCAATAACATTTAGATCTGGTGACTGTGCAGGCCATGGGAGATGTTCAACTTCACTTTCATGTTCATCAAACCAATCTTTCACCAGTCTTGCTGTGTGTTTTGGTGCATTGTCATCCTGATACATGGCACCACCTTCAGGATACAATGTTTGAACCATTGGATGCACATGGTCTTCAAGAATGGTTCGGTAGTCCTTGGCAGTGACGCGCCCATCTAGCACAAGTATTGGGCCAAGGGAATGCCATGATATGGCAGCCCAAACCATCACTGATCCACCCCCATGCTTCACTCTGGGCATGCAACAGTCTGGGTGGTACGCTTCTTTGGGGCTTCTCCACACCGTAACTCTCCCGGATGTGGGGAAAACAGTAAAGGTGGACTCATCAGAGAACAATACATGTTTCACATTGTCCACAGCCCAAGATTTGCGCTCCTTGCACCATTGAAACTGACGTTTGGCATTGGCATGAGTGACCAAAGGTTTGGCTATAGCAGCCCGGCCGTGTATATTAACCCTGTGGAGCTCCCGACGGACAGTTCTGGTGGAAACAGGAGAGTTGTGGTGCACATTTAATTCTGCCGTGATTTGGGCAGCCGTGGTTTTATGTTTTTTGGATACAATCCAGGTTAGCACCCGAACATCCCTTTCAGACAGCTTCCTCTTGCGTCCACAATTAATCCTGTTGGATGTGGTTCGTCCTTCTTGGTGGTATGCTGACATTACCCTGGATACCGTGGTTCTTGATACATCACAAAGACTTGCTGTCTTGGTCACAGATGCGCCAGCAAGACGTGCACCAACAATTTGTCCTCTTTTGAACTCTGGTATGTCACCCATAATGTTGTGTGCATTTCAATATTTTGAGCAAAACTGTGCTCTTACCCTGCTAATTGAACCTTCACACTCTGTTCACACAACCCCTGTGTGTGTGTGTGTGTGTGTGTTTGATATATATATATATATATATATATATATATATATGGAAATGTACGTTTCCAGGAGGTCACATACATGGGTGCTGCTGACGCCCTCTAGCAGGAGACGCGTGATCTCGGCTTGTCGGTCAAACTCACTTTGGGTCATCCTCAGCTCCTGCTCTGCCTGAGGAGGAAGAAACATTGTTGTTTGAATTTTCTCAGCTTGTTTTAGGGTGTATTCACACTTGCCACTTTTGGTCCACTTTAAACGGACCAGAGTTCGTTTCCCCCCTTGGTCCGGACCTTTTGTGCAGGCGTGAATACACTCAAGCGAACCCTAGTACGGACCAAACAACCGGACCGAGACCCACTTTTTGAGGTGGTCTCGGTCCGCTTCCAAATGGACTCTGGTGCGGTTCGCTTATGGTCTGAATACAAACCGGCCCCGATCAGAACCAACTACAAAAGGCGTACGTCTCTTTGGACATAAAAACCCACCGTAGCCGGTAGCAAAGGTGTGTGTTGTAAGGTATTCATACCTGATAAGCTATGTGTTGCTTAGCAACGCTACTGGCTTGTTGTGGGACAGGGCACGAGAACGTCAGCGTTCAGCACGCATTCTCCGACAGGGTTGCAACATTATAAATGGAACGTCTCAAAGTCTGTGTTGAATGAGCTGCTCTTCACTTTTACATTAATATTGCAGCTTTAGTAACGACACAAATATGCAGAACAGAGGTCCTGCACGCAGCACGTCTACAGATGTTTTCCTCAATTTCCGGGTCTGTGTTCGGTCCCGCCCCCATCATTTCTGTCCAATGGGAACAATGATCGTGACCCGCGTGGCTTTGTTTACAAATAATAGTTCACTTGCAAAAAGTACAATGTGAAAACAAACAGCACCAAATGAAAAATATAACGTTTTGTTTTGGTCCGGACCAAACAAGCGGACCAAAGGACTTTCCTGGTGTGAATACACCCTTAGAGAATAACGACTGCTCCGTTTGTTGTGTTTACACAGCTGACAGATACTTAGATGTGACATGCAAAGACGAGATGGTATGTTTAACTCTCTTTAACACCAAAACTTTAAACAAACTCCACACCTGACATTGTTTAACACGTTTCACCTGAAAATGATCTGTACAGTGCCTTGGTAAAGCATTAATACCCATTGAACTTCTCCATATGCTTTATTATGTACGAATTCAAAAGCATACCACAACTTTTTCTTTTAGCTTAACGATCATCTTCTACTCTGTTGGTCTGGCACACTAAATCACAACAGAATATATGGAATTTGTGATCAAAACACTACAAAACAGGAAAAAGTGAAAGGTTTAACATGTTTGCGAGGGGGCTGTAAGTGTCATGGCGGAGATGCAGATAGATAGCAGCTGTTGACAAAGATGCCATGGGGCTTGGTGTGTCTGTGTGTTCAAATCAAACAAGGCTCCAACATTCCACTCACCTTTGTCACTTCCTCTGCTCACATCTGCGGCTTTGCGTTAAAAAAAAAAAAAAAAAAAAAAAAAAGTGACAGTAGTTAGAGCTACAGCTGCTGCACGGCCGCAGCCAACGCAGCATATCCTTACTCTGTGTTTGCATGGTAGGCGAGACAACAAGAGCGCTTTGACAAAAACCACACTCTGTAGGAGGCAGCAGGACTGTGATGACGCGGCCCGTTAAATATTTCTCATCGGTTGGTCTTCATGCAGCTAAACTGACACTAAACGGTGCAGTCACTGAATGTGAAAAACAACAGGCGCTGGTGTTAACCCACAGAAACTAACATTTACAGCGCAGGTTTCAGTCGCTTCCCTGCTCCCATGAATTGACATGTTTATTTTTCAACTTAATTGTAGAGATCTGAAACATTATCAAGGCACGTTTAACACAGAAAAAAAAACTGCCAGTACCCAATTAAATCTGTCAGGAAGGGAAAGAACTGAGACCCTAATCAGATTTACAGTCTTTTCTTCAATCAGCAGTTTCACTTGGACAGATGTGTTCATTTGGAATTGTTATGAAGTTTAATAAAACGACATCTGCTTTCTTGAAATGACTTGCTGCTGATGAGTCAAGCTATGAGACAAGCTGAGGAACCGACATCCATCTTGGACAATCTGATCACACCTAGACGGCACTAAATACATAAAAATATCTCAGCTAGGCCACCTTCAGAGATGGTTCGGGGCACTCTATGAAAATGAAATATGCTTATTTTGTGTCACAATTGTCTTTATAACGTCTAATCCTAAAATCATGTCAATTACTGCCCAATTTTTCAATATGTAGATGTTTTCTTGGGATGTGTGCATTTGTGAGGAATGCGTGTCACAGACACTTTAAGAGCCATCGTGATAATCAGGGCATGTCAGAAGGGGGAGATTGGGTCAAAAATCGTCAGAAATCCTACCAGACTCATTACAAAATGTCAATAAAAAAATATTAACTAGCAAATTATATGTTTCGCCACTATTGAAAACAAATAAGTACCTGGTATAAGAAATTTCTTTTTCCAGAATGTCTATACAATCAGTGCATGATATTAAGATGTATATCTTTGGTGAATGTCAAGTTTATATGATAAATAAACAATTAGTTCATATCTGCCTGCTTTGGGTTCCTTGCCTGGACCCCAGAGAGTGGACAGCGCACAAAAAACTTTTGGAAATAAAATCATTTACTATTATTATTAAAGTTGCTTATTTCCATCTCAAAAGCATCAGACTACATCAGCTGTTTTGGCAATAAAATAACTTCGTCGTAGTTTCAGAACATCTCGATGTTCTACCGAAACACCTTCCGCTGCATTAGGACTCACCACACATTATGGGTATATAGAACCTGAATGCATAATACTTTAATAATCACCTAGTACCAGTTATACCAGACATTTTTTAACATTTCCAACTCTTTGCAAAGGTCGATAAGTTAGGTCTCAAAGCCAGATGTTCACTACAAAAACCTAATAATGATGTGACCTTTAACATATCAGATATTATGACACAAAGGAAGACTACCGAGGCAAATGAAAACTGAGGAAAACTGCTGTTAAAAGTTTTAAGCCCAACACTACAGAGTGCAGAACTTGAAAATGAATAAAAGCTGGACGTGACCGTGAGAAACCAACCGTCCAGAAAAAGGGAACTTGAAAGTTCCCGTTCTTGCTGAGAAGATGGTTTGCACGTCACAGGAACGAAGGTGGAGAAGCTCAGGTTGTGTAACTCTGTGCATCAGTCAGAATCTGTGTTGCTTCAGAGGGTAAAACACACCCTGAGGCCTTTTAATCCGTGACGGGATGTTTGTGAGAGAGGAGTCACTAAAACTGGTCATTAATGTGAATTAAGATCATTGTGAATAAAAGTGATTTTTAATGCATTCACTTACAGCAGCTCTAGCATCAGGCATCCTGGCTTTCTTTAGCCTGGTTTTGGCTGCGTCCAGATCCAAACGTTTGACCTGCAGAAGCTTTCGTTCTTTCTAAAGGAAAAAACAGAACAAAATAAAACCATCAGTGATAGAATCCTGCTTTCTGATCTCCCCTCTTATAAGGGTGAGGCTGCTCTAAGTTAGATAAAGGAAACAGTAACTGAGGAAATGAAGTTTAAAAATACGGCATAAAAATAATCCAGACTGACCAAATATGATTAATGCTGGGTCTTCACTTATCCTGGAACTTTTGTAAGTTTACAAATTTGTTACAGAATTAGCACTCATATGACAGAGGTACACAATTCTTTAAGACTGAACTATGAAGCCCAGAATCCCTTGCTGTGCGACTTCGGGCAAAGTCGCCGATGAAATATTTGTCTAAACTCCCACAAAACGGGACGATGGGGGTTAGTTCTAGTAAAAAAGACGTTCCAGTGAAGCAAGTGGTACAAAACTATTAGCTGCCTGCAACCCAACTCACCAGGATGGTTTTAAAGTCGCCCTCTAGAAAATTTCGAAATGGCGTCAGGAAGTTGATGGCAGAACTCTGGATGAACTCCCGTTCGGCACCGCCAACCTGCTTCTGCGTCTCGCCACATTTTATCAAAGCGTTTCCTGATACATTTAGCAGCAGAAACAAAAGTTGTCAAAATGAAGCCTGAACATGGCCAATATCAGAAGCTGCTTTCAGAAATGTTCACACATGCAGATCCTTCCTGTTTCTGCTTAGAGTCAAGTAAAAAATGCATTAAACAAAGATGACGGCACAAAAATAACCCTCCAAATGGATGTTATTACTGGTTTTGAAAACCCAGAACAACCAAATAAAGTGTATTTACAGAGAGGTTTATACAGCGCCTTGTGAAAGTATTTGGCCCCCTTGAACTTTTCAACCTCTTGCCACATTTCAGGCTTCAAATATAAAGATATAAAATTCTAATTTTTTGTGAAGAATCAACAACAAGTGGGACACAATCATGAAGTGGAATGAAATTTATTGGATGTGTCAAACATTTTTAACAAATAAAAAACTGAAAAGTGGGGCGTGCAATATTATTCGGCCCCCTTGCGTTAATACTTTGTAGCTCCACCCTTTGCTACAATTACATCTGCAAGTCTCTTGGGGTTTGTCTCTATCAGTTTTGCACATCGAGAGACTGAAATTCTTGCTCATTCTTCCTTGCAAAAGAGCTGGAGCTCAGTGAGGTTGGATGGAGAGCGTTCATGAACAGCAGTCTTCAGCTCTTTCCACAGATTCTCGATTGGATTCAGGTCTGGACTTTGACTTGGCCATTCCAACACCTGGATACGTTTATTTGTGAACCATTCCATTGTAGATTTGGCTTTATGTTTTGGATCATTGTCTTGTTGGAAGATAAATCTCTGTCCCAGTCTCAGGTCTCTTGCAGACTCAAACAGGTTTTCTTCCAGAATGGTCCTGTATTTGGCCCCATCCATCTTCCCATCAATTTTGATCATCTTCCCTGTCCCTGCTGACGAAAAGCAGGCCCTAACCATGATGCTGCCACCACCATGTTTGACAGTGGGGATGGTGTGTTCAGGGTGATGAGCTGTGTTGCTTTTACGCCAAACATATCGTTTTGCATTGTGGCCAAACAGTTCGATTTTGGTTTCATCTGACCAGAGCACCTTCTTCCACATGTTTGGTGTATCTCCCAGGTGGCTTGTGGCAAACTTTAAACGAGACTTTTTATGGATATATTTGAGAAATGGCTTTCTTCTTGCCACTCTTCCATAAAGGACAGATTTGTGAAGTGTACGACTGATCGTTGTCCTATGGACAGACTCTCCCACCTCAGCTGTAGATCTCTGCAGTTCATCCAGAGTGATCATGGGCCTCTTGGCTGCATCTCTGATCAGTCTTCTCCTTGTTCGAGATGAAAGTTTAGAGGGACGGCCGGGTCTTGGTAGATTTGCAGTGGTCTGATACTCCTTCCATTTCAATATGATTGCTTGCACAGTGCTCCTTGGGATGTTTAAAGCTTGGGGAATCTTTTTGTATCCAAATCCAGCTTTAAACTTCTCCACAACAATATCTCGGACCTGCCTGGTGTGTTCCTTGGTCTTCATGATGCTCTCTGCGCTTTGAACAGAACCCTGAGACTATCACAGAGCAGGTGCATTTATACGGAGACTTGATTACACACAGGTGGATTCTATTTATCATCATAAGTCATTTGGGACAACATTGGATCATTCAGAGATCCTCACTGAACTTCTGGAGTGAGTTTGCTGCACTGAAAGTAAAGGGGCCGAATAATATTACATGCCCCACTTTTCAGTTTTTTATTTATTAAAAATGTTTGACACATCCAATAAATTTCATTCCACTTCATGATTGTGTCCCACTTGTTGTTGATTCTTCACAAAAAATGAGAATTTTATATCTTTATGTTTGAAGCCTGAAATATGGTAAGAAAAGTTGAAAAGTTCAAGGGGGGCCGAGTACTTTCGCAAGGCACTGTAGATGTCTGACAGCAGAGATGTGATGTTTTAGCAACTAAAACCAGATTTTTTTGTTTCTTTTTTTCTGTTTTACTTCTCTCTGAATAAGAAAGGCTGCTAGTTATCAGGCAGCATTGATAATTTGCAAATGTACTATCTGTATGAAATGTTTGTATGACATGTAAATGTACATATCCAGATATCTAAATTTGAAACAATAAAGACGGTTTCATTCTGGGCAAAGGTCTCATTGTTTAGATTTGGCTTTCAGGGAAAGGCAGTGATCTTCATCATCACGTCAAGGTGCTTTTCTTTGGACTGCAGCTGCTTTTTTATTTTTCTCCAATTCAGTACTTCCTGTCTGAGGAACATATTTTGCTGGTTAGCCACCTAAAGCAATGAATCATTCAAACATAAAAAAAAGCCTTAAACTCATAGAATAAGATAGCACAGTCTGATAAAGATAGTAGTTTATTCTCAAGAAGGGGACTTCCTGAAGAGAAATTAGCTGAAAAGTTAGCACACTGTAGACAATCTGCTGAAAGATGATGCATCTCTTAGGTCCTCCGTCACTTCTTTATGGGATTTTTGCCTTTTCTTAAACATGGAGGTTTTAGACACTAATCATCTCCTGAAAACTGTGTTTTTTTAAGACCTTACTCTTTTTTTGTTGTCCTCAACTGCCCACATTATGAATTTCCAAAAGCATAAAAACAAAATATGCTATTATGGTCTGGTAGAGGAACAGGGCATGTTTGAAAATGAAGCCCAAGTTTAAACAACTTTTAAAACCTAACAGCACTGATCTGATCTAAGATGCTGCACAGTTTAAAATGTTGACACTGAAAAACCCAGTTTTAAAGCAACTATTCTCTCACTCACACAATATGATGTTGCCTTTGCTACAGGGAAGAGGTGGAGCGGCTGACAGCGTGGTGCACAGAGAACAACTTGATGCTCAACATCTCCAAGACCAAGAAGATAATAGTGGACTGCAGGAAAATAAAAAGGAAAAAAAAAAAAAAAAAGAGGACGGACATTTCACCGCTGATCATTAGCAGGGACTGTGTGGAGAGGGTGCCTGATTTCCGCTTCCTAGGAATCCACATCAAGGAGAAACTGACCTGGAGTGTTAACACCTCTGAGCTGCTGAAAAAGCCCCAGCAGAGACTGCACCTCCTGAGGGTTCTTAGGAAACGTAACATCACAGAGAGGCTGCTGGTGTCCTTTTATTGTCGCTCTATTGAGAGCATAATGACCTACTGCTTCTGTGTGTGGTACACCAGCTATACAGTGGTTCAGAGGAAAGCGCTCCAGAGGGTCATTAACGGGGCCCAAAAGATGGTCGGCTGCCCTCTCCCCACACTTGAAGAACTTCACAGTTCCCACCGTCTCCAAGAAGCCCAGAACATTATAAAGGACACTTCTCGTCTGGGTCACGCTCCGTTTGATCTGCTGTCGTCAGGCAGCCGCTACAGATCAATTAAAGCAAGGACAAGCAGATTCAACAACTGTTTGTAACCAACGGCGACAGCTAGACTAAGCACTGCCAGAATGTAAAAAGGAGATGCAATAATGGGAATATATAATCAGTATGAATGTGTGTACGTCTATTTTTATTTGATCTTTTTAACAACTGCTTCTATTTTACATCAATTCTTTTGTGCTCATGCACTAGATGGCTTTTTGTTTTCGATGACAATTAAAGATGTTCTGATTCTCCGATATTCTAATAATATAAATATTGAGAACTCAAGGTAAGAAGACTTGAAAATATTAGTCTGAATGCTTTTCCTAAATCTTCTTATAATAAGAGACTGATAGAGAAATTGTTATCAGCAGGTCAGAGCTTCTCAAAAACCAAAAATCTTCCACAAAAATCGGATCTGCATGACTGATGCTAAGCTTCGAGACAACCAACCTAGGCTATGACAGATGCTTGTGATGATTTATATCATACCAGATGACTTTTTTCTTTTAAAGGTCACCTTTGGCTCATTTTACAAGTGCAAAGGAACTATTTTATGCTTCCGCGCCTTTAGACTAAACCTTAATGCACTCTGACGCTTTCAGCCCTTTTATTTGTTGCATAAACAGGAGCCTGATGTTTGCCAAGATGCTTCCAAGTCTTCCAGGATCAGAACTTCATGTCATATCTCAGCAACTGTTTTTTCCCCAGACATGATTTCAGTAGATTAAACAAAAGGGAAGCTCATCCATGTCATCAGGTGTCATCTGTGGTGTTACATTTCACAGTGCTGCACCTACTCACCGTAGGCCGTCCCAGGACCAAAGTCGTTTCCAGCATCAATCAAGGACTGACCCAGCAAGTCATGGTTGTTCATCCGTGTGGGGGCTTTTTTCTCCAGCTTCTCATACACAAACTCCTCCAGTCGGACATCTAAAAGATCGCAACAGGATAACTCAATTAAAAAGTCATAAGACATCCGTGAGGGAGCCACATGCAGGGAGTGTTCTCACTGAGCTGGTTTCAGCCTGACTTCAGTTATCTCAAATAAAAAGCTGAATTAATGTCAAGCAGGACAAGTCAGATGCATCAGATGCGTTTAAGGCTTCAACATCACCCAAAGGAACAGTAACAATCACCGCCAGCTCATCTGTGGCGTGTTTTCCTTTGACACAGAAAATGTAGAGCACACATCACAAATCTTTAACCACCAGATGGTCGGTGTGTTTGTTGTGCCTATGCTGTGGTCGGGCTGCAGAGATATGGCATCATGGCGTGAACTGTGGAGGTTGCACAGCTGAGCTCACACACTTGTCAGACACCCCACCAGACGATGGGTTTCAAAAAACACCATCTCGGGGATGTTAGGCACTTTCCTAAGTGAGCTTTAAGAGGACATTTATACAGAACAAAATCCATGTATGCATTCATTTTTTAGATTCTGCAGGTTGCAAAAATACATCTAAAAAACTGTGATGCAGGAGACGAATCAATCAGCCAGTTTTTCTGTGGTTGGCAGGTCAAAAACTGAAGACAAAAAACGATCTAATTCTTTAAAATACATTAAATACATCAAAACTAAAACATCCCACCATTTTTGGGCTTTAGATGAAAAATTGTTTAATTTAAGACAAAGGTTATGGTAGTATTATTTATGCTTATAACCTTTAGTTGATGTTGGATTTATAACTATTACCTCAATCAAAGAACATGCAGTACATTATTTTCTCTTATTTGCTACATTTGTTGTTGTTGTTGTTGTTGTTGTTGGGGGGTGGGGAGATTTGTATTGGCCCGGAAAAGCTTGATCAGTGTATCTCTAGATAAATTAGAATTTGTTCATTTTCAAAGTGAAGTGAATACAAATGTGATCGTTTTTTGTGGTAAACAAACAAAATACACAGAAGTGATGTCAGGTACTTTTCTTAGATAACATTCTTACTTGGATTAGGCTGTAGTAGAACCTCCGTCTGCTTCATGATCTTCTCCGTCCATTGCTTGGTGTTCTCAGCTCTGACCAAGAGGTTCTCCAGATGGGCATCCAGCTCAGTCTTCTCAGCCTGCCCAAGTTTCTCTTCTGTAAACTGACAAGCAAAAAATGGTTCGTATCACTCGTTTCATCGAAGAGCGATTGAGATGAAGACCGAGGTGTCAAGTAGCCATCTGCTCAGCTACGTCAGATACAGTTCTGTTTAGGCCTGCGTTTAGTAGGTTTAAAGAACACCATGAAAACGAAGAATATGCACCACCTAAAACACCACCTAAAAGTACCAGGCAACGTTGGGCAACAAAGCCTTTCTCTCGGGTGATAACAGGCTATTTAGCTACACAGTAACAGTAACTACCTCGCAGCTGAGCTAACTAGCAGCTACGTGAGTTAGCATCAACTTCCACCTTCCTCCCGACTGTCTTACTTACTTGTACCGCGCGGCTCAAGAAGGTACCGGCGTCTGCGGCTAAGCGCTTAACGTTAAAATCCATGGCGCAGAGGTGAAGATACACAACGACGGGCTTATCTCACGCTTAGGCTGGCATCCCTGCAGGAAATGTCATAGAAGCAACTTTTTTTTTTTTTTTTCTCGGAGGTCCACCCAGCTGTTGAGCGAGACAAAGATAACATGATACTAGAAGATAGTTCACGGCTTCACCTTCTCAGACAACGGTCTTGCGCATGCGCACAAGCCGCACGCCGGCCAGGAGAAGTACGGGAAAAAAAATGTTTAATGAAATAATATGAAACATTCTGAATTAAGCAACATTTGGGTCTCGTATTTTATAATCAAATTGCATTTTTTCATTTTATTCGACACAGTCCAGTGATTCCGTTTGACGTTCTTCGATGAAACGACCAAATGTGGTGGTGTAGGCTATCTCTCTTGGTTGCATGGTTCAACTCTCGTCCATAGTTGCGTTCATGTCATTCGGGTATGGCAAGCCGTTTTTGTAAATATTGAATGTCCAATTTGACTAAGCACTACTTTACAAGTTCCAACTAGTGGACGTTTTGACTCACAGGTTATCAACTAGAGCAGACTAGTAGATGACTGCGTCAATACAATTAACAAATTAACATAAAACCCTAACATGTTAACTACTCAACACAAATTTTGCAAACTAATTTACAAGTTACTCTTATAATTGCACACTAGTTGATTAGTGTGCTTTAGATGTGAATGTAGATGAAAAATTATGGCTGATGTCAAGGAGGTTCATTATTTATGCAAAGGCTAACCTTATACAGTAATGCCAGGGACATGTCTAAAAAAACATGTTTTTTTTTTTCAAAATAATGATAAAAGTCATAAACATGTTTTACTTTTTTGAGAGTACCTATAGTATAGCGTAACCTAATTTTAAACCAAGACTTCGGGGAACTGGAAGAGACAACAATGGTACCACACAAGTCTGTCCAGAGGGTTTCTAGTTCACCAACTGAGCCGGCCAAAGCCAAAAGCGGACTTTGCCACTGCTAAGGAGGCCCCTGCTTGCCTGGGAAGCCCTATAGCATTTGTACTCACAAATAGTAAGGAACATTTTTGTAATATTTTGACAGAGTAATGTCTTAATGCAAATGTAGTAATTTCATGCTCAATGTATAATGCGGTCAAAAAGCATTTGTCTCCTTACATATTATTCTGTTTTTACTTAAAAATTTCAAATTATTAAACAAGTATTTATGTTAAAAATAACTGAGTAAATACAAAATTCAATTAAAAAAATACTTTATTAATCCCAAAGGGAAACTAAAGGCTGTTGTAGCTCATATTATAAAGGTTTCTTCAAAGAGTTGATGTAGATGCTGATGGTTGTGGGCAGGAAGAATTTCCTGTAGCAGTCTGTCTTACAGCAGATCTGAAGAAGCCTCTGACTGAAGACTCTGTTGTTGTCTTCATTTTATGAAGAACTCTTCTTTGCACATTTATCTCCAGATGTTCTACAGGAGTCCCCAGAACACAGTCAGGCTTCTTTATTAACTTGTTGAGCTTTTTAAAGTCACATGCTCTGGTGCTGCTACCCGAACAGATGATGAGTCCTCTGGATTTTCTGACAAAGCAAATCAGGTTGAATTGTGGTAAATGCACTGGATAAATCAAAAAACATGATCTGCTTTGTCCAGATGACAGTGGGTTTGTTGAAGCACCTGGATGATGATTTCAGCACTTTCTGGTTTGGTTGAAGAAAAACATGTAGAAACGGAAGGGTCCATGGCTGAGGTGGAAGATTTAACATTTGAGGTGTGACAGGAAAGCTTAGGGTCAAAGGAGGGTGGGATGTCTGTTTGGCTGTGGACAGGAGAGGAGGATGCTGAGCGTGTTCCTAAACTGAATCTATTGAAGAATTTGTTTAGGTAATTGGCTCTGTCCAAACGTTTATCTGTCTAATCCTCCTTCTGCTCGAATCCTCTGACCAAACATCTTTAAAATTGTTTTGCTAGAGCTTGCTCCCCAGCTTCTTCCTGTAAACCTTCTTGCTTTCTCTTATCTTGACTTTAAGTTGCTTCTGCATACTCCTTAATATTTCCTAGTCCTCCTCTCTGAAGGCTCCTTTTTTCTTGTTCAGCAGTTTATTCAGGTATCATGTGATTGAGGGTTTGCTATTTGGGAAGAATATCACTAGATGGGGGTGTGTGTTATCCACACAGAGGTTAATATAATTGCTCACAACTAAATACATTTCAAATGGTGGCATTTAAAAAAAGAACATTACACTGACAGTCAAACATAGTGGTGGTAATGTGATGGCCTGGGGCTTGCTGCCTGGGAACCTGGACGATTTAAAGTATTCTATGAAATTAATACTTCTGATCTCTCTCATGAAATCCGGCAGGAGAATATCCAACCATTAGTTTGTTACCACTGATCCAAAGCACGCAATCAAGTTCATTGATAATGGCTCAAAAAACTAGTGACTAGAGTGGCCTAGTCAAAGTCTGAACTAAAATCTGATTCAAATGCGGTGACATGACCTTAAACAGGCTGTTCTGGTCTGACAATTATCTAGTGTAGGTAAACTAAAACAATTCTGCCAAGACGAGAGGCCAAAAATTCATTTTATTGTGTGTTTTCCTTCAACCGTCCATTCCCTCTATCTAAAACAGCAGAAGGATCAGAAGAAACATTCATCTGCTCAGTGGCTGTATTGTTTTTTATATTTTGATGAAAAGTTAACACCATTAGTGTTAGAGTGATGTGACACTTTGCTCTGAGTGGGACTGAATGCACACTCAAAAGAAAACATTTAACAAGCCTCTTCTTGTGCTAAACTATCAACAGGAAGTAGAATTTGGCAGATTATTTTTGGAAAGGACTGAAATGCTCCTTATGTCTGGATGTAATTATTTCAGAATGAGCACGCTGCCTGCGGTTTGGGAGGAAGACAGGCACAGAGAGGAATGTTTCTGCTGGTCACAACCTTTGCACCCTCCTAAATATTGGCTCCCAGATTCAACCTTTTGCTCCTTTCATGCTGGCTATAACCACACCATTGTAACTGCAACTGTGTTTTCTTCTTGTTATGCAAAGTTCAAATTTTTTGCATTAAATATAGCATGCATTTAAATAAAGATAGCAATATACAATGTGAGGCATTAATCATTTTAGAGTTTAAATATTAAACTACTTTCCATTTATCATTTTTAAAAAGTGGGCTGTAAAGGCAACTAAGTAGCCTACACACCACATTTTTATACCCACACCAAGTTAAAGACATTAAGTTTCTGGCATTGCCTTGTACTTGGCTAACTTTCAGGAGTGTTGGGGTGGATGCTTTAAACATGTGAATATTGAAGTCAGCACTTTCATAAAGGCAAAGAAGCTCCTCTGAGAGAGGAGTAGGTTGCAATCTCTGCTCGTTCCAGAAGTAAATCTGTCCGATGCTGCTCTTTCACTTCAAAATAACAGAACGTACTCGGAGGAAGAAGAAGATAGAAATGCTGCTGAAGCTTGACTGCAGCAGATGACTTTCTCATCAGACACGTTTCCTAAGATTAAGCAGCAAAGAAGATCACAGACCCATACAGGTACCGTAGTTAACAAAAATTTTTTATTTTGAGCACACACAAGTTACACACACTTCTACATACACTCTCTCTCCTTTTTTACAAAATGAAGCTTTGACAAAGCAAATATTTTTCAAGTTACACTCAGCATAAGACTTTAGAATGCAACTACCATGAACTGCTATGTCAAAGCACATCTGTAACATGAGAAAGTCTGCGCTTGGTAGAAAAGGTCGTATTTGGGCAATAATGGATGTTAAGCTATAATTGCTTCTGTTTGCTAACCACATTTTCAGCAAGCTCCAACAGCAGAGGGTATCTGAACGTCCTCTTCCTCCATGATTCTGGGATTCCCTGGAGACCGGTCTGCAAATACAATAAGATGACAAATGAATGCCGAGCTCTTGGAATACCTGAGCTCACTGTCAAACTAGAAAGAGTTTCACAACTATAAATAAGAATGAATGCAAAATATATTTCAAGGATTGTTTCTGATTAAGCCATGCAGAAAGCAGGGATTGGTTCAGGCTTTTGTTGACAGCACCAGTGTTGGACAGTATCCGCTAGGCTTACTGGAAATGATCTATAAAATAAAAGCCTACTTTTATTGCAGAAGCATAATCTCAACCTGGAAATTTTAGAAAAATGCACCCTTTAATTTAAGGATATTTAGTTGGTGGGAAATAAAAAAAAAATTCTCTCTGTGTCTTTTTTAAACAAAATGATTGCCACCATTACTGTGAATACGCTGTGCTCTTTATACCATTCCAGAAGGTAAGAGCATACAGAGAGAATGATCTTTGATATGATTATTTATTGCACCATCTCTCTAGGAGTCCAGAATCCGGGTTTCTCTTGTACACATTTGTTGCCCTAAGGACTGAGATGGCCATGGAAGAAGTTTGATTATGTGTTTGCTGAACCTTTCTTGCGTTGATCTGGTCAATGTCAACCTATGTTCTGGATTTCTGGCAGAGTCCCCCAAATTCTTCACAAATGATTTTTTAGTGTTCCCAAGAGTTGACCATTCACTCCCCAAACCCCCAGGGCCTTCGGACGAGAAACAGAACAGAACCCCAGCATTACATATCCTCCACCATGTTTATTCCTCATATTTACATAATAATTTTCAGTTCGCTGTTATGCTACTGCAATAAAAAAATGAATTCAATTTTTGGCTTTTTATACATCTTTACTGTTACATAGTCCTACAATATGTTGCATGATACTCAAGTCAGGTAAAGCTACAAGACAAAACAATTTTCTTTTTCTGCTTCTAATCATGTCAGTGACTGACATCCCCATTCCTACTGTACCTGGGCCCCGAAACAGGCTCCAATGAAGGAGGCTCTGCTGGCGGTGCATCCCCCGCGGCGAATTGTGTCCCTCACTGCCTCATCCAGCTGATTCAGAGACAGGACTCCATGCAGCGCTCCCTGGAATGCACCGGGCAAAGCTGGACACAGACAGTCACAGGGAAGCTTTTAATTATCTACAAAGCACTGTCATTTGCTGTACTATTTAGACACCATTAGTAAGGATGTGAACGGATCTAGCAAGGAGAACTTTAAAAGCTTTTTAAAACCTGAAACAGTCGACTCAGCAGGCCAAAATAAAAAATGAGGGAGGAGGGAGACCATTAGAGATCAAAGGCAAGAGGGCCTAATGATGAATCTACTTTCAGGAAGGGCGTGCAGGCAATGCCAAGTCAACAGACCTGAGTCCTGCTGCTATCTACTGGCTTACCTCATGTGTTAGTGAACACAGCAGGTATGAGCTGATGGGATGCTTTGGCTACGTTCTCCTTCACCTGGCTGATATGCGCTTCAGTCGAGACAGAGAAGAAGAGAAACAAGATTCAGCGGTTATTTTTAATCATAACAGAGAAACTGTAGTCTTACATAAAGATAACTTATGTTCTGCATATAAGACTTTTTTCTGTCCGTTTTTATTTAAAGGCTGAGTGAAATCACTTTCCTCTGTACAATATCAAGACAAACATTGGCATGTACAGCTTTTCTTGTAGAAAACCTCTAGGAAATGCTTAAAGCTGCTGCAGGTCTTTTCATTAACAGTGTCTTTGCTCGGTGGAATTAAATTTGAGAGGCATCCTGACTGAATTGAGGTTATGGCTCATTTCACATACTACTCAAGATTTCATTCCACCAGTTTCTTGTTTACTCTATCCCCTTGAAGCTATACTTTACAAACCCCAATTTCACAGTTTTAATTTCTAAGGTAAATACAACCAAATACTATATATATATATATATATATAAAAACCCTGCACGGTGGTGCAGTTGGTAGCACTGTTGCCTTGCAGCAAGAAGGTCCTGGGTTCAATTCCCAGCCTGGGGTCTTCAGGCATGGAGTTTGCATGTTCTCTCCGTGCATGTGTGGGTTCTCACCGGGTACACCGGCTTCCTCCCACAGTCCAAAGACATGCTTGTTAGGTTAATTGGTAACTCTAAATTGCCCTTAGGTGTATGAATGAGTGTTTGTGTGTTGACCTGTGATGGACTGGCGACCTGTCCAGGGTGTACCCTGCTTCTTGCCCATAGACTGCTGGAGATGGGCACCAGCTCCCCTGTGACCCACTATGGAATAAGCAGTAGAAAATGACTGACTGATATATAAACCCTTACCAATGACAGCCCTGTCCAGCTCCTGAGGGTTCTTCCTGTTCAGGTCATTCAGCTGAGCCAGAACTGAATCCAGTGCATTAGGATCTGGGCCTTTCAGAATGAAGTGTTCCAAAAACCTGATTTCACAGACCGACACACCAAGATTCAAGATTTCACTTTGTTTGAGACTGCACACATCATTGCCCCCACCTACCCCTCACCTTGCAGCAGCCAGAGTCACAGCCACACACATGTCATTGTTTTGGGTGACACGTATGGCACTCTCCACTTTCTCCAGCATCTCAGGTCTCCCAGCGAACATGGCGACAACTGGAGCAAGCTTGGTGACACTGTCTATTTGGCAGTCCACGTCGCAGCCTTAAAAACATACAACAGGATAAAAACTTTGAACATTATATATCAGGTGCCAGCTGGTAGGAGTGTGAGTCTAAATTATTTTACCTGATTCTTCTTTTCCAGCATCAACATTTCTTAAGAAAGCCTTCAAGCTCCCGTTTCTCCACGGACCATCAATGGGAAGAATGGCTTTGGGACCTAACCAGTAAAACAATGAGCGGTTTTATGGAGGTAAGATCACTAGATAAATTTCAATATCACACAAGGATATCATGAGTATTTGCGGAATGTAGTTTCGATGGTGATGATTTCATATATTAAAGGAATAACTCTATTCCAACCAGCCTAGCCCTTATAATATTTTAGCTCATTTTGTAAAATCAGGAATAAATTCTGTTTAACCACCTCTTTCTGCATTATTTCACTATCCAAATCAAGACCTGATCACTGCCAGACCTTTAGAATCAAGAAAATCACCTAACTAGAAACTGTCTGACACCATGAAGTAGATTAAAGGATCCTAAAAAGCAACATATTATCCCCAAACAAAAAAAAACTAAAAATCAAGAACAGAAAATAAATGAGTTACTGACTATCTATCTGCCTGAAAACTGCTACACACAATTTCAAAGGTTTTAGGACTCCTGCAAAGTACTGTGAGGGTGATGATCCACTCCATGTTTAGGATTCATGGTGGAAGTCGTGCTTCAAATTTTCTCCAGATGGGAGAAACATGAAACAGTGGTGACCCTTGCCAGGAGTGGCTGGCCAATGGGCATGACTCTAAGAATGCAACAAAAACTAATTCGGAAAATTTTCTGGATTATTTTCTGTGGATTGTTGAGACCAAAGGGAAACTTTTTGGAGGATCAGCTTTTTTGTTTTTTATTATATTTTGTTATATCTGGTGTCAGACTTTCACAGAGTTTAAAAACATACAGTCAAACATCATGGTGGGGCTCTGGGGCTCCTTTGCTACGCCAGGAACTGGATAATTTGTGGTGATTGGTGGAACTAAAAATTCTGCTCTGTACCAGAAAATCCTAAAGGAGAATGTCTGACCTTCAGTTAGTAACCCTAAGCTCTGCCTTATTTGGGTTAGGCAGCAGGACAATGATCCAAAGCACATCAGCAACAAAAACACAGGTTTTGCAGTGTCCAAGTCAAAGTCCAGAATTATTGCCAGTTATCAAAACTTCTTGATGGCAGTTGTTGTCACCAAGGGTGACACAACAGATCATTGCATTTAAATTGTAAATGCACTGAAACTATTTAGTGCTTTTTCATTTATTTGAACCGCTCAAAGTGCTTTACGCTAGCGCCACACTCACCGTCAATTCTTACACCAATAAGCAGATCGGTAGGCAACTTGGGGTTAGGTGCCTTGCCCAGGGGGACAAGGACATGCAATGGGAGGAAGCTGGAATCAAACTTAGAAGTTTCAGATTGCACGATGACTACTCTTCCCACAAAGAAAAACTCACCCCACAGTTGTTTGGGAAGTAATTACTATTCCTCACAGGACCAAGTCCGTTTGGATAGCTTTTCCCCTTAATAAATCAATTCATGATTCAGAAACTGTTTTTGTATTAATTCAGGTTATCTTTGTCTGATATTAAAACTGCTTGGTTATCTGAAACATTAAGAGTGACAAAAACAGAAAAAATCTGAAAATAGCGGAATAGTTTTTCATAGCACTTCAGATGTGAAATGCAGTAGGCAATAACATTTCCTCATACTTTCTTGAGTTTAGGTTTCTGTAGGTGGAGTTTTATGTTCAGTTATGATGAAAACAACTCCAAACAATGATGATGTAATCAATTCAAGACATACAGCTGTGTGCAGTTTAGTGGACCCAAAGGTGTACTGTGCTGCTATGGTAATTTACTGCAGAACTGTATTTTACATGTCATCCTAGCGGTAAAACAAGGCAGCAAACATTTACAGTGCAACAGAGAGTGCAACCAAGAATAGGAAAGTTGTGCCTCCTGCCACATTTATATGGACAGGTACTGTCCCTTCATCAAAAAGAAACATACAGAAGGTTTTAACAGATTGTAACATCCTTTCTAACCAGTAAAGTTGGTCATTAACACATATGGAAATGAACAGAAAACAGAAATTCTTTGAAGAGCAGAGCAGTCACAGTACCTCCTTTTTTCCTGTAAGGATCATTGAGGGGCAGATCGTACACTGTTCCTGGCCCAAAGAACTCGTAGAAGCGCTTGGTCAGGTGTTTCACATCGACATCTATCAAAACATGGGTACATTTTGCAAATAATAATAAGTTAGAGCTCTGAAAATATCTTGTTGGTGCAGGCCACACTTCTTGCTGCCAGTTTGGGTGAAGTCCAGTACCTCCACACTGACTCAGTGACTCCAGCAGGACGTACGCCTGGTCTCCATAGCAGGTCTGCTCGCCCGTTGTCCTACGGTAAAAAGGATTTGCTGACTGAGGCCGAAACTCTGGACAGGGTTCCAGATCAGAGAGAACTTCTTTCAGCCTGTCTGAGTTGTAAATCCAGTGCATTGGCTGGGCTGTAGGGGTTAACAGAACCAGAGGACGTGAAAGATAGCAGAACATTGAAAAATACTTTTTTTTTCTGCTTTCCTAGAGTGTTTTACCTGCTGTTGATGGTCTGTCTGTAACACGAGATACAGCGCCTTGTAAAAGTATTCACACCCTTTAACTTTCTTCACATTTTGTAAAGTTCCAGTTACAAACTATAATGTATTTTACCTGGATTTTAGCTTATAGATCCACACAAGGTAGTGCAAAATTGGAAAGTAGAGTTAAAAGAATGTATGGTTTAAACGATAAAAATAAAAAAATGAAATCTGAAAAGTTTGGGGTGCATTTGGATTCATCCCTCTTTATTCTGATACCCCTAGGCTGCATATAGAGAGTATTAATTAGGGAGGCAGCCAGGAGGCCCATGGTGACTCTGGGGGAACTGCACAGATCCACAGCTCAGATGGGAGACTCTATATACAGGACAACTATTAGTTATGCACTCCCTAAATTTTACATTTATGGAAACGTGGCAAGAAAAAAATCATAAAAAGTCCAGGTTGGAGTTTGCTATAGCCATGTTGGGGACACAGAAATATGTGGTAGAAATATATATGTTTTATTTAGTCTGGATAGGGAATCTAGTCAGACTCAAAGGTTGTTGGAGCTAAAGACAGGGCAGTCCTGAAAACAAAACTGTCAATAAAGACTTCAGATTGGGGCGGAGCTTCACCTTGCAATGAAACAACAACCCTAAATGTTCATCCAGAGCTTTAATAGAATGGTTTAGATCAGACCACATTCATGTTTTAGAATGACCCAATCAAAGTCTAGACCTAAATTCAACTAAGAATTTGTGCCGAGCCTTAAAAACTGATGTGCACAGACTCACCCCATCCAGTCTGGTTCAGCCTGAGCTATATTTCAAATAAGATATGGCAAAAATGTGCTCTTTAAATGTGCAAAGCTGTTAGGGACATTACCCAAAAGGTCATTCTACATATGAACTTTTCAGATTTTTCTTGTTGTTAAAAAGCTTGAGAACTGTGTTTCTCCATTAATTATGTTAGATTTTAGAGTATATTAAAACTAACATGGTAGGAAGAAAGAATGCAGTTGTTGTTTTAGATTTGTTTATCCCTCTAGCTTTTATGGAGACATATGTAATCAACATGGCTCAGAAATGAAGGTACCTCCCTCGAGCCATATCAGCATGTCCAGATGTTTCTAACAGATAATGCGTCTTTGCACTAAAACACTTAAGAAAGCAACAACATTTGGTTTTTAAATATTCTGAGCTTTTAAAGAAAACTGCAAATGTATTGATTTTTATAACAAACCTATAAGTAAATGGGCCAAATAGAACTGCATGAGGAATATTTAAATTTTTGTATTATCTGTAGGTGGTGTAATTCTTACCTGCTGCATCAGCCACCGCTGCCCCCATAATGGCCCCAATGGCTCTGTCGGCCACGCTCAAAGCCATCTGCTTCTGTTAAACCACACACAAGACAAACATGATAAGGGTTTCATATGACTTTAAAACATCTAGTACTAAAAAACAACTACTGCTTGAAAAGAAAGTCTGCGAATTTCATTAGAGAAGTAGAAATATATCTCACTACCGTTGTTGGGAAACAGTCTAATGTAGCTTGCGGCTAAAAATACTTGATGGATGCAGAGCAGAGAATCCATATGCAGAAGTAATTGTGTTCAATTCTCATTGGGGTATAAGCTTGTTTCCTGACATGTTGATATCAGGTTGGCCTGTTAAGTTATACAACACAGCTATAACTATAATATATCAACAGACTGTAAAAACATCATCACTAAAATAACATTTTTGTTTGTGAATTAATGTGTAATTGAATATTTATCTGCACATTTTTAGATTATCATTGTAAAATCTCTCAAAACATTAGATTCTGCTACAAAAATGATCAGTTGCATACACAAACACATGTTTTTGATTCCTACCTCAAAGTCCAACCTTGTCCTGAGAGGCTATGCCTTTAAGTGCTGCTTCAGTCAGTTTTCTGGAAGGGGCCAAATGAGCAATCAGCCAAGTGATAAGAACAGCCAATCACATGCAGCCCATGGGATATTGTTATTCAACACAACCAATAGAGCCCCATTATTGAACACTCTGGGATATCCTGATTTTGGGTTCCACCTGTGTTCCTGGGGGACAAAAAAAATGCTCTTTTGAAGATTGCCTTAATAATATTATGTATAAAAATATATTTGCCAATTTCTTTTTAATGCCCTTTCTAATTTCAGTCCTGAGGAAACATAAATATTCACAATTTTTTAAGAACGTTCCGCTCCCTAAATACCAGTTTTAGCAAATAAAGTCCTTTTTTCATAAATGAAAGAAAAGAGAGAATTGATTTATTAGCATTAACCAAGCCTTGCAGTGTGAAAAATCGGCAAAAAGTGATAAAAAATCCAAATTTAAATTTTCTTCTTCATCCCATTCCTGCAAAATGGTAAATTTACAGTACATGAAAAATATCTTTGACGAGTAAAAGGATAAAATTGTAAAATAAATTCCATCACAAGGAAATAAAAGAATAAATAAAAAAACAGAAACAAATTGCAATGACAATGTGTTAAAAATTGGCTTACATAAAAATAGCTGTTAGGAAACTGGATTGCTCTATTTAGTTTAAAAGCCGTATTGAAGACAATAAAAAATTAAAATTCCCCCCGAAATACACAACTTAGCAAAATATTATGCAATTTGCATAAATCAGCCAAATATACAGTTAAAAAAACAATAAACTCAAGAACATTAGGAAACTCAAAGCCTTTTCTATGAGGAGCTGACTGAGATTGTTCAGGAACACTGCAAGAAGCCGGAGACTGCCCATGATCCACGTTTGCAGCAGGTTGCAGCAGTTTTCATTTATTGTTCCACAAAACAGAATCCCAAAACCTCCTTGGTTTATTCATATAACTGGGAGCAAATACAAATTTTCTTGCAGATTTTTCTTGAGCTTTTCGATCAGTAGTGGTGTAGGTCTTAGAGTTCAGACGTGGAGATCTTCAGCATTTAGTATGTGCCTTACTGTGGAAGCTGATACCTCAGTCCCTATCAACAGTCCAGGTATTTGAGGTGTTCTATCTCAACCACAAATAATACAACTAAAGAAGCCCTTGATTGGTTGCAAATTTGTGCTCTTATGAGAAGATCTTTTCAGAACAGTTGAATACATGTAAGAATACAGTAGACATCAACAATGGGGTTTGGTTTTGAATTTGAATAATAAACCTTGCAATATTAGTTATATTTGAACAGTTTTGCATAAAATGTTTATTGCCATTTCTGATAACCTGACACCAGGGAGTGAATTACTTTTAAAGACTTTGTGTGTCATTTTGATTTGACACACTCGTTTTCTTCCTCTATCTTTCAGTCCTTTGCTCCCATCTTGTCCGTATCCAGCTGACCCCCCAGTGTTACCGCTACAATGAGCCCCTGTTAATCCAGTCCTGTCGCCACTTATCCCAGGCCTCTCATGGGTATTCCAGCCCACTAATTTCTCTCCTGACCCCCTAAAACAACAAAAATAGAGCACCGAGGGTACAGTCAGGCAATCAATAGCTGTAATTAGATAACAATGAACAAAAGCTGCTGTGGTCCCCTTCTGTGTGACCCCACTCTGGTCTTCATGCTGAGTTACTTCCTGCTACACTATACTGCTTTTAAGTGCAGAAAAGTGCAAGAGTAAATGTATTAAATGAGATTTCATGCTTAGAACTGAATTAGATTGGTATTATAGATGACAGTGATTAATTTAGGCTCTAATAAAGATCTAATGTGTTCAGATTTATAAGAAAATGCTAAGTCACCAGTACAGCTGAGATGAATCTTGAAATGGTTAATCTGCGGTATACATAAGAGCTTTTGCTGTCTCTGCCTGGGAGATAACATGCCCTTCACAGAGAGATGAAAGAGATGCACAAATAGATCAGCTGCCATCACCAGATCAAATGACACAATGAGCAGGAGGAGTCTCTATAAATTACACTCCTAACAGAAATGCAAGATGATATGAGGATTTGATGAGGAGTGGAGGGATGGCTCTGTGCTGCTTGATGGCTAAGCCTTCAAATGGATGCTCTCATGGCTTTCTTTAACTCCCTGTGTGGTTCTCAGTCTTCTTTTTTCAGGTTCAATATGAGTGTTATGGCTACAATAAGCAAAATAAAAGAACAAGGATGTGCTTAAGCAAAAATAGTGCTTTGAGCTCAACCAGCAACAAAATGTCCACAGAACACATTAAACAAAGCTGAATATTATGTTGCATAAAGACATTTAATTATACCATGCCTCTGTTATGTCAACATTTAGTGCAAATTCGCTTTCCATTGCTAATTTCTGTGGGAATACAAACATTTCCTGGGTTGGTCAAATGAAATCATGTCTGTTTGCTGCATTGCTTTCTTATTCAGTCTATGCTAACTGTCTCATTACAGCAGGGTGCCTCACACCTCACCCCTCTTACTGATTCAACACGACTCAGATCATCTGTTATCACCACATTTATGTCAAGCAGGTGGCCACAGGCGGCTCTCTCATTGATCGGTCCAGATTTCCACTTGAGCGCTCCTCTTTAGGCCCCAGAGACTTCACTTTAATAAAAGCACATTGATTGATTATTATGATTTGTGTTTATGGTCTGACAGCAATCATTACTGTTTCTGTTTCCCATACACTGTAGTACATTATTTTCTACTCAAATGTCACGCCGCTCAGCAGTTCTTTGGTTTCCTCCTTTTCATCCCATCCCAGAATAAAAAAAAAAATGGGAGCATGTACCACTAATGTCTTACTGTTCGGACCCCAACCATGGACTACAACATAGTAGATTATGGACTCTGAACTATACATGATCAAAGGCCAGTATTAACTTTTCTACACTTTTCGGTGTCACACTAACTTGCGTCTAACCCAGCCCACGAAGAGGAGGACTCATAGCTGACTCCCCTGTGATGTCACTGTTTGAACAAAAATGCTGTGTTCCAACATGGCGGCCTCTACCACACAGATTTCCAGCAGGAGAACTGGACGGAGAGACACAATGCATTAATGTCTCCTTGCCAGCGAGCAAACATAACTCTTTAATTTCGATCCAAAAGTGACTACGATCACGCCGATCATATGCAACAAAATTAAGTGGTGAATTGCTGTTCGAGTACCCAGTATTCATTCATAAAAAAGTTGTCATAAGACAATCATGGCTTGACTTTTCTTCTGAGGCCTCTAGAAGCAGCTCTAATTGAAGCGGATTTCCCCCCAAGGCCTAGAGAATAAGGCATCGGGACTACAGCATCGCACGCATAAGTTAGTTTCAAAACTAACTTAACCTCATTTCCAGATTCCTCCAGATAATCATTGGTTCTCAAACATAAATGACATTGAATGAAATTGTTGCATCATTTTATTAGTCATGGCGTTTAACCATCTTTGATTAATTTGTTCATATTGAATATAGAGTTCATTGGTCTTCCTTATTCTTTCATTTTGTTTGGTAGTTTAGTTTGATTGTATAGTATAGTGAAGAGTTTGTTGATTGAAATATGTTTGACTTTGAGTTGACTTATTTTTATTAATAAATTCTTGTGTTTTAAGAAATTGTGTGAATTTATTCCATGTGTGTGCAGAGTTTTGCTGTTCAGTGATGTCAGAGCTTGTTTCACCCCTTTCACTATTATCCTAATACCTCCACCTGATAGGGCTGGTATTCACCGGACAACACTTAACAGACCGAATTATTATTTAATAAAATATTAAAATAATAATATTAAATAAAAAAATAATATATTCATAATAATAATCACAACATTACAAACAAAACACGGGGGTTTTGGTTTTGGAGCAGTAACAGGTCCGCCCGCACACAGAGAAATTCTGCTGGCGTTAGATCAATTATATAAGACGACAGATGTGAACACAGTCATCATGATAACACCATCTTGAATCTGTTTGTCAGCTCATCTGAGAGCATGAATGTGGCATTGAGTCATTGCTACCTTTGGTTTTCAGAAGTGATGAACATATATTTTAAATATATATAGTTTTTGTTTTTATTTAGCTTTTAAATTAAAGTTGAAACCTGAATTTTTATAAAAAAATATTTTACCATATGTTTTCATGAGACAACACTTAAGATATTACACTTTGACACAATGTAAAGTAGTGTACAGCTTGTATATCAGTGTAAATTTGCTGTCCCCTCAACACAGCCATTCGTTTCGAAGCCACTGGCCACAAAAGTGAGTACACCCCTAAGTGAAAATGTCCAAATTGGCCATGTTCCCTCCACAGTGTGATGTGACTCGTTAGTGTTACAAAGTGTCAATAGGGAGCAGGTGTGTTATATCTGGTGTCATTGCTCTCACACGTCACAGAGTCCAACATGGGACCTCATGGCATAAAGTTCTTTGAGGATCTGAAAAAAAGAACTGTTGCCCAACATAAAGATGGCCTAGGCCATGAAACGATTGCCAACGCCCTGAAATTGAGCTGCAGCACGGTGGCCAAGACCATACAGTGGATTAACAGGACAGGTTCCAATCAGAACAAGCCTCCCCATGGTCGACCAAAGAAGCTGAGTGCTCAGCACCATAGCCAGGGGTTGTCTTTTGCATATAGACATATGAGTGCTGCCAGCATTGCTGCAGAGGTTGAAAGGGTGGGAGTGGGATCAGCCTGTCAGCGCCCAGACCATATGCTGCACACTGCATCAGCTTGGTCTGCATGGCTGTTGTTCCAGACGGAAGCTCTTTCTAAAGATGATGCACAAGAAAGCACCCAAACATTTTGCTGAAGACAAGCAGACTAAGGACATGGATTACTGGAACTATGTCCTGGGGTCTGATGAGAGCAAGATAAACTTATTTGTCATGACACTCCCACCACCATTATACTCCCACAGTCAAGCATGGTGGTGAGGGTGTCATGGTGTGGGGCTGGATGAGTGCAGGACAGAACATTGACTTTGTTGTCCTTAAGCCAATTTGTTTCTAATCGGGTGGTATGCCTAGGGTCATTGTTCATTTGGAAGACCCATTTGTGCCTCAGCTTCACCTTTCTGGCTAATATCTTAAAGGGGATATATCGTGCTTTTAAATCCTTCCTTTTCAGCCTTAAATCATTCAGTTGTGGTCTATATCACGTGGAACTGCAATGCTTTGGTCTGAACTCCTTGTTATCGTAGCTCCAGAGGCTCCTCTTTTACCCCTGTCCTGAGGTGCGTCTGAGAGCAACTCGATTTGGTGCCCTCTATTTAAATGCTACTGAGGCACTTTACACCAGGGCCCCCTCCAGGTCAAAGAGTGCTCTACTCCACACCTTTCTGCCTTTTTTGTAATTTATTAACAGAGATACAACAATATACTGGCACAGAAACATGATAAAAAAAAAAAAAAAAAAGCAAGACTGTTTATGTAATAATACTATTCAAAACATGCACTATGGTTCTGTCCTCAAGGAGCTAAAAGGGGCACACAGCTCTAACATAAGCAGAAGGCAGGATGCTACTGCTATCAGAACAATGTCCAGGAAGGTCATATCAACACACCATAACTTCATGTCTAAAATAAGTTTGTTGTCATATTAGCATTATTTACAGCTTACCGCTTTGCTGTGTCCATCGTTTCAATAGACAGAAGGAACTGACCCCTTAATCAGATTAAGTCTTACAGCAAACCTTTCTTTAACTGGTGGAGATTGCTGAAGCCCTCATCATTGAAGTGCTTTGTGAAAACAAAGAGGAATTTCCAGACTGATGTGGGAACATTTCGATGAAATAAAAGAATTTAACCAGGCACTTCAAAGAGGATCCGATGCTGAGGGAATTTGTAATGTATTTTATGAGTTAATACACCCGACAACGGAACATTTAGACTTATCCTCTTGTAGCTTCAGCATATCTGAGATTGGGCTACAAAATCTCAGCGAGAAAAAAAAAAAGGCGGATACGCAAAGTTACTATTAGATATCTACGCAGCACCTGGAGAGAAAATTAAACTTTTCTGCACTCCTACAGACTCGAATACACAACAAAATATAAAAGGGCTTAAAAAGTGGATTTTGCATGACATTTCCCCTTTAAGATATTGCTTAAATATTGTCACGTAATGTTCCTTTCTCATGACGTCATCTGTTTTGAGAAGTGCATCAGTTCCACCTGCAGCAAAACATTATGATAACATGATGCCCCCGTAACTTTGCAATGAGGATAGTGTATTCAGACTTGTAAGCTTTCCCAAATTTGGGCTCCAAATGTAACAAAGGTCACTTTGACCAAACACTTAAATCTTGGTTGCATTAGAGCACAGAACATGTCTCCAAACTTAAGACCTTTGTTCCTGAGTTAATTTCTTAACCACATTCTAGTTTTTATCGTGCATTTGGAGTAATGGCTTCTTCCTCTAAATGTAACTTTGTAGCCCATGTTAATACAGGATTCAGTTTCATTGGGGATAATGACACTCTCCCACCAGCTTCAACTAGCATCTTTAAAAGGTCTTTCTCTTTGGTTCCAGGGTTTACTTGCACATTTAACACCAAATACGTTTCTCACGGAACCTGTTTCCTTCCTGGGCAGCATGATAGCTGGGCCTTCCATACTATTTATACCTGCATATAATTATTTGAAAAGCTGAACAGTAACATTGTTACTCGGGAGAGGATTTTCACATCAACATGAGGTTAATGCTCCACAGAGTTGATTACCTTGGGCAAAGCATGCTTCGTGAGTTTTACTTTAAAGATCACCACACCCATAGATGACAAACACTGAAAATAATTCTGAAAATTATTTCACCTTCAAAGATTTAACCATATTTCTTTATGTTTAAGATGAATATTAATTTTAATGATTGATAGGTTTTACAACAAAACCTGCAAACATGTATATTTTTAGCATAATTATCATTATCATAGTTATACAGCATCCTTAATAATTATTGGTTCCCTTGCTAAAGATTTGTAAACAGCAACAACAGAGTGTCTTCAGTCAGAGGCTTCTTCAGATCTGCTGTAAGACAGACCACTACAGGAGATCCTACTACTTACAGCCATCAGAAGCTACAATGTCTCTTTAAAGAAACCTGTATAATATGAGCTCCTTCAATATTTAATATCCCTTTGAGATTAATAAAGTATTTTTGAAATGAATTGAACTGAATTGAATAAAAGCCTCCCTTATTTTATTTGCATAACCTCAATCTAAACTTTTAAGCAATTAACCTTTAATTTCGTGACATGTAATGAATGTAGGAAAAAAAAATCCACGTAAAGAATTAATGTTGTAAAATCACCACAGTTATTAACACAAGACTGCTTGGTGTTTAGACTTTGTTTTTTTTTTGGTTGATCAGAGTATCCATAAACTTTTACTTAGTAATCTATAACTTCCTGTTACCCTGGAAACTAAACATTTTCTACCAAATGAAAAAGAAAAGAGAACACAGCAATCAATTAAGGTAGATAAGTGCACTACATTAAAGTAGTGACTCTTTACGTACCCATATTTACATCCAGTGTAATGATTAAAATGTTAAAAATGACCAGAATATTGACAAAAAAGGCTGGACAAGAACCCACATTTATGATGCCACTAAGAACAGGCAGGAAGATGGCAAATGGAGGTAAAACAAATCTGCAAAATTTACTGTTAGAGAACTGCAGCAAAAAGTGACATCTTCGGGTCACTTAATTGCAATAACAACCCTTTACGTTAAGGATGTAGGGGTGCCAGTAATTGTGAAGAGTGCTATATAGTCACTATGCTATTCTTCCTCACCATTAATTATATGTGTATATACAGTCGCTGCGCACCTTTTTAGGTACACCTTTCTAGTACCAGGTTGGACCTTTCAGTTCTTTGTAGGATAGATTGAGTGTTGGTAATTTTGCTTAATATTTACATGATAACATCTCACAGTTGTTGCAGATTTGTCGGGTGCACATCACATTCCTGATGTTTATCACCTATTCCACCACATCCTATTGATGATCAACCGGACTGGACTGGAGATCTGGTGACCATGGAGGTCACTGGAGTACAGTAAACTCATTGTAATGTTATAGGAACCAGTTTGATGATCCAAGCTTTATGACATGGTGCATTAACCTTCTGTGACCACAAAGGAATGGACAGAGTCAGCAACAATACTCAGGTAGGTACATTTTAGTCTCGGGTTCCTGTTCATAGCTCACAGCAGCTGCACCTTGAGTGGTCTTCTGCTGCTGTTGCCTACCTGCTTTAAGTTTTGATGTGTTGTATGTTCATCGATGGTATTCTGTAAACCTTGGTCGTTAGTGGTTCTTTGAGCTACTGTTGCCTTTCTATCATCTCAAACCAGTCTGCCAATTTGCCTCTGACTTCAACACGCCATTTTCCTCCACATGACTCCCAATCACTGGATATTTTCTCTGTTTTAGAGAATTCTCTGTAAACCTGAGATATGATTGTATGTGAAATTCCCAGCAGGTCAGCAGTTTCAGAAATACTCAGACCAGCCTCTCTGGCACCAACAATCGTGCCACAATCAATGTCCAATTCCTTTCACCTTAAAATGCATTGGTTTCAACTTCAGCAAGTCGTCAACATCATGTCTAGATGGCTAAAAGCATTGAATTGCTGCCGAGGGATTGGCTGATTGGCTTTATGCGTTCACAAGCAATTGAACACATGCTCATAATAAAGTGATCAGTGAGAGTATGTGAATATGATGATAACTGCCTTTATAAATATTTTTTATGTCAGATAGGAACAACCTCTGGTCAGGTCACGTCCATCATGTGTCTTATCATGCCGCTGCTAGGAAGCTCACATGGTTAGTCATTACAAGGTTAGTCAATGCTGTTAATGGAAAATTGAGGATGTTAAAACTATGTGCTGATGCAAATGCATTAAAACTTTACAACCTCTTCGGATGACTAGGTTTTGCTGCCGTGTTTTGCTTAAAAGGCTTTTAAGGTTTACAGGTTCCCAAGTGGCCTAATATTACCATCAGCAATTGATTACTTATTGTGAATTTTAATGGAACAACATTCTGCCTGACAGTGAAAATCACATGTGTTTGAATGTTTGCTAGTAGCCTGTGTGTAACATTAATCACAGTTATGGTGATAACTGCCAGACCGTACAGGCGCCCAGTGTGGAAGAGGAAGTTGAAACAGGAGAAGGGGTGCAGTAAGGTTTGCCAGCATCTGCCTTCAGCAGCCACCTCTTGTGTCATCTGTGCAATGTTAGCCACGGCATCCAGTGTGACTGCTGTGGAAAAGGTGTAAGCTGAACCGCTTGACTGTCTTTAGTCCGGTAAAATATGAAGCAGGTATTCCTAATGACATTCTGCTCCCTTTTACAACCATTTTCTCTTGAATAATGAACAGAGGAAGTGGAGTTGAGGAACCCTACTTTTTTCCCTCATTTATTATCAGCTGTCTACCACGGCATGCTGTTGAAGACTAATCTTCACAGCTCTGTTTGCACAGCCTTTTGTTATTGGATGTAAATCCTCAGAACAGCACTCTTCAGTAAACACTCTTTACAGCCTTATTCTGTTGTCAAGGTTCCTCCTCGTGATATCAGCGGATCCTGTTGAAGATGGAATTAATCTCGGAGGTGCGCGGTTCACCTCTTCCAGTCTTCCATCATTTCTACATACACTCTAAGACTATAAAAGCACACTCTGTGACTGTTAATGTGATTACCAGCACTTTCCTCTTCCAGGTTTGGATTAGTTTTCACATATTGGGTTTCTCCTTCTCTTACAGCCTTGTCTGGTCTATGCAATGTATGCATCCCTTATTTATTACCTCTTTCTGTGGCAGTATGTTCTACTAATAACTGCTGTCAATACTGTTTTATTCCTACTATTTTGCACTGCGTATTTTTTTGTTTTTATGACTTTAAACTCTCGGTCATTAAAACTGATCAGGTATATTTGGATTGCCTTGCTTAACTGCTTGCTTAACTTGCTTAACTTGACAGTGCAATAGATGGGGAAAACATTGTATACATATGTAGAATTAACAGTTTAATTCTATATGTGTATTAATGCTACAGCAAAAGAGTACAAAATGCACATGAAATAGAGTATTATTGATTTTTTTAAAATAATTAATTTCAAAAGGTGAAATTCATGGTATACAGATTCATTACAGTTATGATCATGGGGATGACTGCTGAATCAACAGCTGTCCAGTAGCCCAGTTATTGACATGTCCACAAGAAGGTAAGCCAAAAAAGCTGATTGCTGGCTCTACAAAGAGTGCTGCATCCAAGCATTTTTTTTTTCGTATTTTAATACGGGATGTATTTAGTGGCAACTGTAGCTCAATGCAGAGTGTATTTGTGTATGTGTGTGTCTGTAAACACCCAAATCCAAACACCTGTGGGTGTATGCATGAGTGCACTTATGTATTTAAGGTTTCTCCATAAGAATATTCAATAGCCTGTGTGCTGCCCCCCAGCATTTTAGTCCAAGCATTTCAATGGAAAGTTTGGTGGAAGGAAAAAGTGTGGTAGAAAAGGGTGCACAAGCAACAGCAAGACATACAACCTTGAGAGGATTGTAAAGGAAAAATGTACACAAGAGCTTGAAAGACATTCACATGGCGTAGACTGTGTCTGGTGACAGAACTTCAAAAGTTACCACACACAAATGTGGTGTGATGGTTCTTGTGTTAAGGCACTCCCGAACCAGAGACAATATCAAAAACTAGAAAAAAGAAATAACTATTGTTCACTGGTGCAAAATACTCTTTCGAGATACAAGTCAAACTTGCATTTCATTAGGAAGTCAAGGTCACAGAGTCTGCGGAACAGACTTTAAGTTGTTTGAGGTCAAGTGGGATGATTTAGGGAAATTATTTTGGGGAGCCATGTTATCTGTTCGTGTGGGTCCACTCTGTTTCATTAGGTCCAAATTCAGCACAGCTGTCTACCTGCCAAAAGTACAACCTGATTTATGTTTTACATCATATGGACATACCTTTAATTAGGCTGTCATTTATGTATTAAAAACATTTTCCTGTACAGTTTTTCCTTCCACTCAAATTTCCATTTATATGCTTTGATACAGCCCTCTGTGAATTTTCAGTTTTCATTACTTTTAAGCCAGAGTCCTCCCAATTAGCAGAATTAATTACTCGAAATAAATCCATCTGCCTGTAATGAATCAATATAAAATGTGAGTATCACTTTTTGAATTTAATTACTGAGATAAATTCTACTTTTGAGAATATTCTGAGTTAATTAGATGCACTTGTATGTTTATATGTTTGATTTATTTAATGATTGATTGACAGGTGATTGTGGCTCAGAAGAGTAGTAGTCTTGCAATCAGAAGGTTGTGGGTTCAATCCAGCTTCCTCCTGCCATATGTCGATGTGCCCCTGGGCAAGGCACTTAACCTCAAGTTGCCTACTGATCTGCGTATCGGTGTATGAATGTGTGAGCATTATTGAGTGCAATTGGGTGAATGTGGCTCTAGTGTAAAGTGCTTTGAGCAGTCTGTATGACTGGAAAAGCGCTATATAAGTTCAGTCCATTTACCATTCCATTTACCACAAGTGTCAATAAACTCTCTGTGATCATATCCATCTAAAAATGGATATGATTACTTTTGGGTATTAACTGCAATGCAGTTTAATATAAGATTATGCAGGCTTATTTCAGTTTTTTTTTTTTTTTTTACGATCACACTTTCTGTAATGAATCTGTATATGAGTTTCAGTCTTTGAATTCAATTAGGTAAATAAATAAAGTTTTGTATTATTGTGGTTGCTTAGCCAGCAAAAGTTGCATTACTGAAACCCAAAATAGAATCTATTTATAAAGGAGATGAGAAACACAAGACTCAACAATGCAGATACGTTAAAAGCGTAGCATGATAGTGATCAGCCTGTGGCTATGCTGTGATGTTAAGGAAGCCCAAGCTGATCACTATCATGCCAAGCTCTGCAGATGCATTAAGTCATGCAAAAAAATAGCTATATGCTAAGTCTTTATGCTGTACAGTACATGGGGATACCTTTTGAGTAAGCTTACATGGTTTGTACCAAAAATCTTTTCATTAACATATCTGGATACAGCACTCCCTAAACAATCAGCTTCTTAGTGAAGACTTTTTGTGGCTTTCCCTTCTTGAGGAGGGTATCAGTGTCTCACTGTCTGCTGGACAACTGTTAAGTCAGTAGCCTTTCCGTAATTGTGCAGACCATATGGCCATAGAAAAAACATTTGTTTATAAAAAAAAAGTATTTCTTTTAATTAATCATACATAATATTTAAATTTTATAAGAAACTCAATTTGGCTATTATTAGTTGCGAGGCATAAGCATCCAAGTTGATGGACATATCTCTCCTCGTTTATGATGCATTTATATAAAACATGAGCATCCCTTTTTAAATTGTATCATAAAACATCTTTTTGATAACATTCTAATTGAGATACACTTGTAGAGTGCTTAGATAAGGAACAGTGGGTCTAAGCTTGGTTTATTTAATGATTAATTGGCCAGCACTGTTAATAATTTCTCTGTGTTACTGGAAGATTTACATGCACTTAACATTTTATGTAATTCCTTCGAGGAATTGGCAATAATACAGTGTGATTTAAAATCATCCATGCTGATTTTACCTCACTCTTGGTATTGCAAAGTGTATTTTCTTGTACTGTATCACAGTACTTGCTCAATGAACTCGTGTGGCAAGCGGAAGAGGTGAGGAACTGGGTGAGGGGGAGGGAAGAGAAACAAACACAGAGAGAAAGCAAGTGAGAGAGGAAGGGTGCAGGATGCACTTCATCCACAGTCTCACTTCAACCTCGCCACGCCGGACTGTCATCCGAGGAGCGCCCGCCCGCAAGTCCTGGAGCTCTCTGCCGCGGTTCACTTCTGTTCTCATCAGCTTTACATTTGGACGGTTTCGACATGGGTCCGATCTGTTAAAAGGCGTGAGGTGTTACTGAACCGTTAGCAGTTTGATTCCAGACAGACCTGTAAAAACTCGCTCCAGCTGAAGACAGAATAATGATGGAGTATTGGAGGCAGTGCGCGCTGTGGCTGATTAACTGCAAGGTGCTTCCCGCTAACCACAGGGTGACATGGGAGTCAGCGCAGGTATTTGACTTGGCTCAGACCCTCCGGGATGGAGTCCTCCTGTGCCATCTGCTCAACAACCTGAAGCCTCAGTGCATCAACCTGAAGGAGATCAACCTCCGACCGCAAATGTCACAGGTAAAAGACACGTCCCCCGATGCCCGTTACTCCGCTGGTCGTCAAACTGTACTGTAGCCACGATGATGGCAGCCTGGCCAGACTCCATATGAATTATATTGATTTAGTCATTTTGTCAAGTTTCAGCATTTAGGACAGTAAAACAACAGCGCAACCCGACTTCATGTGTTTTGTGATTTGTTTATAGAATTCGGTTCATTAATTCCAAATAACTGACAATTCTTTCAATTCTAATCACACTTTTACATATTCATTACTGCAGGCAGTCTGTTGCCCGAAAACTGCTGAAAGCAGATGTCTATGAAATATTTAGGATGCTTTTTTTTTATTTATTCCACTGTTTTTGTGTGAAAATCCATAGCCGAAGGAAGGGCAGTCACGTAACCATTATTGCAAGCACGTAGTTCTTGATTTTTCACTTAACTTGCTTACAGTAAGCAGAAAAGCATGAACTTCAATAAAAATTGCATGGAGTACGGTGTGGCATTATCAAACCCAACTTACCCTTTTCTCCAAGTTAGAATACAAGCAAACATGTTAAATACTCGAATTTCTATGACTATGTTTTATGTATGTGGTGTTGAAAGTCACTAGCAGAGAGTTGGTATACTTATATTAAGGGTATTAGTTATTAAGACACCCCCCCCCCCCGCGACCCCCCCTCCCCCCCCCCCCCCCCCCCCCACACACACACACACACACACACTTCCCCACAAATTGCTATGACAAAGAAAACAGAAGTGGACAAACATCCGTGAACTAAAACTTTTATTTTATTATGACCACAGCATAATAAAATGAGCCATGGTGTGGTTTTATTGTGTCACACCAAGGTGGTGTCCCCCCATCTAACGACTCTTTTTAAGACTTAGATAGATAGATAGATAGATAGATAGATAGATAGATAGATAGATAGATAGATAGATAGATAGATAGATAGATAGATAGATAGATAGATAGAGCTGTGGCCACATGGATCCTGTTTGTCAGATACCATCTGTTTCAATATCAGGACAGCCTGAGCCAGGACCTGATTATAATTCACCTTTCTAACAGTGAATCTGTCCGTCTGGCTCGGTGACAGCACACAATGAGGTTGACACTCACCTACTGAGCCTGCAGGCCTGCTGTAAGAGTATTACTCTGTACCAGAAAAACACTCCGATACACTCAGACTACAGTGTATTGCTTTGTAATAGACAAACCAAATTTTATTCAAAACAGCTAATAAAATGAATACAGTGATGCGATATCTCTCACGTTTGGTCAAGAGGCGCATCTGGCTTGTTTCCTGGAAAGAAGCGCTTTGACCTCGGTGGCACAGTGGCACGGTCATTCACAATCAAATTGGGAGCCTGCTTTTTGACTGTAGTGCACCGAGTATGTGGGCAATTTAAGATCACGAAGAGGTTTTAAATGTCACTGGGGGGCAGTGGATGTCTGTGTCCATCTGAGGATGTTTACTCGGAGATTTCAATCAAAACTAGATTGGAGTCTATTAAGCCCATTTTGTGATATTGTAAAAGGTATTACAAATACATTATCTGTGTCAATAAAGAGAAATTCAGTGTTTTGTGTCATAACATCAGGAAATGTAATAGAATTGTCATTGGTTGTGTGGTTTATGAACAAGGCTGAATGCATGGCCTATCTAGGCCCAGAGTGGGTTATTTAAAGGTAGACTTTGTTTCAGACATGACTCGGTGGCATAGACGTAAAGGGATAGTTCAGGATTTTTAAAGGGAGGTTCTGTTAAAACATTATAGGCCATTAATCTCTTACCTGGAGTAGATAACTCTCTTCGTGTCTTCATTTTGTATAAATGCAGATTAGTTGGACCCAGGGGTTGAAGCTAGTCCAAGAGGGGTCAAGATCAAACTGGACTTCTACCATATTAAAACAATCACAATCCTAAAAACAATAATTATTTTACAGGACTTTGAAATAGGAGGTGGTCCTCCACCAGTGGCCTTCCTGAGGGAAACCTGTACGGAGAAAGGAACATAACGCATCTCCAATCTGGACTATTTCTTTGTTGTGACAATACTTCTTGGCAATTAAGATTATTTCACTGGAAAATCTGTTAATGTCCCTTCAAATTGTGCCACATTTGTAAGGCTTTGTGGGTTTAGCAGCAGAGTTGAGTATGTGGGTTGTGCCCATGAAAAACTTGCCAAATCCTTTCTGCCGATTGCAAACAGCTTTTAGTGAATACTGTGATGGTTTGGTATGGCACCTCCCTCATTGGAAAAACAAGACCTCTCATCACTGGAGGCAATCTCAATGTCGAGACATCTCGAGATGAAATTTAGCAACGAGTGGCAATCCCATATCTTGACTCTTATAGACAAACCTTTATTCCCTGAGACGTCGATGCTTATCCTCACAGAGTGACGTTTATCAGAGACTACATCCAGAGTTTAGGACTGGAGAGGATGAAATGGCCTGCTTGCAGTCCTGACCTCAACCCTATTTAGCACTTGTGGGATCAGCCTGGAGCATGCTGTTTGAGCCAGAATGACCAACACCACCACATTGCCTGACTTGCAACAAAGGGTGGTTGAAGAATGTGTTGCCATGCCACAGAAGGTGGTGACCAATCCTTTGTCCAGCATGAGGAGGAGCAGTTATGGTTGTGTACAGTTCTCTCACACACTACAAAGGTAGCTGTTTGATAAACGATTAAACTGTTAAATTGCTAATATGTCTTGTTTCTTCAAACATCATCCATTCCAATAAACAACACCGAACAAGAGTCAGTAGCAGAATAAGCTGTCTGGCATTGATTTCATAGGACACCATTTAAAAGGGAAATAAACAGGTTTTCCAATTTTTACAAGATTTATTCCCAAGATGTATTGTTGCAACAAAGAAATAATCAAACCAAATTTTCTCACTATTTTCAGCACCACAATATTTTTTATATCAGACATTACTTTGACTGGAAACGATTTACACATTTTCAAAACATGTTTCACACAGGAATATCGCTGGTGGCGCACTGCCTCCTACCTCCATTTACAGTGTAAATGATCATTGGTTTCTACCTAAATAACCATTCAATGGAAACGTCACAACAGTTTAAAAGAATATAGGGGTGCAGTATTCAGTGAACAGTGAACAATACCCATGAAACTACACAAACTTGGTGACTATTGTTCACACAAGCAGATGTGACCTGCTGGGCGGGTCTGTCAGTCTGCCGTCTCTCATGGCAGAGCAAAAGGGGACAGTGGTTGATTTTCAGACCTTTGTGAGGGTAGATAAGATTGGTGGATAAGATCGATTTTAGATGTAAGTATCGGCCGATCACCCAAAGTTAGGGAAATCGGGGTCGATCGATCTGTGCACCCCTAATAGACTAGTGTTTGCATAAACTACTGGAGACTGGAGTTTGTTAAGAAGGTAGAAGTATGCTATGGTTTTGGGCACCCCCTGACTAGTGATTAGCAGTCTACTATGGATTTATGCTAAATGAAAACGCCAAGGTGGTTATCTACTGCAGGTAGGATATCAGCTGCTCATGGCCTGTTACAGGAACCCTATATTATCCCTTTATTGAGCCAAGGAAGAAGCAACAGTTAGAGGCATATGGAAAGCAGAAGACCCAAGGATTTTCACATAGATTTAAATACAAGAGATGCTTGTTACCTTGTCAATTTTTTCTAGCTGTAGTCTACAGATCAGACAAAATATAATAGTAATCCCATATAGATTTAACACTTACTTTGGAGGATTTTTTATAAGATTTTATATATATATTTTATAAGTCAGATGTGCATCAGTAGCTCAGTAGCTCATCTTCTTTTACATACAGACACACTTCCTTGATGATGGATACCAACTCCTCCAGTGAGGCGACCATTGTGGGGTGGGGGAGAAAGTGGCAATGAGAACGCCCCCCTTTACAAAATAAGTTAGATTTACATAACTGGGGGAGGAGTTCCTTCCCATTCGTCCTGCATAATGCATGAGGGACGTGGCAGCTACTTTATCATTGGCCGATAATAACACATGGGACGCTACCGTGGCCTCACCCGTGGGACCCATGAGATGGAAAAGACAAAGGCAGTGAAAAAAGCTCTGTCTTGCCCTCCACTGAGGCACCTCAGAGGACATAAAGGGACCTGGAGGGGTTTTTGTGTGCTTCGCTGGGGTGGGCTGCTCAATTAAAGTACAATGCATCAGAAGCCCCAGAGAGTTCACATGCTTCTCATTCTTGCTGTGCTGATTGTGTTTAGAAGGCCTGTATGTTGGTAGAGAAAGGTGAAGTATTATTATTTGAACCTACCAAGGAGACAACCTGATCTGTTCTGCACTGTGCCTTGCAAAAGTATTCAAAACTCAAAACAACAAACCTCAATTTCATGTTTTGGTATTTTATATGATGGACCAACATAAATTAGTGAATAATTGTGAAGTAGAAAGAAAATGGTGCAAGGTGAACTTTCACTGAGGCTCAAACATGTTTTCTGCCAGGATCGCCCTGTATTTAGCTGTAACCATTTACCGATTAGCTTTGACCAACTTCCTTGTCCCTTCAAAAAACAAGCATGCCCACAGCATTATGCGGCCACCATCATGTTTCATCTTGGGGATAGTGTGTTCAAAGTGACACAGAACATGTGTTATGGGGACATGAATACTATCAGAGAGACACTGAATGTGCTGGAGCTCTCCTCTTGGTTGAAGTACATAATATGCTTATTAGTTGCCTACACACCACATTATATTCCTTGTGTTTGTTTTAACACAAAAAATACAATAAAGAGCTTTAGGCGACTGTGGCTCAGTAGGAAGAGTAGTCGTCTTGCAATCAGAAGGTCGTGGGTTCCTCAAGTTGCCTACCGATCTGCGTATCGGTGTATGAATGTGTGAGCGTCAGTGAGTGCGATTGGGTGAATGTGGCTCTAGTGTAAAGTGCTTTGAGTGGTCTGCATGACTGGAAAAGCACTTTATAAGTTCAGTCGATTTAAAGTTCCAGTTTAAGGAGTAAGCGAAATCCTCATTCAGCCTCTTTGATCAGAAGTTTACAATGCTGTTATGAGCCAATTACAAAGTCTAGACAAACCCCGACCACAGTGTGTGCAGGCGCTTGCTTTGCTGCCAGCGAAAAACGCCACATAATCAGTACTTGCTTTTTGTCTCAGCTGAGTTGAAAGCAGGGGTTTAGCTTTAAGAGGAACTGAGGAATGCTTGTCATGGCTCAACTAGTTTTTTTTCTTTTTACTTTTGCTTGTAAATGAGGATTATCTGCATGTGTGGAGGTCAGAAAAATGTACATCGTCCCTGTCAAATAAACCAATTCTTATAAAACAACCTTTAAACACGATTTAATTAAATAAAGCATGAAAAAAAGTTTTCTAGAGGCAAAGGAGGCAAAAAGTGAGCTTTAACTTAGAGCCCTATACCTTCTTAAACCCACCACTACCTAGTTTTTCCATGACACAAGCATAACGGGTGATCACTTGGAGGGGAGCAGCGGCGCAGCGAACCCCCCAGCCCCTTGCACAGGACAGGCGCGACGCTCAACAAGAACAGGAAATCAGGAAATGGAATAAAGGAAGGAAGTGAAACTTAAACATGCCCTCGATTGAATTCAGACCAAAGTGCCGAGATGTCAAGCACAATGAAGAGAAAAAACACACCTCCCTATTCTCAGGCGTCAGAAAAAAACAACCTTTTGCTCTTTGCGCTATCGAGTCAGTCCTAAAGACTTTCTGCATTTTTGGAAAGTGAAAGTGAGACAAAGAATCTCAGACTCAGGCCTCAGACAAACACCTGGCAACAGAATCTGTTCATGATAGCAACAAATGACACATTTATTGTAACTTTGTGCACACATTTCAACACAGATGTGACTTGAACACCTCCAATAAGCACTAAAGCTTTTCATTAGTTCTCTAGATTCCGCTCAATGAATTTGTCAACAGTTCATACATTTTATTGTTTTCCACAGTAGTTTCTGAAACATTTGCTACAAATATTCAGCTGACCACTTATTGACCCATGTATGCCAAAGCAGCTGTTTTAAACACGTTCTGCATTACACAGTCGCATGAACATATTTTGTTGAACTGAGTTTGAGTTTGTGAAAGTAAGAAGAGAAAAGCCAGTTTCACAGAGCAAGCACTCCGTACAGCAAGCTTCAAAGGCTCCCAGGCTCGCTCGTCATTCTCTCATAGACAAGACACAAATGTTAGAGAAAGCGTGGGAGGATGAGAAAGACAAAGAGGAGATGACTTGATTTGCTTTTTGGATTTAGTAGAAGGAAAGTCCTATAGGGTCCAGGAAGCCAGAGTGGGTTCTGCAAACACATTCTGATATCTGCATCAAAAAAAGGGGTCATTATTTGAAAATATAAAAATTAGGGTATTAAAATACATATACGGTACATAATTTTTGGTCGAATTATTATTGTTATAATATTTGCTGAGATATTACAAAAATGTTTTTGTATGGAAGGTGCTTCATTGTGTAATAACAAGTTCTTTGCCACCCAACAGCATTAAGACTGTAGAGCTTCATGCACTCTGGGTTTTGACTCCATGTCTTGTGTTATTGTGCTTTACAAAGCAGTATAGGAACTTTAAAGTTAATGCATTTTGCTTCAAAAACATCATAAAGTCTTAAAACTGTTCCCTGCTGCTGACATTTTCTGCTCTGCTGCTTCCTTTATCTCACTTTTTGTTTTTGCTGGATCAAGAAGGCCTGCTAAGCATTCATGGTCAGACTTCAGTTACCAAACCTCATGCTTATTATTATCCACTACAGTATACTGTGTGCTGCACTACGGGCTGCAGGCAATTGGCATGCTGTAGACACGTATAGGACACGGCTTGTCAGAGCTGCTGTAGCATCGCTGCCCTCTTAAATAATTTTGTAGAAAGGATTGCACCTGTCAGTATGTAAACACCATGTTACCGCACCCATGCATGCCCCACACTGGTGCCTTGCTCCACAGCCTTCCAATTTACAATTCCAGCATGGCATAATGCAGTAACAACACTTAGTACCGCCGTGTCACCTCAGCTTATTTATGAGCAGCTTTTGCATTTAGTGACCATATTGCATCTTAGTGGTTTATGCACATTTGCACGGGGCAAAGTAACCTTTCATTCCATCAAAAAGGTAATAACCCTGAACCACAGCCATTTAGTAAACGCTACATTTCACTGCACATTAAATTATAGATTATACATATGCTGATTTTATTAGGAGATATTAAGAGGTAGAGATTATGCCTTTATTTTGGTGGATACTCAAGTTAAATCACTGCTGAGTGCTCTTGAAATTTTATTTTAGGATTTACAGATTACTGTAAGAAGGGAAGAGAAATGTGAAATGTATTTTATTACATTGTCAAAACAAAAGCAGAAAAAAATATATATTCAAGGAAAAAACTATATTTAAAAAGGTTTTCTCAGGGCCCTTCATCACCAGGCGCATTTGTCTGCAGCTTTTTGTTGTAAGAGTCAGAGTAGCAATAAACCCTGATCAAGGAGTGATGACAAACTAAACCTCATCTGGCTGGAGAGAAGAATTGGGCTGCCTACACTGTACCTTGTGAGTGAATGAGGCCCATATATCTGTGCCTGGACCCAGAATAGACATGGTTAAGGCCCTGTGCAGTTCAGGAGATTATGGAGCTCATGACTTTTCCAGCTGGGTCATTTATTTTGTGAGGTGTCCTGTTCTGAACGAGTCGGCTGCCTGTTTAGAAATGGGAAGGAGCTTCAGTGTGTAATAAGAAAATGTCAAAATCCCTGCAAGGAGTTTGGACCTGATACATGTTTTATACGGCATAAGGAATGAGGACAAGGACATACCTATTTTTGCCTATGTATTGTTTAGGGGTGTAACAGTACACCTAAGAAATGGCTAGGTGTGTACCTTGGTTTTTGGGTCACAGTTTGTAGGTACTGCTATGGTAAAACAGCAAAAAGAAACAAATGGCAATGCTGGGTTTCTTTTACCCACTTTCTAACAGGAAATATCCTCTCATGCAAACCAGAATAGACAACCAAACCACACCTGCTAGGGGCTTTAAAGTAGCAAGCAACTTACATCAGGGCAGAATTCATGTACTGGTATATTCACTTTAAAATTAGAAACATTTAAAAACAATTGTCTGTAGAAGACAGATGTATCACTGTGAGTTTGAAGAAAAGCAAAGAAATTCTCAAAGGCTAACAGCTAGTCAGAGAGGCTCTTTGTTTTGGCTAATTTTGCCTTTTAAAACAACGCTTACTAGAAATGTTTATACCTATGTTGCACAATGCTATATTATCTCTATATCTCTGACAAGAGGGGAGTAAACGTTTAGATTTTGCCAAGGGACCAAGGTCAAAGATGGCACCTTCTTTCGCTATTTCAGGTCTCGTAGTTGATTGGTAAAAACAGATATAAACATTTTCAATTTGTAACACTTTAAATGTTTAAATGGAAGACTTGCCTGAAACAGAGGCTAGCTGTTAGCCTTCAACTGTTTCGAGGGTTTCTTCACTTTCCTACAAGCTTACGGTATTTTGACTTATTACTTTTACAGATGAAGGAATTATAACTGAGGAGTTCACACAACCTCCCTTTAATGAATCCAAGTATTATTAATTTAGGTCCAAAACTGAAAAACACTGAAAACCGATGGAGATCTTTTAGAGAGCAGTTTTAACTGACAGTCTTCCTTAAAAAAAGCAGAATGTTAAGTAGGACACAAAATATTCAACTGTTAATAATCACATTTTTGCTTTCTTTTGAAGTATATAGTAAATAGGACCACAAATATCCAGCGACATAGACCTGCATTTAATTGACTTCTTAAACTTGGCTAAATATAGCAAACGTTTAAATTTTTAAAGGACGAATGAACAAAAAAAACAGCTTTTTTGCTTAAATTAGACATTTGGAAACCCACAAAACCCTTTGTTTGTTTTGAAATTACAATGATTAACAGATTACTTTCCCACCAAAATAGGAATACTTCATTTGTTTCACATGGGCTGCATGGTGGTGCAGTTGGTAGCACCGTTGCCTTGCAGCAAGAAGGTCCTCGGTTCCACTACCAGCCAGGAGCCTTTCTGCATGGAGTTTGGATGTTCTCCCCATGCATGCGGTGGTTCTCACAGGGTACTCCGGCTTCCTACCACAGTCCAAAGACATGCCTGTTCAGTTAATTGTTCTCTCTAAATTGCCCTTAGGTGTGTGACTTAGTGTGTGCATGGTTGTTTGTGTATTGCCCCGTGATTGACTGGCGACCTGTCCAGGGTCTACCCAGCCTCCCGCCCATAGACTGCTGGAGATAGGCACCAGCTTCCCAGCGACCCACAATGGAAGAAGCGGTATAGAAGATGAATGACAGACTGTCTAATTTGTTTCACCAAAATATTGCACATTTAGTTTATAGTTGAGTAGGTAAAAAAAAAAAAAACAAACAAAACATTTTTTTGTTTTTTTATTAATAAAAAAGTAGTTTTGTGGTCTGTGAGCACTTTTGACTTTGGACATCACTGGCCTAGAGCCTCACAAATACAAATATTGCTCTAAAATTACACAAACAGGCTTTTAGTAGTAATGCAACTGTCTTGCTTAGCTGTACCCATCGATTGCATTTAGTGGTTGTTTTTACGGTAGTGGTTATTGATGATATCATAAAACTGATTGCGGAGAAACTAGTTTGAACAGTAAAAGTAACAATCCCACTCAAATTACCAGTTTTACAGGTTTGAAAATAGTATCAGTCAGGGTTTATTTAAATGGTCAAAAAACACATTCTCAGTTATTCTTACTGACCAGTCTTGCATTAATTTGGGGTGGAGTGCTTTAGAAAGTAGCTTAATTGCATATCTGAAAGGGACATCTGTTCTATGAATCTTTGATACAGTTACATGCACTCATCGGCCACGTTATTAGGTACACCTGTCCAACTGCTCGTTAACGCAAAATTCTAATCAGCCAATCACATGGCAGCAACTCAATGCCACCTTCAGTTCAAACTGAGCATCAGAATGGGGAAGAAAGGTGATTTAAGTGACTTTGAACATGGCATTGTTGTTGGTGCTAGACGGGCTGGTCTGAGTTTTTCAGAACTGCTGATCTACTGGGATTTTCATGCACTACCATCTCTAGTTTTTACAGAGAATGGTCCAAAAAAGAGAAAATATCCAGTGAGCGGCAGTTCTGTTGCCGCAAATGCCTTGTTGATGCCAGAGGTCAGAGGAGAATGGCCAGACTGGTTTGAGCTGATAGAAAGGCAACAGTAACTCAAATAACCACTCGTTACAACCAAGGCATGCAGAAGAGCATCTCTGAACGCACAACACGTCGAACCTTAAGGCGGATGGGCTACAGCAGCAGAAGACTCCACCGGGTGCCACTCCTATCAGCTAAGAACAGGAAACTGAGGCTACAATTCGTACAGGCTCACCAAAATTGGACAATAGAAGATTGGAAAAAGCTTGCTTGGTCTGATGAGTCTCGATTTCTGCTGCGACATTCGGATGGTAGGGTCAGAATTTGGTGTCAACAACATGAAAGCATGGATCCATCCTGCCTTGTATCAACGGTTCAGGCTGATGGTGGTGGTGTAATGGTGTGGGGGATATTTTCTTGGCACACTTTGGGCCCCTTAGTACCAACTGAGCATCATGTCAACGCCACAGCCTACCTGAGTATTGTTGATCACCATGTCCATCCCTTTATGACCACAGTGTACCCATCTTCTGATGGTTACTTCCAGCAGGATAACGCGCCATGTTATAAAGCAGTAATCATCTCACACTGGTTTCTTGAACATGACAATGAGTTCACTGGACTCAAATGGCCTCCACAGTCACCAGATCTCAATCCAATAGAGCACCTTTGGGATGTGGTGGAACGGGAGATTCGCATCATGGATGTGCAGCCGACAAATCTGCAGCATCTGTTTGATGCTATCATGTCAATATGGACCAAACTCTCTGAGGAATGTTTCCAGTACCTTGTTGAATCTATGCCACGGATTAAGGCAGTTCTGATTAAGGCAGTTCTGAAGGCAAAACGGAGTCCAACCCAGTACTAGCAAGGTGTACCTAATAAAGTGGCTGGTGAGTGTATATTGTCCACCCTTTGCAGTTTTGTTGAACATTATATAGTTTTATAGAGGAGGAGGACAAAGAAAGGTCATGGTGTCATTAAATATGTTGTATCTTTTATTTATGTTCTTTTACACTTCTAACTCAAAAGCTATCCCCTTCTCAAACCTCAATCTGTCCACTTTAAACAAAAGTGTGTACCCAAACACATAACACACTTACAAAGGTTAGACAGCACTTGACCCCTCTTTGTATTTTAACAGAAGAAAACATCATTCACGCTCCCTTAACACAATTTTTCAAGAGATAGATGATCAGATAGAACAGAAGGAGGAGGAGAGGGAGGATTATGGTGTTCGCTCACAAACCTGGCTGTCTGTCTCTACTATTTCATTGTGATTTTAGAGTTGTTTTTAAGTGATATTCAATTACTCACTTTCTCTCCACACTAATTTCTTCTAATCCTCCCTTTGAACCAGGAACTTACCCACAGTTCAGCCAAACAGCTTGACCTGTGTTGCCATTGCCAGGAGAATTCAAATTTCATGCAGTAATACTAACACAATATCTGTATATAGAGGGGGGGAGGGAGTAAGTTTGTGTATGTATAGGGGGGTCACTCGGGTTAAATTCAAGATGTAATGGAAAAATGGCTCCTGGGACACTTATTAGTGTTGTGGGGGAAGGTACAAGATTTTTGTTTCGTTTTTGCCAGTGTCAGAATATGAGATGCACATGAAGCAAGGGCAGCAAGGGTATGCCTTTGTCCTTCATCTTAAGGGACAAAAGTGTTGCTATGGGAAAGCAAAGCATAAAATGCCAACAGGACATAAGTTGTCATCCTCACTTCTTCCTGTAATTGCTCACTTAAATGTCAGTATAGATGATCATGCAGTCTGGGAACCATTTACCTTATGTGATTTATTGGTTTTATAAATCTTATCAGTATAGTTAGAAATCTTACATAGGTAACATTGCATCTTTAATAATCAGAAATAGACTGATCAGGTATTTTTGGTTGGTACCAATTTCTGGGTTTCTTTCAGGTCTGACTTGTCGATTCCAATTTTTATCAGTTCAGATTATTTTCTTATAACATTAATAAATGTGCTGCAGTTTTCTGATAGAGGTAGTAGTCATTAATCCAGCAGAAAAGCAAGGAATTACAAGTTCAGCATTAGCATATGCCAATTTTTTAAAAGTTAAAACAAGTGTATCACATTTAGTTTATGCATTGGTAAACGGAAAATCGTGGGAGTTTGATGCATTTAATGAATAGGAAAAATGTAATCAAAGCTGATCAGGGAAGATTTGCTGATCTCTGGCCAGTTTTGCAAATGTTAGAGGACATCTAATCTAATGTGTACAAGTCAAACAAAAAGATCTAATTATAAAGGACTTTGTTTACTGTAATTGACTGAGGATGTCTCCTATTAGCTGACTGGAGGATTCAGCATTACCAGCTTGCCAGCTGCAGACACTATTACACCAAACAAACCGATAATATCTTATTAATTATCAATTTAGGTTAGCTGTCAAATCTAATATGCTATTCACTCTGTCATCGTTGTTCAGAGCTGTAGCCACTGCAGGACAAGAGCCCCTTCTCCTTCTTGCTAAATAACACTAAATAACCAGAAAGCTGTGGGACTATTTTCACAATAAAAACAAATAGGTCAGAAAAAAAACTTTAGGAAGGCAAGGCTGCTGGCTGCTAATTAGCAACACTTGGAAAACCTGTTTGACATCTGTCTCCACCAGATGCTTTGGTCCGTTAACATCAACAATCAGGCGGTGCCGATTCCTCATTTTAAGACTATTGTCTGCCTTTTAGTTGAGACCATGTGGAAATTTTTAACATTTAACATTTAACAGCTCAGGATATTTGCGCTCCAGTTTTTAATATTATATCTCAGTCATGTCCATGCTGTCTAAAAAAGATGCCTATTTGCACACTGACGAAGAGTTTCATTGGAAATTTAAGCTACTCTTATATTTGTACATCTGATATAGGTACCATGGCTATAAGCATCTCCTCCAAAATACTTTTTAAAGTCAGGTGGCTACAAAATCCAAATTGTAACACAATTTTCTTAATGTCTCGTTTTTGTTTTTCCTCTTGCATTTTATTTTACCACCTCAGAAATAAACAGCGCTTCTTTTCTTGCAGTTTGTTTGCGTTGTAAACCCTCTATTGTTTGAATGCACATAACAGAATAAGTTCCTTATTTTATTCTGACGTTGATTGGTGTGTGACAAGATCTCCTGGCAAAGGAATAAAACACCACAATACATCCCGCCAAGGACATATCTATCTTGCAAATCATGATCTAGTTGCTGGCGGTGACTTTGTTGTTTCTGTGTTTGAGACTCTTATTTTGACATAAGAAAGGAAGTACTTATTTCGTAGCTTTATTATGTTGACAGAGTTTGCTAATAAAGTCAGCTTGACTGAAAATATCTGTTACAAAATTATGCTAGTTTGTAAAAAAAAAAAACAACATAGAATTTGTGTAGAAAAGCAGATTTTTGCATATTTGTCTTGGTTGAAAAAAAAATACAATCAAGATGCATTTTTCTCATGGAAAAACGTTTTAGTCATCTGTTCTTAATTTTTTGAAAAGAACTGTTATAATACAATGTGTACTTTAGGACCCAATGATATTATGTTATTCTTTTCTGCATATCCACACATTCTTTCACCCAAAAATGTTTCTATAATTATTATAAAGAAAAACTAAAAACATTGAAATAGTTCAATAGGTTAATAATATTATACTATTGTTAAGCTCTTAAAAATCTACCTGTTAGTTATCTAAAAGTATTTTTGTTACAGCAAAAAGTAGCACACATGTGCATTAAGAAGTAAAGAAACAAGCCAAGGAGTAGTCTAGTGCAAGGATATGAACCTATTATTTATTTTCTAAAGAATAATGTCAGTAAATGCACATCTCACTTCTGCTGTGGAAAAAAGTACATTTATAATATTTCAATATTTAAAAAAACCTGAATTAAAGTAGTTAATTGGATCGTTCTTTCTCATAAACCTGTGTAACCCAAGCTAGTTTGGGTTGCGTGGGGTGCACATGAGAATACTTATTTGTTTGGAGATGAATCAACCAATTTTGCGTCTTGTCTGCAGGAAGGTATCCAGTGAGCATTTTCTTTGGACATCCTGAATTGGTTTAGGCTATGCAAGATGGCGTAATGCCAATAAAGATTTATCAGTCATGTGTTGAGAAGGGTATACATACTTTTCGACTTGCCATTTTTAAATAAAATGTAAATGTCCCACATAAACTTCTTGGTTGAATGAAAATAATTAAAATTCTAAATCCTCCAAGGGTGTTAATAATTTGACTTAACTGTACACCTCTTTTCTAAAGCTGCTGATGACCAGAGCATGAAACTCCTAAAAAAAATCGTCACAAGAATTGTGATAAGTTGGAAAAATGTTGTCAGGAACTTTACACAGAAGCAGTGATGAATGAATGGAAAAAGTGACTAAAACATTCAGCTGTTGAGTGTTTTCCAGTCATGTGCTACTGCTGTGCATCAAGTCTGTGTAGGTTTAACTAAGAAGGACGCATGCAATCAGTTACCACAGTATATTTTTGGATTGAAAAGCTGCTTACTGCTGCTTTATATGTCATATTTAAGATAAGTTAGATGACAAGTGTCTTCAGTCAGAGGGGGAAGGGCATCGTTTTCATCGACGTCAGCAGAACATCAATAACCCTCCACCTCCCGTTTCCTGGTTATACGCTTGGAAAAAGCTCTTACATGACATGGAGTTCAGCAGTTCACTTGGACTGCGACATGTCACCCAGTGGTTATGAAGTAAGTCCAGACCATATAGGGTGTTCGCTGATGACATTTAATGTTTCTAGAAAGTAAACATCAAACTTTTAGTATAGCTATTGCACATGTAATAGGGAGGCTCGAAGCCTACCCACATCAAATTTGCTTTCACACCAAACCTTCGGAACGCTTTGTACCATGCCAGAGTCCGGTTTCTGGAGCAGATCAGAGAACCGTACCCTGGCACGGTTGCAACTGCCGGTCTTGGCACGGTTTATCCGGACCATACAATATGATATGACGTAAGAGCTGCGCATTTGGGTCGAACAAGAGGATAAAGAAGAAAGACAAAGTGAAAGCCCCAATCCGAAGACAAAAAAGTCTGAAAATGTCTTGTGGGGCTAGGTGGAGTAGTGAGGTGCAGGCGTACTGCTACATTTGAACACCAAAGTAGCAACAGAAACCCAGATGAGAAAGACTTCCTTCTTCATGCTTTGCACAACTTTGTTTGGTTCGGGCTAAAAATGTCTGGATGAAAGCAAACTGGGCCAGCTGAAGATGTGAATTTTCTCACTTTTACCTATGCCTGGACCAATCCCTGGACCAAACCAGCAGTGTGAGTGCACCTTGAGTCTCAGGCTTTGACTTTTGCATCCATTTCTTTCTTTTAATCAATGCTTAAAAAGGTTTAAGCAGTGAGATGGCCAAACTGTATTGCTGTCTTTCAGAGCACACGGCTCAGAGAGAACAGGATTTCATTATGCCCTGCAACACACAGCATAAACACTTCCAGCTTGTTGCTATGGAGCTTTGACTTGTGTCAAAGAATACATAAGCAGAAACTGGATGCTTATTATGGATATTAGGGATACAGAGCACGACCTTATATCCAACGCAGCAGCGAGATAGCTCTACTTACAGGGCTGTTCCTTTATCGCACATGGTTGGATTTGAAAATGAAATGTGCTGCAGGTGAGATTTTAGGTTCTCCATATGTTGTTCTTATATAAACAATCTCTTCCTTTTCATTGGGTACATCTCAGCATGCGCTCTGACAGACTCCAGCTGTGATGCTGAAGCTATAATCTAAATAAAATTTAAATCATCAGTTCCTCTTTTTATACAAAGACGTTTTTGCCCGGTTGCATCGAAAGGCAAAGAAAGACCCATTCACCCTGTTGGATGTATTTGCATTAGATATTGTACACTTTCAGTTACAATGACTTTTTTTAGATCACCGGCCTATAATTATGGGCAACTTGTTTGAGGTTCACAAGCATGTTTATTCAATATTGCCAGGATGGTTTTTTCCAAAGAGTTTCGGAACCAAAAAAAACAATCAGCTTTGTACTGTGTAGCCGTGTACCGTAAGGCGTCCGTAAAATGGAAAATTTTCCCGTTTTTTTCAACCTCATTATTTTACATTGACTGCGATGGATTGGCGACCTGTCCAGGATGTACCCCGCCTCTCGCCCGTAGACTGCTGGAGATAGACACCAGTTCCCCGTGACCCACTATGGAATAAGTGGTATTTTACATTCACTCAGACCTTTGTCAGGTCTTGATCTCACCTTAATAAGCATAGGCTGCTATAAGTTTTTCACTGTATGTTAACCTTGAACAAAAAGACTATGGGTTCTACGTATTTGCACAAATATTGCAAACAGAAGTGTTTAACATGAAAATCTATGTTTTCCTGCTTCTGCTAAAATACTATAAATAGTTTATTGTTATTTTCTTTTAGAGTAATGTCTATTACACTAATTTATTGCTCGTTTGTTTTTGCAAGAGCGATGGCCGTCAGCCAGTGCCTTGTTTCATAGAAAATGATCGAGCCGGTAAAGATGCATTATGTGCATTCGGTTTTCACTAAATTAACATATTTGCCTGACCATATTTCTAATGAGTCAAAGCATATGTCCCTTTTATTTATCAGATTTTTTATAAACTCCAAAAAAGTGCATCAAAGCCCATGCTGTTGGTTGATATGATTGTAGGCCGCAAATTGTGGAAGTCCTAAGTTTCGACGCACTTAATGATTAAGACAAATATACTATACAGTATACATATGTGTATGTTCACGACCTGTTGATCACCGATCAGAGGCGATCAAGGGAAACTCAAATGATGGCGATAGTGATCGGTCAGGGCCGATCAACAGAAAATCAGCCAGTTCTGGTCACCAACTGATCTCTACTTGAAACAAGCACAACCTGAATTTAATATATTAAAACAATGCCTGTTTGTAATATGTTGAACTAGTAGCTTATGTGACAACCTTAACTATGTTCCAGCTGCTACCAGAATTATATGTTTGATCTGAAAAAGAAGTAGGCTCAAAAAACCTTAAATATTAGATTCCACTTCTTACAGATTTGGTTTGTCCCAACAGTGCTTTCACACACACATATTACTCAGTCAGCCATTCACCTTTTTGAGCCCCAGAGACTCCCTCATGTCAAAGAAAAGCTGCATGTGGAACAGTTAGAGGGTTGCCTCATACTCATATAACATCCCTTTTTAATACAATTCCCCCTCTTCAGTCTTCGGCTCGGTGCAGATGACACGCTGTCTTTCATATGTGCTCTGAGAAGCTGCTTCCCTCAGATAAAACCAGGGTCCTTTGGGACTCTCCAAAGATGCGCTTGTCTGATAAAGGCAAGTGATGTTTACAAGTGTAAACATTCAATAATATCTGCTTGACTTTTGTTTGTTGATTCCCCCTTATCTGGGATCTGCGTGAATGGGGGTTTCTATCATTCTTGTAAAGCCATGTGTAAAAATGTAATTCAATTGTTTTAGGGAGGTATTCTACTTTTAATGCCCAGGCATGCATTTTTCTGTCATTAAAAAACAACAGTCAAACCTAATCAGTTCTCTAAATATGGACACCTTAGCATGAGCACTCGCTTGAGAAACAGGAAATAGCCAATGAAATCTATTTCCTGGAAGCCTTTTTGCTTAAGAAGAAACAGAAGAAGACGAACTGTCATCCGATGGAAGCTAATTGGAGAAAATTACTACTGAGAGAAATTTGCTTAAAAAGGACAATACCAGCTGAGCTCCCTGTCTTGGATTGTTATGATGGCGCAAGAACAGAAAAAGTAGCGGGGCATGGGAGGTGGGGGAAATTTCCTCCAATACTTGCAATAACTATCTAGAAGCCCCTGGACTCTGAAAGTAGCTAATAATTACATGTTGAAACACTTAATTTAGAGCCGTACTGCTTCAACTTAATCCAATATTAAATTAAATAAATGTCTGAAATTAAACAGAAAGAGGGGCACAGAACAATAAGTCCTACCTCAGATATCTCTCTTTTTGTTTATTAAGATATCTTCTAGGTACAGTGGAGAGCCAGAAAAATGAACTGTTCCCTACAGAAGCACACAGCCATTAAACCACAGCTGATAAGCTCTAGGATTCTTCTCTTGTCTCTTTGTTGCTCCACACTATCCTCTGTTTTATTAGAGCAGAGTTTAGAAGGCCAAAAAACATGAGGATGTTGGAGCGAAAGCAGCCTAGCACATTGGTTACACCCAGGGATGAAGTCATCTGTCAAAGGCGATCCAGCAGACAGCGAAAACACGACTCCCTTGAAAGCAAATGTTTCAGCAGAGATACACTTTTGTCTTTTATTTTATGGGAAGTCACAGATGCAGCATGTTGGCTAACTACACAGTGTTGCTACATTCCTATTAACCCTGCCTGCTGTTCTGAACTATTCCTGAACAATGTAAGTTAGCTCAGAAAGCATGGATTTAGGTCTGTGTTTGCTTGGATTTAGAGCTGATACTTTGGCACATGATCTGGTTTAACATGGCCAACTCTCACCCATGTTTATAGTCATGGGTTTAGGTTGCAGAGGGGCCCAAGAAGCATCTTCACTGGGTTGCCTTTTATATGTTAGAGCCAGAAGTTATTTAGATGTTAACAGCTTAGCGTGCACCTTTAGATCTGCTGAACAGCAGAGTACAGATGTACAGATGCACAGGTCGCATTTCTTTGACTGATTCAGATGTTTAGTTTTTATCAACTATGTCCTGCCACATTTGATTATAACATGATTCCAGTTTCCTTTTCTCAAAAATCGGATTACATTTATAATAAAACTGTACAATAAGGCACGTGTACGACAAACAATCAGACTGAAAAAAGACTACATTGCATTTCCTGTACACCCAGACTTTAGCATTTAGTACTTTTGTCACTACATATAGCCGGAGCCCTCTAAACACCAATACTAGTCTAAAGATAAAGCTTATTATTACAGCCTACCTTATTACATCAGTTGTTCTACTAAACAGCTCAAACAATTACATTCTAGGAAATGTTAAAAAGTGTCAGAAAAAAATTATTGTTTTGGAAGAATCTTTCTCAACATTTTTAGTGAAAATGCTTATAGGCGACGGCAGTGGCATCCTGTTGGGCAGCTAGCCAGAGGGGAGTAATCTGAGCTGCCTTGGCGATGCTAAAGATGTGCGTTCCCCTGTCACCAAGCAACGCTCAGGCTCTTTCGAATTCTGGTGCTGTTAATGTTTTTATAAAAACAGAAGAAATATCCAAATTCATGTAGGCAAAACTTTGTAAATAACTTTTGCATTTATTATTTAATTTATTATAGGATGTGTATTCGCTGCTTTGCCTGTGGTGCATTTGCAGACTTTTTGAGTGTCAGATTGACTGGTTTTTGATCATGCCAAGTCAATCTAAAAAATTTTCAGTCTTAGTTACCTGCTAAACAATCAATGCATCACTGATTGGAAACTTTACATTAATTTATTAAAGCCAATAAAAGTATTTCCTTTTATGAAAAATAGCCAGTGACACATTAAGTAGTCATTACAGGATGCAAGCACTCATTGTTTTGAATGTGTTATGTTGTGCTTTACCACATGAAATTGGGTTTCTGTGTAAAACATTTCATATTTAGACTCATCATATTTAGACCCTGCTTATAATAACACACCACTTCAGTGCAATGGTATAACAATCAATCCTGTTTTAATTAAATAAAATGCTCATTTTGCACATAAACATTAATGTAAAAGGCTTTAGAGGCAGTATCCTCCAGTGTCTTCAGCTACATTGTCTAATTAGTCCGTTAGAGTGAAGCTTACTGGCAAACTAGCAAACCCGCTGCACCGCATGTGAATACCCTTTAGAGAAGAGAGTTAGATATAATAGAATAATAATGGGCTAGATCATTTATTAATGGAACGCAACTCCTATTTTGATCGTGAGCCACTTACAGAATAATCATTTTTGTCGTCCAAATGCAGTTCCTGTGTCTGAAGAATATCCGGACCTTCCTGGTGGCGTGCAGCAACTCATTCGGAATGAAGAAGAGCGAACTGTTTGACGCATTTGACCTTTTTGATGTCAGGAACTTTGGCAAGGTAAGAAAGGCACTTGCCGCCAGTCATACAGTGACATTTTGGCTTGGTTTTTGGTAAATAAAGGTTGCAACCTTCCCCACCGTGCATGCCAGCTGTCCCCAAAGATGTACTGAATAAGACAAATGAGCCTTTTTGTGGACCCTCGCTCTTATGTGGAAGCTGAACAGCAGATTTAATATTATTGATAGGTGAAAGAGCCTCTTTATTCTGTAATTTCAGATTTAAAATTACATGAAGTGTTAAAATATATGCCTGTTTCACAAATGCATTTCTAAATCTTCCTATAATGCTATAGTGTCATATATATGCATTAGTAACATTAAGTGGTTCTTACTTCTACCAGTAAAAGTCAACTGAGATCCTATTACAGGGTTCTTTCCACACCTGAACTCTTATCTGAACACTAAGAAAGCAACAGCATGACCCAGCAGTTCTATCGGTTCCTCTCATTAAAGTGAAAATGCCACAGCATACTGGCTTTACAAGGGTTTGAAGGTGGGGCCTTTGGTTCATTATTTGTAAAGGGTTCTTATCCTTGGTTTAAGGAGTTGCAAACGTGTCTGTGGTTCTCTGACAGCACTGATGCTAGCCACAAGAAATTCCCGAGAGGTTTAATTAGAAATTGAAGCCTTCAGCTGAGATAACATGCCTCCGGCTCCTCCGATCCAGATGGTTGGACACAACAGTGTATCTAGGGCTTTAAATATCTATATACATGTAAAAGGGAAACAAACTCTTCTGGCGTTAAAAATGTCACAAGCTGGTGACTGATTTGGAGCTTCTAATTGGTAGAGCAATTTCACAGTTTTTAAGGAATCTGGACTGCAGCTGTGTACCTCTTGTTTAAAATCTAAACTACTTAGAGTAGCCAAAAACCTGATAATTCTGTATTGTAGAGGGAAAACTTCTACAAGCTCTTTAAAACAATTAATCCTTAAAACCTCTGTTCATGAAAACCAGAAAGAAAAAAATTGATTCTCAGTTTTCCCTAAAATGTTGTTAAAATCTCAACCCTTGAACAAATATCATATGTCGTCATTTCTCATGAGCTCGATGTATTATCACACCCCTAGTAAGATTGCAAAACTGTAAACATTATCTCAAACCATTACATATGTGACTGGCCATGGCAAAACCAGGAACAAGTTTACCCGGGGTTGTTTTGAGGTATTTACAGATCCTGAAAGAGTGGAGTCTAAGCTTTCCAATGATGTCAAACTTGTGGAAATCAAAAAAGAATTGAAGAAGATGTGACCATCTGAATGTCTGCACTCGTCAGACTACTTTTCTGAGAAATCAGCCCTGAAAGATTTCTTGTTTTCTCTCCCTGAAAGCAGGGCTGTGACAAATGCTGCTAATTTGAATAACTTTGAATAGCCAACCTCCCCCAACTGTTTGTCAACAGAAGCTCCAACGGACTGAAACAGACTTCTGTCACTTAACTCATAGTATTTTTCTATGTAAAGATAATTTACAGCACTGCATTACAATTTATTATTAAATTATTTATGTCTATAAATTGCATCATGACTACAACCTAATGTCTGCATCCTGGTGACTGGTTTGGTTTTCTCTTGTTTTTAGATACGTCTCACTTAAAGTTCCAGTCTATTAAATGTTCTGCCTCAGGCAGAGTTTGAAATCCTATCTCACAGCAATTAGCAAAATATCAGTAATATGGATGTGTTCTTAATATGTAATATGAAATGTCCAAAGATTATTGTAGCATGCAGAAATATTGTTTATCAGTCTTCATTTTATGTGTGCAGGTATGAATAGAGCTATGGGCTAATATGTTACACCTTTTGAATACGGGTTAATCTAGAAGAGGCTGGTGCAGCAGCTACTTAATCTGTACCCATCAAATTTTATGTCTGCAAACCTCTTGACGTTAATGGACCAAGGAAGAGAAATGGGCAATAACTTGACTTTGATCATGTCACAAATGTGATTTTTATTTACAACTCTATACACATTACAAATTGCCAAAACGCCAATGTCACAGTGTCACACCATCATCCTCTTCTGTGTGCTATTCTGTGTTGTGTTTTGTGGTGCTGTTCCTTCGCTTCCTCGGAACAGAACGGCTTCATCTTGGAATAAAGATAAGTCTGTCTGTCCGTGGCCAGTCCAGGTTCAGGCAGGGCAGGAACACAGGAAGACGACAGGGGGTAGAACTCCCGGGTCACACAGCAGCTGAAAGCTAACAGGCTCTGCGTCGCTGTGAGTCCTAGCTAGGACCACACCAGGTCCAGTCCGACCAGCTGTGGGATGTTGAGGCGACTTTCAGGAGAGCTGTTTTCCCCTACCTGTACACAGACGAGTGTTGACAACATTGGTATGACAATACACTACGTTTTTTCTGCACATAGGTATGTTTGTAGAAATAAACATCTAACACAAAACATAAAAATAGGTATTTGTTTTTTAATTTTTTTTCAACCTCAAACCTAGATTAGAAATACTACCCCTCCCCCACTCAAGTCGATTTTCACATTGTGAATGGGATACAGTGGTTGCTAACTTGTGTAGCTACACTAGACAAAAAAAAACTCTTGTTGTGACCACAACACACAAAACACAACCTCCGGCTTAGATTAAAAATACAAACACAAACCCCACTCAAGTCGATTTTAATATTTGACTGGTCAGGTTTGTGTGATTTGTCCGCTTCAGTACATGATTTATTTACAATATGATGCACCAAAATAGTTTTAAAAAAATTATCAAACTCACCCCATGAGAAACTGAAAGGTATTCCGGCAGACTTCGATGCCTCCGATGGAATAAGTTGTCCTGGCGTGTTTTCTTTTCCTTGGTGTCTTCTTGGTGGATGTGGTTGTTGCTGAAGTTTCTACTGTATGCTGGTTTGCTTCAAGATGTCCAATTATTCTCATGTCCTGCCACTCCCTTTCTGCTGCTAATGAATCCATCCGTATGCTGTACATGGGCTCTGGAATTTATAAAAATGTAACCTCCGAAACTGTCATTTAAAGAACTTCAACTTTCACATTTTGCAATAAAACGAAAATCACAAGAAATTGATGGTTTTTCTTCATTTCCTCCGTTCTGCCAACTTGTTCCGGCTTTTCCTGTGGCGCATCACATATGTGCCTTTCTTTTAAATAGCTGAGAAAGAGATGATTCAGTAGGAAAACTCACATTACTAACACTATAGGATGCATGATTTGTTCCCCAAATAAGTCCAGCTGCCCTGGAGTATTTTGGACATGCCGAAAAATGATGCCGCATGAGTGCCGCCAATCCACAAACCATGTATGCTGCACATGAGCGGCACTGCTAGAGAATTGATGCGACTCAAATAACACCTGAGATCTAAAAATAATTACTTAATCTCATACAACTCTGTGTTTCCTGCGCAGATGAAGATTAACTGACCTCTGCATCCCTGATGCTTGAGACTAAAAGTGACACTGATGGCTTGCCCTGCTTTTTCAGTTAATTAAGCTAATAATTATCTTCATAGAGTACTTAAATTGAATTCTTGGGTAGTAAGTTGATGCTTGAGCATGAAAAAAAAAATTAAACGGTAACATAACAGCTAAAGTAACAAACCCTTTTCTGATGGACTTAAACACTTTGAACTTTTAATTACACATCCTTGATCACAATATACATGCACTATTGAGAAGAGCACATGAAGAGCCGTACGAGTTTCCCCACTGAATGACATCCATGTATGACCTGTGCCTTTATGTGATTGAAAGATTATCCTTGCTATTTCAAACATACACTATAAACTGATGATATTAAGCAAGTGCCACCTGAGAAAAGGGCTGAAGCAAAAAATTTTTCTTGTGAATAGAAATATTTAGCGGCTGCATGACTTGCAATTGCATTAGTTACGTTTGTGGCACTGAACTTCCTTTTTATGGCCAATGTGCAAGTCAGGTGGTAACAGTGTTCCAGTGAAACGTTTATGAAAGACAACAGCTTGCGTAAAGCAGCCCTGTTGCACTGTTTCAATGTCAGTAACAGCACTCATTGGCCAACATTGTGAAACATTGTCCGCTTTTCAATTTTTCAGCTTATCGGTTGAAACATGATGAACCATGTGTCCTCAGTGTGGACGACTCTCACTGTTTAACTAAAAATGTACCATGACAAATTAGCCCATGTCTGGCCAATAAACAAAACTTTTGGTTGATATGATTACCAACTATTGATAATGTAATATGAATAGATTGTTAAAGAATACAACCTTGGAAGGAATAAAGAAGTGAAGGGCGATAAACCATCGCAGCACATTTTTACCACCAATGGCACCCTTGGTTGAATAAGCAGCTGAGAGAATTAAGACATCTTTTCATTAAGTCATTTATAATTAAAACACTTTGGCACCTCTGGCAAGTTTCTTTTTTTATTCTAGGAAATATTTTCTCTGACTGTGTTGCTGAGTGAGAATATGCATATACGGATCTTTAATTTTGATCTTGGGGCAAAGTAAAAACATAATGTTGCTTTTTATTGCTTTACAGTTTTTACTAATTGGAATTGTTTAGTCTTTCCATGTTTCTCTATTGAACATCCTGCCCAAGTTTGGTGCTTTGTTTTAGACAAAGCAATTTCTTATCTCATGTTTTTAATGCTTAATTTGAACAGAAAAATAGAAGCTTGCTAGTTTAGCGTAGCCTGAGTACAATGGATTGAGCTTTTCAGTGAATGATTCACCTTCACAAGGGTTTCGTGGCAGAAGTGTTTTTATTTAGTTCAATAATAACATTTTTTATTTAAGCTGCAAACCCATCGAGACATGGCCGTCCGCCCAAAATGACAGGCTGTGCAAGGAGAGCATTAATCAGAGCCAAGAGGAACATTGCATCTCTCGGGGAGCTTCAGAGATTCACAGTTCAGGTGGGAGAATCTGTTGACAGGACACCTATTTGTTAATCTGGTCTTAACGGAAGAACGGTAAGAAGAAAGCCATTGTTGAAAAAAAGCCATACAAAGTCCTCTTTGCCCCCATCCATGTCTTAAGAAGGTGCTTTAATCAAAAGAGATCAGAACTAAACTTTTTGGCCTATTAAGGAAAACACTGTGGTTCAGAAGATTAATACTGCACATCACCCTACGCACACCATCCACATGGTGAAAAAATAATGGTGGCGGCATCATGCTGTGGGAATGCTTTAGCAGGGACAGGGTAGCTGGTCAGGGTTGGCGGGAGAATGGATTGGAGCTAAAAACAGAGCCATCCTAAAACAAATTTTTTCACATCTATATTCCAAATAAACCATGTGAAACAATACATTTTGAGTTTTGTGTTTATAGTAATTTCACTTGGCTATTGTGGAGCACTTTGATGATTTGAAGTCGTCATGTTGCCCAGAGTGAATGTAACATACTGAAATCATAGTGCACGCCTGTTGGTAATCCTCGCTCGGCTGGTTCCACACAGGCTAATGGAGAGAGGAGAGGAGCGAATGAGCAAAGCTGCCGTTCACCGTCAGTCCCACTGCCATTCAACGCTTTTTCCTCTGCTTCTTGTTTTAAAAATAGCTGCTGGACTGCTCTTGAATAAAATATAAGCAGCGCCTGTTTGTCATAGTGTTTGTTGGAAAATTTCTGTTGGCTTCTGTTTAATTTTGCAGTTTTGACTTCTCCACTTTAGCCGCTAGAGATGAAGAACAAAGGAAGCGCTTATAGCCTATTTATGATTAGGCTCAAAAATGGAGCTTGTGGTAAAAAGTCATGATGTCACTAATGCATCTGCGTAACAGCCTCGGAGGGTTCTTCAGTGAAACTGTGGCTGCCTAACTCTTTATTAGAACACAAAGACAATCGATCTTGTCTGCCTGTAAACAGTTACTTCAGTACAAAAACATCAGGCTTGCACATCTGTCTCTTATGTATGTGAGGGTCTTTAGGAAGAAGGGTGAATTGATTTCAGAGGCCATGCAAACATAGACCCATACTAATTCACACCTGGCAGAAAGAGGATGTGTGGGAGGACATCACACATGTGGCGTAAACTATTTCGATCCAATAAAAAGCCACATTGTGTTATTGTTATCAATAGATTTCTTACATTTGTGAAGTATCCGGTGTTCAGTACAAGTAATCCAGAAACTATACATATTTTCCATATTAAAAGTGATTTTCTGTCCAAGTTTTCATATTTATACCCTCATTGTTAGGAAGAGGCTGCTGGGAATTTTTCCTTCTTCTCTTCTCTTTTGTACTTTTGGAGTTTTGGTTGTATCATAGCTGATTCTTCTAGTTGTTTCGGATCGACCATGCATCAGTTCGTAACCACCCGGGGGAGATCTTGTACCCTGCTTTGAAAACCAAATTCTTTTTTTTTTGTAATGATATTTGGAGGTATTTTAGTTTGATCAGTGATCATTTTTATATTTCAAACAGCTTGATTGTTGCAAAGGGGGATGACAACAGCAACCACTAGAAACAGGGTCTAATATAAAGTCTTTAGAAAATAATATTTAATATAATTAAATTATCTAATGATAATAATACATTTATTTGTATAGCGCTTTACTAAAAACAGACACTTTACAAGAATCAAGCAAAATTACAAAAAGAGCAGTTAAGAACATCATACAAACATATATGTGATATTTGACTGTTTCTATGACACTATATCTCCATGATTCATGGAAATACTCAACTACAAAAAATAAACTCATAAACGGTGGTTCAGGTACAGTAAAGGTTTGTTTAATGGTATGAAATCGAAGGTTAAAGGGATGAAATGCATAAGTCAGTCAGTCATTTTCTACCGCTCATTCCATAGTGGGTCGCGGGGGAGCCGGTGCCCATCTCCAGCAGTCCATGGGCGAGAGGCAGGGTACACCCTGGACAGGTCGCCAGTCCATCGCAGGGCAACACACATACAACCATGCACACACTCATTCATACACCTAAGGGCAATTTAGAGTGACCAATTAACCTAACAGGCATGTCTTTGGACTGTGGGAGGAAGCCGGAGTACCCGGTGAGAACCCACGCATGCACGGGGAGAACATGCAAACTCCATGCAGAAAGACCCCAGGCTGGGAATCGAACCCAGGATCTTCTTGCTGCAAGTCAACAGTGCTACCAACTTTGCCACCGTGCAGCCTAAAAAATGCATAAGTATGAAAATAAAAACTGGGGTAACGAGTTAACATGGAGCCGATTCAGGGACATTACACTTTAAACAAACTTAATTAAGGTAAATGGATATAAAGCTTATTGATGCAGTCTGGGACAGTTCTTGATATGTCCTAATCTCAGAATCTTTTTTTTTTCATTCTTACGAATATACATATATTTATATGAATATGTCATTTGTTTAAGAAACTGTTTCTTTAGGTAAAGTACTTTGTACACACGACAAAGTTGCATTCAGTAGCTTTTTTAGCCATATATTTAATAATAAATGGACCAACTGAGGTGAGTGAAGTATGATAGGATAATTTAAAAAAAGGTAGAAGTTTAAATTTCTTTGCTTATTTATGCTTTCGAATGGGGTATAACAAGGTAGTAAAATGCCACAATGCTTTTCGTCAAAGTGGAATCTGTGTCACCAACAGTTGCTAACAAAAGCAACAACGACGAAGCCTCCGCCACTTTTAAACTACTATTTGTACAAGCTAACCTCGCTAACCTGACTGGCTAACCGTTAGCCGCTAGTTCAGAGCATTCTCTCTGTGCTAATTCTGCCTTGTTCCAAATTTGAAAGTCTACACTAAACATTCTTCTTTTTTATTTGTGAAAAGTCTAATTGGAAGTGTTTTCCCTGCACTCGTACTTATCGTCTTCCGCTTATCCGGGACCGGGTCGCGAGGGCAGCAGACTCAGCAGAGACACCCAGACACCTCCTCCAGCTCCTCCGGGGGGAGCCCAAGGCGTTCCCAGGCCAGTCAAGAGACATAGTCCCTCCAGCGTGTCCTGGGCCGTCCCCTGGGCCTCCTCCCGGTGGCCATAGGTGAGGGTAGGAACGTAGACCGACCGGTAAATCAAGAGCTTTGCTTTTCGGCTCAGCTCTCTCTTCGCCACAATGGACCGGCACAGCGCCCCCATTACTGCAGCAGCCGCACCGATCCGAACAGGTCCGACTTAGTGCCGGCAATGGGAACCAAACTCCTGCTCCGCTTGTACCTCTGGGGGGTGCTCCAGGAGTATGGAGCCGGGGGCCCTTTATTAGGGGCCATCCGCTCTCTGTACAAGCGGAGCAGGAGTTTGGTTCGCATTGCCGGCACTACGTCGGACCTGTTCATGGTGCATGTTGGACTGCAGAAGGGCTGCCCTTTGTCACCGGTCCTGTTTTCCATGCAGTTTTTTTATATTAGGGTCACACTAGGTTTGACCAGCGTTGAAACCCCCATATTGACATTTAGCCTAGACTGTATTATTCTCCACTGTTTACAGATTCCTCAAAATAAACCCTGTGATTATTAAAAAGAGGCGGATTCTTAGGTCTACATTTTTGGGCCATTTTAGCAAACCCAATATTTTTTACAGTACTGTCTCATTTTCTGGACGTATTATTACATCCTTAGTATAGAAACATGGGACAAATGTTTTTTTTATATATAGTTTACGCATGTTTGATTTGTTAAATATTCAGACAGTAATTTAGTCTGTGCATTCATGTGAGGCTGAAATAGTAAACCTTTTTTTATTGTGTCTTGATGTATAAAGAAGAATTTGTGGAACAAAAAATGTTCTGCTCCAACGACACACACAGACTTATCATCAAAACCTTGAATGGACCTCATGAGAAAAATAAAATGCATACGTGGTTGTGACATCCGGTAAAATATCCACTGCAGTCACAGTTTCTGACAGTGAGTGACTAAGTGTCTCAATTCCACTTTTCCCTGCAAAGTCCAGCTTGTTTTAAAATAGAACCAAAGTGCTGACGTGAGCTGTCCATTCTCACAGTCATGTGATTGACATTTTTCCTGTGGTTAAGAAAAATGACCTGTCATCGTCAGATTTAAAGGTGAGCCAAACAGGATGACAACTTAAGCATAAGGAGTGCTTTTATTTTTGCATCAATCTGGACAAAATTATGCTATTTCTTGTTTTTTTATTTATTTATTTTTGTTAAATAAGAATTACAAATATTGGCAATTCCATCACATAGTTTTATTATCTTAAAATTGCCTTGCCAGCAGTATATTAATTCACTAGACCAGCTCAACATGTAAAACACATGCAAGTAGGAAACATTTTACAGGCACAGGACTAGTTTATCTTTGGTAAAGTGACTTTGATTCATCTAATACTCAGCCAATGCAGACAATGCAAATTCTTTTATGTCACAGCTTCCTTTAACTGGTCCAAAATATGTCACCTGTGTGTTTTTCAAAGTGTTTTATGTGAATAAACTACTGATAAGAATTCAGTGTGGTATGTTGTTTTGGCAAGAGCAGCCAACTCATTTACTTGTATCTGAATCACCAGTTGTAGATAGTAAGTGGGAGTTTATTTAGTTAGATATCTGCAGCCATGACCCCACATCTGGCTATGCCTACTTGAAATATACATTTTACTGTACATGTTTGCAGAGGTTACAATACCACAAAATAGGACTGGATTTATAAAGTTTAAAGTGAGTTATAATTCATTTTTGCTTTCTTTATGAAGTGGTGTTTAAAGGAAAGCAGAAGTGAGAGGAGTTATTGATAGGTGCCTTTTTCCTCAGTCAGCTGTGATAGATTTAAGTGGAAACCCACTAAAGGCTGATTCATCTCCTGACCATCCCCCTATTATTTCAATCCCCACCCTCTCTTTCCATTGTCCTTCAGCAGTGCTCTCTGCAGCAGATCTGTTTGGTCAGATATCATGTGTCTGCTATTTTCTACTGGATACTCATGAGTTTATCTTCACACTGTAGAGCTGAACTGCAGGAACAGTGTTCCACTCTGACTTTAAAAGAACCTTTTGCAAGCTGAATTTAGTATTACATGTCCATATTGGGTGTTTTTAGCCTTTTATTTACAAAGATAAGTAATAATCTCAACTGTGATAGATGCCTCCCAAATCATTACATCATTGGAGTAGATAACTAGATGATCTTTTACAGCTTAGTGTGGGAGGTTTCACTATCACAGTTTGTAGGTGTCTGTCTCTTAAACTTACAATTAAATTGCCAGACTTGGAGCTGTAACCCGCCAACTGTCTTAATTAGAAGGGCTTTTAAAGCAATGTGTTACTTTTCTGATCTTATGGTTTTACATGCAAAGACTACATCAGATTTTGTTATGAATCCCTACAGCCAATTAGCTTTTAGTTGCAGAAATACATTAAAGTGTATTTTCCAATTAACTACAAATTGACTGATGAAATGTGCAAGTCCACTATTGTAGCGATTAAAAATATTGAAATGTGAACTCAAGTCTGTGACTTAGAGTCAAGTCGCAAAACAAAGGCTTGAGAGTTTCAGTGCTCTCTAAAGACTTTAGATCTGACTCAGACTCAAGGTCTAGAACTGGAATCTTCTGAAAAATCATCATCTAGGTTCACAATAATGATCACCGTTACGTTTCTAAAACAGAACTGATTATCAAAACAAAATGTAACTTGCCTTCGACATCTCATTTTTTAATCGCTAAGCTAGCGGCATTAGAAAGAAGGCCGCTAGCACATCTGTATACTTTAGGACTCCTCTGACTTTGCAAACCCTGTGAAGAAATTGTCCGATAATAAAGAAGGAAAAAAGTCCCTGAACCAATTATTTTGCACTATACAGTAAATGCGTACACATTTTGTGCACAGGTATTAACAGGAGTTTGCTGCATCAGTACAAAGACACAAATGATAATCCAAAATATAAGCAGTTACATATGGGGCTGCATGGTGGCGCAGTTGGTAGCACTGTTGCCTTGGAGCAAGAACGTCCTGTTTTTTCTGTCAAGGCGTCTCAACAGCCTGCTTGCTCTTGAATTGTTTTGACTGGAATAGCACAGCAATCGTTATATGTTCTTAATTTTTTTCTTTGTCTGACTGTTCTCTGATGTTTCGCTTAACCTCTACTTCAATTTGCTTTAAATTCAATTCAAAATTGTTTGTTGGAACCTGCACCAAAGCTGCTGTGTTGAAAGCTCTGTGGATAATTCATGGCCTTCCTGCCTTCACTAGAAACACACTTAGGTTTGTCCATATGTGAAGCTTTATCGCACATACACACTGACCATGCGCAATCATAGTATGCCTACTATCACTAGGGGCACTGGGCTTCCTGGGTTTGCTGGCCACAGAAATGGGTTATCGCACAGTTTATTTTATGATAGGGAAGAAAAAATATATTTTTGTGAGCGCATTTAAAGTTTAGTGCTGCCAAACTTTACCTTGCTGTCTTTAGATGAACACGCTTTTAACCAAAGAATTTACATTGACTTGTTAAGGCAGTAGGTGGATTTAGTTGTGAATGCGTTCAGCAGAAAATACAGTAAAACAAACCCATTAAATTGGCATATTCTCTGTTGATAGTAGTACACACCAGGCTTTTGTTTGGCAACACTATGCAGTAGTTGTTCTGTAGTTTATTCTGCTTTAGAACTCTTCAATGATGGAAGTGCTCAGTAATTCCTCTCCTTGAAGAAGTTTCACTGCATCTTTCTTCTGTTGTAGGTATAAATATGAGCCAGTTCCCTTTTATCGGTTTGCAAAAACCCATTGGTGAATTGAATGTGGAAGTGCAAAACTTTCAAAACTTGGAGAACAAATGTATCTGGTAACAGCTACCATGATCAAACCTCACAGATCAGTCAGCTTAATGAACCACTACCAGCAAAACTACTACACACTTTCTGCTAATTGAAAACCCTCTGAAAGAAAAACAAATATTTTCAATTTATGTAAACCTTTTCCTAACCTTTTTTTTCCTAATGTCTTTTAATAAAAAATGCCCTTCATTTTTTAGCTACTGAATATATTTACATTAAATCTTTCACCCCTGTATTCTTTGAGTACATTTCTGTATATTAGCGGATGGTCAATAAGACCATGCCTTCGCAACAGATTTGTGTCTTGCAAGATAAATTTCAATGAACTGTGGGTTTCTTAGACAGCAGTTTAGTTAAAATTAACTCTTCTTAAGACTCAACAGCGGTCACGGTTCATAAACATTCAAATAACTTCCTCAAGATCTTAACAGGTATAAAGGCAGTGGTGTGAAAGAAGTAAAGGAGGGGTTGGAAAAACAGAGATAATCCCCCATTTTCCTACATAAAATTCTAAGACAAAGGTGAAAAAAATCCCCTTCTGGCAGCATATTTTGGGAAACTTAAAATGCATTATGCATCTCTTTAGCACAAACATTGACATAAGAGATTTTAATATGTTTGTGCTGTGTTTTCTGCTGCATTTGCATGCTAGATAGACTCTCATAGGGACTGACTCATCTCCAGATTCAGCAGCAGGAAACAGGAAGAGGAAACTGTCACATCAACAGCACACCAGCTGTAAAAAATTCAAACTTAATTTAATGTGTAACAGGAGTATAAATGGTGCATTTATGTTTTATGCTATTAGAAAGTAAACTGTATTCCTAGTGGGTCTGTACTATTATACACAGAGCCAAAACGTCTGGCTTTACCTATATTTTGTGCAGATATTTTGTAAGGCATCTTTGGCAGCTGTAAACAATTGAACTTCCTTACTTTCCTCCTTGTTCCTGTAACTGACCACAGGCCCCTGAATATCTATGTGTGAATGTGTCAAAGTTTAAGACACAGAAAAAAGGTTAACAATAGCCTGTTCCGACTGGAAAATCGGACAAAGGGAAGTTTTTAGTTTTATGTTCCATCCTTGCCCCATACCAACTCAAAAGCAGCCTCCCAATTAGTTTGAAAATAAATGCACAAACGCCAAATCCAAAAAAGTGTCATACCTGCTTGTGTTTTTGTTATATTACCTGGTCTAATCCTTTGTATTCTGTCTCCCTGCACCCCAAGCCCACACCTGTTCTGTGTTTTCCCCTGATTGTCTTGTCACGTTTGTCATTGGTTCCCCCTGCTGTTCAGTTTTTGTATTTAAGTCCATTTGTTTCCTTTGTTCCCCGCTGGTTCCTGATGTTATGTGTACGTGCGATCTCTTGTGTTGGCTACCCTGTCTGTGTCCTACCATGGATAATAAAGACTCATCTTACCTGAAAACCTCGAGCTTCAGGAGTTCTTCCCTGCATTTTGGTCCAACAAAAACCCACTTTATGACAGAAGGAACCAGCCAACGGGACCAAGCGGGAGGAATGGAGAGGAATTCAAGAGGGGTGAGATTCTGGTCAAATTATTTCCCCACCTTGCTACCTCTCCCAGGTCCCCATGGAGGAGGCTGGAGATAGCTGGCAGCCTCCAAGACTGGCTCGAGGCAAAAAGGATTTTTTTCCTGATCCTCGCATTCACCACATCATTGAGGCAGAGCGACAAGGGCCCTGGGAGAAATCGCCGCTTCAATGAGGAGGCCTCCTGCCCCCTCCTCTGCTCACCTCTCCACTGAATCTGGAGGCGGCTTTATGGCTCATAGTTCAGCTCCTGATCAGCCATTGCCGCTGCTTCCGACTCCTAATCCTGTTTCTGGTCCCGTTCCGTAGGGGTTCATGGATGAACCGCCTCCACACCCTGATCCTGTTCTTGGTTCTGTTCCAGAGGGGTTCATGGATGAACCGCCTCCATATCCCAATCCTGTTTCTGGTCCTGTTCCGGAGGGGTTCTTGGGATGAACCGCCTCCACACCCCGATCCTGTTTCTGGTCCTGTTCCGCAGGGTTTCTTGGATGAATCACCTCCACTCCCTGCTCCTGCTCCTGTTCCCAGTCCTGTCCTGGAGACCTCCGAGGACAAACTGCCTCCATCCCTGGTTCCTGTTCTGGAGGAGTTTGTGGAGGACCTGTCTGCACTTCCTGTTCCTGTCCCTGAGGAGTGCGAGGACGTACCCTGTCTGCATGCTATGCCTCGGCGGCTCCGCCGCAGATCTCCACGGCCTCGCCAAAGGTCTCAGCGGTCTCTGCACCCATCGCCTGGGTTCCAGCGTGGGTTCTTCTGGTCCCGCCGCCGGCCGTCAGATCACCAGCTCCTACGTTGCCGGCCGTCTGATCGTCTTCTACGTCGCTGGCCTGCTGATAGCCTGCCCCTACGTTGCCGGCCTGCTGATCGCCGGATCTGCCCAGGACGGCCTCCGGGACGGCCACCTGAACTCTGGGTCTGCCGGAGACGGCCTCCGGGCCGTCTGCCTGAACGCTTGTCCAACTGCTCGTTGTATACTCTTATTAGGTACACCTGTCCAACTGCTCGTTAATGCAAATTTCTAATCAGCCAATCAGATGGCAGCAACTCAATGCACTTAGGCATGTAAACATGGTCAAGACAATCTGCTGCAGTTCAAACTGAGCATCAGAATGGGGACGGAAGGTGATTTAAGTGACTTTGAATGTGGCATGGTTGTTGGTGCTAGACGGGCTGGTCTGAGTATTTCAGAAACTGCTGATCTACTGGGAGTATGGTCCGAAAAAGAGAAAATATCCAGTGGGCGGCAGTCCTATGGGCGCAAATGCCTTGTTGATGTCAGAGGTCAAAGGAGAATGGCCAGACTGGTTCAAGCTGAATGAAAGGCAACAGTAACTCAAATAAGCACTCGTTACAACCAAGGCATGCAGAACAGCATCTCTGAATGCACAACACGTTGAGCCTTGAGGCGGATGGACTACAGCAGCAGAAGACCACACCGGGTGTCATTCCTTTCAGCTAAGAACAGGAAACTGAGGCTACAATTCATACAAGCTCACCAAAATTGGACAATAGAAGATTGGAAAAACATTGCCTGGTCTGATGGGTCTCGATTTCTGCTGCAACATTCCGATGGTAGGGTCAGAATTTGGCGTCAACAACATAAAAGCATGGATCCATCTTGCCTTGTATCAACGGTTCAGGCTGGTGGTGGTGGTTTTGTAATGGTGTGGGGGATATTTTCTTGGCACACTTTGGGCCCCTTAGTACCAATTGAGCATTGTGTCAACGCCACAGCCTACCTGAGTATTGTTGCTGACCATGTCCATCCCTTTATGACCACAGTGTACCCATCTTCTGATGGTTACTTCCAGCAGGAGAACGCACCATGTCTTAAAGCATGAATCATCTCAGACTGGTTTCTTGAACATGACAATGACAATGAGTTCACTGTACTCAAATGGCCTCCACAATCACCAGATCTCAATCCAATAGAGCACCTTTGGGATCTGGTGGAACGGGCGATTCGCATCATGGATGTGCAGCCGCCGACAAATCTGCAGCATCTGTGTGATGCTATCATGTCAATATGGACCAAACTCTGAGGAATGTTTCCAGTACCTTGTTGAATCTATGCCACGAAAGATTGAAGCAGTTCTGAAGGCAAGATGGGGTCCAACCCAGTACTAGCAAGGTGTACTTAATAAAGTGGCTGGTGAGTGTACATTTATGCTTTAAGTCTTTCTTTTAATGTTGCAATAACATCTGTATTGAAACTCAAACAGATCCCAGCTGTCACCAGGCAAAGTCTGGATCAATGGAAGGCGGTCTATAAATCTAAAATATGTTTTTGAAATGTGGCAGAACTCCTCACAAAATGGCCAGAGAAGACAAAACTCTATTTGTCAACCATCTTTCAGAGAGGTACACATAAAGTATGAGCATAAATACGTTTTTTTTTAGCATCTTAAATGTTTCAGTTAGTATATAAAAATGTAGGTGTATATCGGTACATAGAGCGTTTTCTTACAAATCATAGCCCTCAATGCCCAATGCTGATGTAGAATGTTGTGACGGCGTTCCTGAAGGTCAATGTGTGGTGAAGACATTGTGTTGTCAAAGAAGAATCAGGAAAATAGGAGCTAATTGCAACCATTCACACTGCTGGTCCAGTCCATGGATTGATGCAGGGATCGGTGAAATCAGAGTCAGAATCAACTTTATTGACCAAGTTTGTGTGCACAAAAAAGGAATTTGACTTAGATTTCCATCCCTCACATTGTATATCAACGTCATTCCAAACAACAGCCACAGTGTGTAAAATACAAATAAATAAGGACAAGAAACAGTACGTTCAAGTGTGTGTTTTTAATGTACATAAAGGATGGAAGCCAGGTTGGGATGTGTGCAAATATGCCTCTTTTGTTTCTAACAGAGTAGCTGATTACTCTGGCTGTGAGGTGTTGTTCAACAGAGAGATTCCCTGGGGGAAGAAACTGTCTCTGTTGTGGCTGTTTTTTGCCATTAGGGCTCTATAGTGCCAACCCGATGGTAAAAGTCCAAACAGTTTGTGTCCACGATGTGTGGGGTCTGCAGAGATGTTAGCTGCCATTTTCCTGTAAACTCAGGGTCCGAGTTTGGCGTGACTGTAAAGTGCCTTGTCGTGACATACGTTGTGAACTGGCGCTATATAAAAAAAATTATTTAATTGACAAGGTGCATGCCAGTTATTTCTTGATAAAAAGGCCTACCACTGAGGAAGGCTTCACTACTCTTCAGATATTATGATAAACCTTTTCATATGAAAATAAGCAAAGCTTAATGCTAGTGGCGTATGTTAAAATCAAATGTCAAATAGAAGACACAATAAGAAAAAATGTATGCATCTTTCTCTCATTGTAGCCTTCTGAGTTGATTTTCAATGTTAACTATTTAACAGGCTAACAACAATAAGAATAACAAGCAGGGATCTGGTCCTAGCCAAGATACCTGCCATGTCTTCTTCTACCTGAGGTCGCTATTGTATGTCAGCAGAGGAGGGCCGGCTTGTAGGTCCTGATTGAGATGCCATCACACCAGTAGAGCATTCAGGGATTTGTAATATTAGTGCTGGATGTGCTGTCTACATGTCCAGCTTTAGTCGACATTTAGAATTGTCTTGTGAGCCAAATATAATTACGCTGCCGGCCAAATTTGGCCCACAGGCCTGGGTTTGGGTTTGACACCTATGCACTATAATATAACAGATGTTCCTATTATCGTGCCACCCTACGTCCAACTATTCTAGTGAACTTGGTAGTCCTTCATTCTCATACAACTTAACATTGAAGCACTTCATGTTTATTATAGGTATCAACTTCCTGAATTCTAGTTCTTGTCTTGATAACATGTTGAGTTTACTTATCAAATTATCTAGGAAGTTGTTAATCCTCAACAGTTAGCTTTATGGGATATAAATAAAAACCGAACAGACTGCCAAGCATTGGGTGACCTGGCTGTAGATCCATTCAGTGGATTTAAATGGCAATGGTGAGTATGAGCCAGAGAGCTTATAAATAACCGTGGTCAAGATCAAAGAAGAGAAAGACTGATGTGCAAGTCTTCTAACCACCCATCCAATACTCACTGCCCTACTTTCTGACAGCTTTTATGCTCCCCCCATCTCCAGCAGCTTTAACAGTGACTGTATGAATGTGGAGCTATGGGGGAAGACCGCATGTCCTGTAGATACATGAAAACACAGTGATGTACTGTAGTTGCTCTGCCTTTTTTCTAAGTGATCTGGTTTAACCAGCACTTTAATAGTAAGCTAAGACATATGCTGTATGATTTCGATAAAAGACACTGAGTTATCTGAACTGCTGCATATGCAAGCCCATTCACCTGTGCTGATTAAACAAGGGAATGTCTGTGTGCGGACACTGACGTTGGCTTGTTTTGGGCCTGAGGTGCTGGATCGTTTCTGTACCAGAAATTTAAGCTTTTGTTGTATGGAAAAATGATCAGCAAAACCAGTGGTTATCTTTCTTTTCTTTTTTTTCCCCCGCACACATCATGCAGCCAGCGTCTGGGTAACCCCATTAAATGACATGTGCAAACAGATTTTGTGCTACTCCTCTCACTCCTCTCCTGTCTGCTACTGACTAAGCAGAACAGAAGGAGGGGGAAGTGGGCCTCTGGCAGTGGACCAAGGCCTTCCTTCCTCTGGCTCCGCTGGTGACTGCTTCTCCAGAAGATCACTCAGATTGCAGAGGGATCTAAAAGGCTCCTAAATTTAGTTTTAAACAGTGAGGTCCACTGTAGAATGTTTACTGCTTTGTGTTAAGAGGGATATAGCTCGAGGGAAGCAAGAAATTCTTATTTTAGTTGGTCAAACAGCTAAGCTGCGCCCCTGGTGCTGAGTCTATATGAAGCTGTTTATTTTACAGGCATAAATGCCAACTCTTATTCCTTGCTACTCAAGAAATGTCTGAACAGGAACCTTTATTCATTTGTTACAAGTAGAAAAGTTCTGGGGAATTATCTGCCTTCATACACAACTGACTGACAGCTAGCTGCAACAGGTTGGGGATGTTACTTTATAGTCCATTGCCGGGAGACTCTCAGGCATTTCACTGAAAAGTTTGAACAGCAGGAGATTAAAGTGGCAAAATTTTAGAGGTGTTAAAACTGTGACCATGATAACCATCGTACAGCTTGAGACCTGAACCTGGCCTATGCTTAGCGCATATTGCCTTTATGTACTAGTTTGCAGCGAACCTTTCCAGACAACAGTATTACATTTAAATTAAATCCCCTTCAGTTAATTTATAATATACCTTATGAACATATTTTATTAAATAATTTGTTTTTTACGGTCAGGGTTTCTGTGAAGTCCTAATAAGTAGTTAAGGTAGAAAGCAGTCAGCAAGCCATTGGTTTGGAGAATAGTCTTACCTTAGTGAGCAAACATGCCAGTGATCATGGATGAGTGCACCTCAACCTTTAAAAAGGTGTTTAAGAGAAAAGGCAGATTTTCAGTATTAGTTTTGCATCAGATTTTGTAGCAGCTTGTTGAAAAATGAATATGCTTCACAAACCCAGGACCTTTTAATTTAGATAGCTTTCCATGGGCAACCTATTTATTTTCTCTTCTTAGGTTGAAAAAAAAATTCTCTCTACTATCAGTGCTTAGAAATGTTCTCCTGGCTCATTTCTATGGTTTAAACATCAGATCCAAGCTATAACGCTTTGATCCTGCTTATGTATGACTCTGAAAGGTGAATTTTTTCAAGAACATGAATCGCCCGTGGTTAGCTTTCTCTTCCAGATGGGCAACCATGCGCTCAGATGAAGTTATGTGTAGCTTCTGTGTGTGTAGTCAGTCTTCTCTCTCCCCTGTTTCCCTTAGGCACCTGCTGTTTTGATCTGGAGAAAATCTAATGAGTGACTTTTTTATTTTCAACAAGTCTAATTCCTGTCTGATGCGTTTTAAGAAAAAGTTCTAGTAAAATCTTTGATGAGGTGCCCCGAGGTCCCTGAGTTAAGCAGCAGTGTATATGGGATTTCACAGGGACAGAAATGATCTTCTGATCTGCCTGAGATTTGTTTCTATAATGCAAGCCTCCTGCAGAGGCCTAGTGGAGTACCATGTGTATATATAAGTCAACAATGCCTCTTCCAGATGCTCAAGGCGAGGGGGTTGGGATTTGTATTGCTCTCTAAAGATGGAGGTGGAGTGGGCGGTTGTGCCGCTATTCATTGTGGGGGGCTAATGTACATCCTCCACACTCAGAAAATCCATGCACACCTCAGAATAAAGCAGCTTCTCAGAGTTACATAACATCCCAAAATATGCAGTTTTTGGGGGGTTGAAATTCATCCAATCAATGAAATAATACATGGAGTCAGCCTTGTAATGCATCTTACATGAAAAGCCAAAGTTGGGTTTTTAGTCCTCTGTAAGAGTGAGGGAAACTTTGTGAAGGGGAAAACAGTAATACATCATTTATGACCTTGCAGTTACTTAATGAGAACTATCCACAGTGACTATTGAATATTCTAATAGGAGAAAGAGTCAAAACGAGGAGCATCAGAGTTTTAGGTTACTCTTTCTGATGTCGGCAGTGTGATCATTTCACTTTCACGGCAATCATACAGCTAGGAAATAATTTATAAAAATAAAATTCTGATTAAATGAGACCTATTACATTAGATATGCTTTTGCTCTGATGGGGGTTGTATGTTTGGGTGTCTGAAGGCATTACCAGCACTCAAAATACAAACCAGGTCCTTTGTTAAGGGCCACCTTGACATAAATAAAGAAAATATCTAGTGAGATCTAGTGAGAATATTGTTTCATGGGTCCTAGTAAAATATGCAGCCTCTATATCTTTATTTCCATTCAATTTTAGCTTCAAATTATATTATATTAATTGTATTGCAGACGTTGGAAACTTTCTGTTCTCTCTTTGTGCAAAACAGCTAATTTTTATCGGTACTATCGGTTTCCTTAAAGAAATGGGCTAATATTGTAAACCAGGAGCACCATATGCAGAGGCTACAGTCCTCGGCTATTTGATGCATGTCTTTCCCTTATCTCTGCCCTCCTGTCCAGCTACTAATGAATAAAGGCCACTAGTGCCATAAAACCTTTAAAAATAAGGGGTTATGTTTTACCATTACATTCTTTATTACTTTGGCCAGCAGTAAACACAGAATCTTTTCAATTTCTGAAACAATTAGATTTTATTATGTTAAAACTTAAACCTGTGGAAAGTATAGAACAGACTGGAGATTTGGTTTGATTTTTTTCAATAAATAAAGTAGTATAAGCAGGCTTAGCCAGTGCCAGGATAGATAGATTACACAGCAATATCACCACTTGAAAACTATCAAGTGCCCATTTTGAGAATACACCATGTTTGTATCACTTTGGAGTTGTTTTGATACATAGACAACCTAGTGTCCCAGCTGTACCTGAATGCAGCATGCACAGTTTTTGGGAAAATCCTCTCTCATCAACAGGGATTCCTCCGATTTGCATCTCATACATGTATGGAGTTTGGGCTGGTTGGATGCTACAGGTAGCCGTATGGAAATGAGCTGATTCTTTTTCCAGTGCCAGTGATGTTTCCATTTAGCTTGAGATATTTTCCTTATTGCTGTTGAAAAATGCAAGACGCTGACAAAGTTTTGGTTCAGTCCACCATTCTTTCTCCCCTGTAGCTGCATGATAAACCTTAATGTTCTCAAAGAGCAGTGTTTAGTGATAGCTAGGAGTCGGTTGTGTATCGAACCGACAGCACTGTACCAGATATTTTCAGTACGAATTCATGTAGCGTTACACTCCTAGATTAAGCTCAGAGTTTAATTAAAAATCATGAAGTCATCAAGTTTTCTTGGTTCCTTCTTTGTTGAGGAAGCTGGGGAAGTTGTTCTGATTTAGCACTTTATTGGTCACCCTTTTTTTTTTTTACCGGGGAACCAATGTGTTATACTACCTTTACATATTGAGAGTATTTGTTATGGTAAACTAGGATTCCTTACATAAAATTCAACTACAACAGCAAACTAAGTACATAAAATGCTGTGATTCACTCACTGTGTTGTGCAAGTCTTAGGACACATGGAGCATTTTTGTCTTTGACTGTGTTCTGTGTTGTCATGACAAAAACAACATTAAGTGTTTAAGTTAAAGTGTTCTGGATCAAAAAATATCTGTATCAGCAGATATTCAGATACTGGGGTTGGATCGAAACCCAAAAATCCTGGACTGGATCATTTGTAAGGTAATTTACTAGGATTATTACCTTCATCTTTCAAACGAATACCGGTCCAAAACTAAAATCTTGACATTGTTTTCATAATGCCAGGATGTCAGGAATTTTTTATAGTTTTAAGATAGAAAATATTTTCTATTTTTAAACTCATTTGTGGAAATTACCATCCTCATAAATATTTTTTCAGTTTATCCAAACAGGTGTGATTGTGTTTATGCCAACTGTGGGCTGAATGTGAACATAAAGCATCTAGTCTAAGGTGATGCAAGATTAAGTCAGTAATGGCATTCCATTGAAAGTGTGATGCATCAACACACAAAATGGTCTACATCATTCAAATAAAGACAACATACAAAATGTAAGATACAAAGTAATGTAACTGGAATCAAAAAGGCTTAAGCATATACATCTGTAAATATGCTCGTCTTGTCTTAAGTTCCTCCAAGCCTTTGTTTTGTATAAGCAAGTACCATATTTTACTTTGTGGTATTCAATTATTCACGTGAAAGTCCCTGAGAAACAACTCCGACTGCACATTGCTGCATGACTAATGTGTAGAAACTACCCTCCAAAATTGAAACATTGAGTATTTAAGTGCTCATGATTACAATGGGGAGTCCTCACGGTATACTAATTGATGCTAACCCACTTATGCCATATGGATTTAACAAGCTGGTTATTTGTGGCGGGAGCTTGAACATCTTCAATCCAGAAGTGAATTTGTTGCTTTAAGGAGGAATTTATCTGTGTTTCCTTTGTCTTTTGCTTGTCTGCTGCTCTCTCAGAACCAGCTTGGGATTTCATCTCCTGGTTTGATGTGTCATGTTATCAACATCAAAAGGATCTCTCACATTACCATAACTTACATCAGAATTTACCAACCCTGAGTGGGCGAGCGTCTCTGCTGCAGCTCGACTTTTGGGATTTGGATTGGTTAGATTTGTTGCTTTTCGCATTATTGTCTTGTCTGTTGCATTGTCCGAGGTCCAGGCTACATGGCAGAACGAGCAGAACAGGCAATAAAGATGTCAATAGTAGACCTAAAAGCAGCACACTAGATAGACTGTCTGCATTTACTGGATTGGAAAATGGGAATTCTTTATTAACCTTCCAGGTATTTTCTGTCTTGACATTTGATCACATTTTCCACTTTATTAGCTGTTGTTATTACCAGTATAAGACTTATTTTTTGTAAGACATGCACAAAAACTGAACTTTCTTTTCAGAAGTGCTTCTCAGTTTTACCTCAGCACCACAGAGTTGTGGGCTTGTCTGACTTTCCCGCAACTTGCTAACACCCATCAGTACATCAGTTCCTAAGAGGAAGCTGTTAAGGTAGTTATTGTTGACCGGACATTTTACAGTCACAGACCTTCTCTTTTGTGTTTATGATCCAACTGATGGTAACCCAAACCATTTAACATAATGCATACCTCTGATAAAAACATATATGAAACACATACTGATGAATGTGTGCCTAGAAAAGTAAAAAAAAAGTAACCATGCCCTCCAAAAGCATTTATACCTATTTAACCTTTTTCATTTCGATGTTATAACCACAAATGTCAATTATGTGATAGACCAACACATACATCGACATTTTGAAGTGGGATGAAAATGTAACATTCAGTATTCACCATATAAGTATTACCATATTATTGGCCTTTTCCACCTAAACGGACAGGTCAGGCAGAAAGTGCATTATTCAGAGAAGCAACCAAAAGGCCCATGATAACTCTGGGGGAGCTGCAGAGATGCACTGTGGAAATCTGGCCTTCATACATTAAGAAAAACAGTAATGCAGTTTTTAGTTTGCCACAAGACAAGTAGGAGACACTGTAAACAGCCAGAAGAAGGTACTGTCAGCAGGTGAGACCAAAAATGAACTCCTTTTGCCTATACATAGATCCTGTGTATGACAGACAGACAGCACTACATATAACCCTAACCCTTCCCAGCAGCACAGCAACCCTACACTTACAGTCAGGGCTAATAATGCTGTAAAGAAGAAATCTACTTAGCCTGTTCCAACCCTAGCCTGGTCCCTTTCCAATCATAAGGTTCTGTCAAGTAAGACGATGCGTACTGACACATAACTGGGGAAAAAAAAAGCTACTTCAAAAATACAACTTCCCAAGTAATGTTTATAAGGATTTACATTGCTTCGGGACATTGTAAGAGAGCAGGCTGCCTACTTTGGTCTTGCTTTAAAATATTGATGTTGTTAGGTCTTCAAAATGAAAAACCTATGTTGATTTTGATCTATATGTATATATCTCTATACCATTACTGCCTGTTACATCACCTCTGGTTTTAGCTGAATTTGAATCAGCTTTATTGGGCAAGTTTGTGCACACAAACAGGAAGTTTGTCTTTGGTTCCACTTGCTTTCAATGAGGAAATTTTTTTTCCTGAAATATAAAGGGAAACATATTTCTTGTAAATGTGTATACTGTATATACAAAAAGAACATGATTGAATTGTGCAAATATGCGTGGTATTGATCTGGGCACTCTGACTGTTAAGTGTTCATCAGAGAGACAACCTGAGGAAAGAAACAATCCCTGTGGCAGCTGTAGAAAGGTAAAAGTCTAAACTGTTCGTTTGCAGGATGTGTGCAGTCTCCAGAGATGTTAGTTTCCCTTTTTCTGACCTTAGACTTGTACATGTCTAGAAAGGAAGGAAAGGTCAGCCCTGATGATTTTTTCTGCAGACCTAATTGTTGGTTGTAGTTTGAACCTGTATTGTTTTGTGGATGAGCCAAACCATACAGAGATGGACGAACACAGGACAGACTGGATAATGGCAGAAGATTACCAGCAGCTCCTGTGAAAGGTTGTACTTCTTAAGTTGATACAGGAAGTACAGTCTGGGCCTTCATCCAAACATTGCCTATGTGTGGGGATGTCAGGTCCTCACACATAGGCAAGAAAGGGTGATTTCTGGGAACCAGAGGTGAGCCACAGCAGACAGAGTATTTTTAAGGATGGTGAGGAGAGTCTACCATCATCTCAAGTACAAAAAGGATCCTGGCGTACGTCCCTGGGTGGTCAAGGTGGTGCAGGATGTAGTCCCAGATTGACTGCATCATCTAGTGTCCTATTTGCCCGGTAAACAAACCACAGGGGGTCCAGCAGGGGGATTGCTATGTCCTTCAGATGCTTCAACACCAGAAGCTCAAAGGATTTCATGACCACAGATGTCAGGGCAATAAATGTAGTCATTTAACCCCTGCTGGTGTGTTTCTTGGGGACCGGAATGATGGTGGAGTGTTTGAAGCATGTGGGAATCTCACACAGCTCAAGAGACTTGTTTAAGAAATGAGTTAAGTTGGGGACCATTTGGTCAGCACAAGCTCTCAGCCATGATGGGAAGACATTGTCAGGTCCCGGAGCTTTCTTGATGTTTTGACGCTGAAAAAGCCTATTTACATCTTCCTCAGAGATCTTCAATCCAGGCAGGGGTTCTAATGAGAGGTGGGTGGTTGGTGCACGTGCAGCTTTTTTATTTGTATTCATAGGGTTTTTACATCCCTTTTTAGTAACTTCCGAAGACTTTCCTAGCAACTTTTTCTATGACATTATTTGTCATATTTTTTGTATTCTTTGTTACTTCGACTGTTGAGTTACTGGAAAGGGTTTTGCTAGTACGAATAGCTGATTGAGCTTAACAATGCCCCCAAAAAATTATAGAATAAGATGTGACTTCAAGACCAGTTGATATAGGGGAACTCGTTGATATAAAGCAGGGGCATTGTTTTCAGTAGCAAATCAATAGTCCCAAAAAGCACAAAGCAAGAATATCTACAACACAGTAATGTTTGTTTTGGAACTATTGCCACAACTAATTCCAGACTCCAGCATCTTCTAAGTCTGCCTTTCCCACTCATCAGTAGCGGTTGTTCTCCTGCCAAGAATGAGAATCCCTGCACCAGAGATACTAAACCTCTGGCTGTGAGCCTTTTTCAATTTTGTCTATTGACAAGGACATTGTGTATTACCACAAATTGAATGTGATGTCATCAGCTCAGTTGTTGCCAATATACCCCTGTTTTCCACAAGTTTGTCACCTGTGCTGTTTTATTATGTGCTAGGTTAATTATGTGTGAAGTTTTCTTTTTCTTGGCACCTCCTGAAAGTGTATAGTCCTTTTCTTATTTAAAATAACAAGAAAACGTTTATTAAATCACAATGCTATTTGTAGTGTTTGTGAAAGTGTCAACATTTTCTGTTTACTCCCCCTAAATGGGTAGACTTGTCTCTACATTTTGCTTTATTTTGCCCCTTTTGTTTTCTTTAACATAATATTCTATATCTAAGGAAACTGCGTTGTCAAGGCAACATGAACAAACCAAAAGGATTCTGTTTTAGAGTGATTTGAGAAAGATGAGGTCTTCAGTGTGGCTGCCACGGGGAATCAATGAGCTAACTGCAGCTCTAACAATCCCAGGGTATTATGTGTATGGCACTTTATGCATGTAAGTAAAAGTAAACGTATAAAAATGTCATTTAAAAACTGCAAAAAAATTAGAATGAATTTTAAAACGTCATTTTGGTAATAACATCATATATGGTACACCTACCTTAAGAGCTGAAAGGATCTTTCCTTATACCTAGAGCAGTATTATTTTCCACCATCATGTCACACAGAATTATGCGATTTATTAGTCTAGATAGCGGGTTGTGTGCATGTGTGTGTCAGTTAAGAGTGTCTTACTGATTCAGACACTGTGGATTGACAATTTGGCTGATTGAATGTGTTTGCCGCAGCATAAGTGTGTTCATTGTGTATGTGCATGTGAAAACCACATAAATGTGTGATCATACTAGCAACAGTCTGGCCTAATAAATTGAACTTAAACCACACAGGAACGGTCAGAGTGGAGGATATTGAAGAGCTGGTAGCGAGGGCGTGAATCCATGTGTGAGCAAGTATGAGCGTGGGTCCTGCAGGGCTCCTGTCCTAGCTTGATGTGATTTACCTGGACAGCAAGCATGACCTCGCTTCTGACCCTACCCTGTTGAGATGGAGTTATTAGGCAGGGTGGAAATAAGAAAAATACTCTAAGCTTTTTTTTTGCCCCTCTTGTGACTATCTTAAACACTGGACAGTGTTTAAGCTTTGAAAAGTAGGTGGTAAGTGTGTTTGGCCTGCAACAGACTTTACTACTAGAATATACATGTTTAACGCAAAGTGATTTCACCTAAAAAATTTACATGGACATGAAATGTTTTAGCTACTTTTAGCCATGCATGGGCTGGTTTCAATGTGTGCCACAGTTTTACTTAATTGTACACAAAATTAATTGTACACAAAAAAAATTGTACACCGATTACAATCAGTGGACAGCAATAGTTAAACGCTTTAGGTCATTTGCCTCAGACATTTAGAAAAACAAGCTGGTGTTGAATCTGATTACTATTTCAGAGAGCGGTTATAGATTTTTTAAATAAACCACATTATGGAAATCAGCAGACACTAAAAAGGAAAAACATTTTATTACCTGAGAAACTTCATGTTCACAAACGACACCTGCTTCAGGTTCTTTTTGTTTCAAAAAATGGGTATTTATCTGTTTATTTACCAATTGTAAGAACATATGAGATTAATTTATGTTTCTCACTTTGGAGATTGTTAGGTTTTCTCACTCTAATTTACAGTATGATTAAATTTGCTGTTTAAATTCGGCTTTGGTGACCAGACTTTTTCTTGGTTAAAACATACGCTTTCTGGAGCAAGAGCAGTCATTCTCGAACCCTGATTTTAAGCAGCAGAAGCAATAATTGTTGCATTTCTTTATCATAATAAAATAAATGTGATCAAGTTGGAATTTTACTTGTGTTTTTAATTCAGTCTAATTGAATCCTTGCTTTAACATGTTTCTTCCTGTTGCAGTTTGTTCAGACCACAGTCTAAATCTATAGATGCATGTCTGAAATGTTTTGATAAAATAATGTCTTATATGAACTTGTGTGTGACATAAACGTGATTAAAGACTGAATGCAAAGAGATTTTTAAATACGAGGGTGGCGAACAAAGTGATGCACGCATCGAAGGACAAATGGCAGTGACTTTGGCACCATTGTAATCAGCTGTATATGTGCATATCCAAACACCCTAATTATGCATCATAGGCCTTAATGAGGGATGGCACTGCTTGTCAAACAATAACTCATCTCCCTCTGAGCCAATCAACTTTTTATTGACTCTATGTGGGTTGAATTTAATGCACCGGCTGCTTCTGTAAGACATCAGTGCTTTGAAACACAGACAAGCAAACACACTCATCCATTTACGGACACCTAGCAATCAATTTCATGAGCAAAGCATTACAAAAAACCATGAATGTTTTATCAAGTAACGTCAAACACAGAGACACTGTCGATATAACTCCAGTGTGAGGGGTTTTGGGGGATCACTTACCTCAAATGGAATTGATAGGACCTGCTAATATGTATAGAGGGAGCAGGTATTGTTTCAAAGAGCCCAGCAGTGTTGCTGAACTGCTGTAACCTTGAACAAAGAAACTACTGTTTGGTTTTAACACCAGCTGTGGTTTGTTGTGCATTTGAGTGTCAGGTGCGGGTTTTTCTGTTGTTGCAGTCTACCTTCTACTTTATGCATGCTGTTTCTTTAAAAGGTTTAGAGAAATTCAACAAAAGGTTGTTGTTTTTCCTGCGTCCTGCGTGACGGTTCAACCTTGTTTAGTGCATCTAAAGATTCAAGATTCCTTTATTGTCATTTTACATTATATGGTAAAATTTACACCAGGTATAAAGCAGCTCTCACCACACAGAGATAAATCAGTTAATGTTATAAATTCACCTTCTTAGAAGCATCTGTTGGTCCTCATGCAAAGGAAAAACAGCTCCGAACACAGAGTGCTGCAAATCAGACACTTGACAAAGTATTACAGTTGTTGCTATAACCGTGATTGTGGACTGAATGCAATGTACCACAATGAAGACAACCTCATGCTTATTGGGTCAAGTTTACAGCGGGGTGTCAGTTTTTCTTTCTCTGAATGTGTGGAGGAGACAAAACCATAAAAGAGATGTTTGCTAAAAAAACTTATAACTGTTCAGTCAGACTTATGTTGTCACTTGCAGATTATTCAAATACTCTCATCAAACCATTGCGTGTCAGCTTTTTATTTCAGTGGTGTAGGAAGATATGCTATATGAAAATAATGCTTCTTTATTGCCTACCATGCATTTAACAGTCTAGCATACACAATTTGATCACCATATCAGGCTACTACAGATATTTTGACATGTAGAAAAATTACTTTGCATGATCACTGCGGCTCTCAACCACCATGTCTATCACACACTGCACCACTGCTACAAAATACACGAACACAACTATTGCCGTAATGACCCAATAATAACATTAGTTAATACCTATTTTTGTTAACCACCTGCTCTACTCACTGCAACATGCCAAACGCTTGAAACTTAAAGTGAATATGATGGCTTTTTTTATGGCATGGCTTACTTTATGATTAATTTGGCTCATAATTATCTGACCACTTGAGGGCACTAATAAAGCTTCAAAATGTCTTTCTCAGACCTTCAGTTGATTCTTAAGAAAAGAAGAACAAAGAAAAAAGGTAGTGGTGTAACAATAAAAAGTATCCTCTCTCTCTTTTATGAGCCAAACTCTGTGAATTCCACACTATTGACTATTAAAGGATTGCATCAAAAGTGATAAATACTTCATTGACATGACAGTATTGGTGTTCTACAAATCTGCTTTATTGACACATGTTGACCCAATAACATGTTTTTTAATACATTAGAATAAATGGCAAAACAAAAAAATGTTTAACAGCAGCTTAACAAATGTCTTCTACAGACATGAGTTTTTAATGATGCGTGAATAATAAATTGACTTAATGCCAGTCATGTGGGACACTATGCCTTAGTTGGGTAAAGAATATCTCTAGTATGTTTTTTGACCTTTGTTCCTAAGGGCATTATGGATTTCTGTTAATGAATCTGTGACATTAAGGGATTTACCATTTTCAGCCACCAAAGCTGAGAACATAATACATCTCAATGGTTTTAATAGAATTTGACTAACAATATAAGCAACTCCACAAGCATGCTGTAAGAAACTAAACAACCAGCTTCCACATGTACATTTCTTTGGTGTTTCAGGTTAATCCACTTTTAAATGCCACACATTTCTTAATGAGCTGTTGAATAGTCAATGAGGAAGGTTTTCCAATGTACAGAATCAAAAAGAGACATGGAAAATGGCCATTTAAAACAAGCCTTCGCTCTGTTAACGAAAGATGATTCAATGTGTCCTCTCTTTTCACACTTGTATACCCCATAGTGTTTGAGCCTTAGTGAGTAGGTTTCGTTTATGAGGATATAAGGTGAGTGAGTCTATTTTCCCTATTTATAGCTGTTTTATCAACGTTCCTTGTGAGCTAAAATCTGTTTTTATGGGAAAATTGTTCCCAGACTTTTTTCCTATTCTACCAGACCATTTTCTAAAGGTTCAACTGTATATATGTTGAACCCTCCATCCATCCATCCATCCATCCATCCATCCATCTTTGGAAAGTTTGGTCAAATCTGGAATTTTTATCTATTTGACGGTTTTTCGTTTTCCAACATTTTGGTTTTTTTACAAACCTTAAATACAATCAGGTGTATTTATTTTGGCAGAGATCCTAACTGGACTCTATTTTTAGCTGGTATTTACTAATTTAGACAGAACATAGAGGACAGAAAATAAAAGGAATCATAAAATGGAATAATAAAAGCTGAGAGCAGAAAACTGGGACAGCAAGCTGGGTAGTTTCTGAAACCAATAAGACTGTAGTTGTGCTACACATTCAAAATGATGTGCCTGTTTTTCTGGAGGTGCCCTCTATATTTAGATAGGAGTGAAGGATTTTTAAGAAGAAATAAAGAGGATATGATTAGCTGCTACCAATTTCTGAAGTCACTCATGCATGTTGTGGCTTCCTTTTAAGACCACTGTCAGCTTGATATGATCAACAAGGAGTAAAAAAAATGAACATGTAAACCGTATACGGTATATAAACGATCTTTAGTGTTGCTTTTCAATTCTATTATGTAATTCCAGTTTGATGTTAAGCAGCTGTGCAGCCTCAAATAGACATTATCACACATCCACATGTGTTCCTGTTTCAGTTTCTGCTGTGCAGACACATCCTGCTTTAATTGGACTGTAGTGATGGGTTGATCCAGAGCAGCAGCCGTTGCCAGCCAGGGCAGGTTTATTAGCTTCCATCAAAGGGGCCCTGTCATCCTTGATCATCTGGGGTTACATGGCGTACATGACTCCTGCTGAGCGTTTCACCTCTGATCTGTGTGCACATGGTGGACACTACAACCTCATACAGGACTTTTTCTTTTTTGATTTATTTATTTATAGCTCACCCATCGCTTTTATAGCCTGTATGATTCACCATATGTCTTGCTGCGAACTGCACTTACAATAATTATACTTTGTGTTTCTGCTTTCCTGACCAAAACTGATCCCTAAACTTATCTAAAACTGAAATGTTCTTCACAGAATAGAAGAGCAGAGAAGTGGTATGGTGGATAGACGCTATAATCGTAACAGGGAAAAGTATTCACTGTTAACTTTTTCTAGATTTTGTCCCATTACAGCGACAAACTTCAACGTCTTTTGGGGGGATTTATAGATAGATATATGATAATATATGATACAATGATAACTAAACAAATTAGCAGGCAATTATGAAGTGGGGGAAAAGGAGACAGGGTTTTCAAAGATTTTTACAAATAAAAACAAATACAAATTCTCAAATGGGTTTGGAATTTCACATGGTAGCATATATGCTTTCATCTAAAGCTCTGCATTGTAAATCTGGTTGTCTGTTAAGGGTCAGTCAGATCTGACTAGCATACCTGTCCCTGCTGCACAAAGGGTTCCCCACAGCATGATGCTGCCACCACATTTCCTCATGGGGATGTTTGGTTCAGGGTGATGTATTTTGTTTGCCTTCTGGCGCACATAGTGTTTTGCATGTAGGATGTCAGGTTTAATTTTGGTCTCAGAGACCTGAGAACAGTCTTCCATATGTTTTTGCGGTGCCCCCTACATGGCCTGTGGAAAACTACAGACTGGACTTCTAATGGCTTACTTTCAGTAATTGTTTTCTTTTTGCCACTTGTCCTTTAAAAGGCCAGATGATGCTAGTTTTGGAGTAATGTTCTCGAACGTATGTTTGAGGCCTTCAGAGAGCAACTGTATTTTTACTGAGATTAAATTACACACAGATGGACACCATTACTAATCAGGTGACTCTGAAGGCTCAGATTCTACAGGTTTTTATTTACGGGTGTCAGAGTGAAGCGGGCTGAATACAAATTGGCTCCACACTTTTCGGATTTTTATTTCTAGAAACTATTGAAAACCATGTGTAATTTCCTTTGGCCTTACATTTATCTGCCAGTTTGTATTCTATTCTATTTTATAAATGACAAAATGGGAATAAGACGAATGTGAATGAATACTTTTGCAAGGTAGTTTAAGTCTTCCTAATTTGGGTTAGTAAATGTGTGACTAATAAAGTCGGCGAAGCAAAAAAACATCCGCTTGACTGCTTGTCCCTAAAGATCTCCCGGAAGCAGCAACTGGAAAGCCTCCCGATCTATGTCAGTGGTCCCTCTGCTTCTGAACATGCTGTACCTTGAAACTGTATTATGGATTGTTTGGATATTTTTGAATACAAAAGGTGCTGATCATAAAAGACTGTGAAAACACTGCACCAAAATGTTTTCTATTCTCATTACAAATTCATGGGACACCAGCACTGACATAAGCTGCATTTGCCCGGAAGGTGAATGACCAGAGCTGCATGTGAAATGATTGACTTTGTTCCTTAAAATAGACTCTAGTATGTATGTGTCAGTTTTGGTTCATGTTGTTGATTTTAGTATACAAAAAACACAGTCTTGCACACATTTCAATTCAGGTTATATATATTGTGCAACAAATCTTGCTACAAGGCAAATTTCAGGACAAACTGGTCCTATTATTGCCCAATATCATAAAATCCAGTTTTGTCCATATTAAAATCAAATAAACTCAATTCTTTGCAATATAACCCAATCACATTGTCAGATTCAGATCAAATTGCATGCAATACAATTCAGGCCAAATATACAGGCCTTTCAAATTTAATGATCAGCCTATCTACCTGTGGGAGCCCAGGCAGTCGGATCAAGTTACTGACTTTACAGCACTCCGTCATTCTGAGCAAGCATGTGGTGACAGTGGAAAGGAACTGCTCCCTTTTCAATAGAAAGAAACCTTCAATCAAACTTGTAATGAACAGCCACCGGAGAGTTGAGAGGACAGGAAGGGACATAGGAAAACACAGAAGACTTTCTATTGTCTTTATTTACAACAGTTAAAACCTGCCTTTAGACAGATTGATTGGCAGAGAATTGATTTTTTTATACAAAGAATGGAACAACATGGGAGCACAGAACAGTGCAGAGCATATCACTTCCATCCCTAATGCCAGTTTTCAAACAACACTTTCTTCAAACAATTGTGCAAGACGAAGTCTACAGACATTAGCTGGAACACATCTCAGATCAGCATGCTGGACACCACTGTTAATGATCTTTGACCTAGGCAACGCTGTATGCTTTCTTTCCTGATTTATAAGGGCTAATCTCCCATATAACCTGTAGGAATCTGAAGCTCCCATATCCTGAGCTTCCTGCTATGAGTGTTGACAAATCTAACTTATGTAAGTCTGCAAAATAGCTCTCTGGTTAGATACAGATGGTCATTTGAGTTTGTGAATGTGTGACTAATAAAGTCAGTGAAGCCAGAAATCATAGCACCTCACAGCTTGTCCCCTAGGGTCTCGTGAAAGCTACAACTGGAAATCCTCCAGATATCCTCAGCTTCTGAACATGCTGTACCTGCAAACCGGCAACCAGATCTCATACACTTTCTTCATTAGTGGAGAGATCAGTATTCATAATGACTGCGTATCAAGGAGTTAGTGAAAGAAGCAAAGAACCTCTGACCCATAAATGCGTCATTCACATGTTTTAGTTTGCAGCACTGACATTGATGAAGTAGGACTGTACATCTTCTGTGTTTGAGCTGATTTTTACTTTGTCATCTATAATCAAATCACACAATAAAAATACATATGTATGCATATGTTTTACAGACCGTTTTAAACTATGATGTAAAATGAAGTTAATTGTTCAATATTAGATGGAAATGGCTAATAAACACAAATGGGAATGCAGTGTACCATTGTTTGCATAACTTCAGAAAGATATCCCAGTCTCAAATAGCTTGTATGCAACTACTGCTAATACTGATGTCAATCTTCCTGCAGTGAGAAATCAGGTATTTACTTTAGGAGCAGAGGCGATGTCACACTGTGTGTTTGAGAGAGCAGTCTGTATAAAGAGATTTTATTAATAGAAAAAAGATAGAATGAGTTCACATTTTAAACTGTATTTAGCATCTTTTTGCATGATTAGCATGGTTAGCATTACTAACTGCAAACAGTGGTCTCTTCCCAAGAGAATGTGGAGCCTTACCATAACTCTGGGATTTCCAAAAGGTTGTCAATATTTTCAAAACATCTATGCTTTGGGATAGATTGGGATGGAAAGCTTTAAATAATCCAACCTTCCTGTTATCCCCTGAAGTCTCGTTCTCTCAGTGGTTTCTGTTAAAGGCCAGTTTAAAACGCATCTTTTTAAATCTACTTTTGTTAAATTTCATCTTATGTATTTCTTTTTTGTTCAAGCACTTTGTGATTTTTATCTTGTAAGGTGTTGTATAAATAAAGTTTTACTTACTTACCTACTTACTTGCTCTGTCTTGTCTGAATAACCTTATTAATCTCTGTAGAAAATACAATCCTTTAAATACCTTGTCACTCCTCTTGTGCTTCCTCTGACTTTGTTTTAAAGCACCTCACTGATAATGAAAATAATTACCTCAGACTATTTTGGACAGTAACACTATCTGCACCGAAGGCTAATATTATCAGTGCTACTTGTTAGAGCTTAGGTACAGTATGTCACATTTACTGATAAAATAATCTGAGTAGTGAGTGTCATACTGGTTGATAATTAGTCATGACCGATCAAGCCTGAAACTGCTCACCAGATTCTTTCTGGGTTTATCTCTGTACTTAATATTGTTGCTATATATTCATTATTATCTCATATTAAGTTTTTATAAATTGTTATACTTTTATACAGCATTTTGCTTCCAAATTCACATGAATTGTACTTGATCAATTAATCTGCAGGCTTTTCTGAAGGATTTCCATATTTCTCCTTTCAACAATGACTGCTTCTTTTTGCTCATTTCCTGTATGTCTTTTTTTCCTAACTCATTTTACACAGTACTGTATATATATCAATTCCTTATAAATTCCCTACAGGGTTAAATTACCTCATTCACTTCAGTTTAATTTGAAATGACTGTGAGCTTTGTATTCACTCAACAGATAAAGAACTTCTAAGGAACACAATCTACTTAGTAATTGTACAGGCAGTGTATGCCTTGGCATCCAAGGCAATAGGATTAAGATGAATTCAAGAGCGTTAAATGCTCCTTTTTTACCCTGGAATTTGTCTCTCAGGCTAGAAGCTGCAGAACGTGGGGGTTTAAAAGAATGTATGTAGAGCACTTCCATATGCAATGCATAGATATGTTACAGTTCTGTTTTTGCTGAATTCATTTTTCATTAGAGTTTAAAGTCAGAACTTTACAAGTTAATTCATGTTCTCCTGATGATGTGTAGTTGCCCACTGCAGAGCTGCATACAGTCACAACCACACTGCATCCTCCCACCGTTCAGCTGCCCCCTACTGACATTTCCCTTTGATCATGAGCTGCAGCTAACAAACTCTGCTCTGATTCACGTACCTGGGCGTGCCTTGTGAGAACGCTGTTTCCAACGGTAGGAAAACATGTTGGAAATGTTTTGGGAACATTGTGGATATGACAGATTGATGAAGCCTGAAATGTCAGTCACCTTCATCACCCACCTCTGAAATGATGGATGTGGTTCACGTGTAGTGCAACAGCAGTTAGCTTACCTAATAGGTTTTCTAATAGTGAAAACCATGGATACTGATTCAAAAAACAGCTTCCAGAGCTCTGTTAGTCTGGAGCTCGGAGGATGTTGGCTGGAACAACATGATCCTGTGTCCGTCCTCGGTGTGCCACTGTTTAGTCCATTTACTGGACAGAGGGGACGGGGGGGAGGGAAGGGCAAGTTGTGTGATCAGTATTGATTGTGGTGAGCTCGCTGCGGGGCAGATTTATCCACATTACATCTGTGATGTATCTGGTGTGGATTAAAGTGTGCAGCCATGACCTATGAATAGAAGTGTGATATCGAAGGGCTGCTGGGCAAGTAGCAAAGCCTGAATGACTGATATTAAAGCTTTGTTTAAAAGGTGAGTTCAGGGGGGATTTGTCAAACTGACGTCCACATGTGCGTAGTAAGGGTCAAGGGTGGGGGTATGCCTGAGCACAGCAGCGTGAAATTATTGACCAAACTATCAGTAATCATGCAAACCCGTGATCAGTTACTCTTGAGGTTAGGTAATGTTTTCTTTCTGTGTTTGTAGCTATGCTCCCACTCTTGTTTCCACTTCAAATATCTGGATATTGTCCAAACTTAGGAGTGTTGTGTTACGATTTTATGAGAAAGACCAACACAAAGCAGTGTGGTTTTAGGAAATTAAACAAAACTAATGCGTTGTTTTATAAAAATCAAAATAAGTGTGTTGTGCATCCCCACTTACTCTGATAACTTTGAATAAAGCAACTGCCCCACCTAATTAGTAAATATCAGTAAAGCTAAAAATGGAAACAACATGACAATATCTAAACAAGGGCACAAATATAATTAGAGTAGCAACTCAGAGGACCATGGGAAGGTGTGAGGGAGATGCAGAGATCCATTATTCGGGGGGAGAATCTGTTAACAGGAGATTTTATGGACTCGCCATTTTTGAAAGAAAGCCATAAGAAGTCCTGTTTGAATGCTGTGGGGACGTTTTTGTTTAGCGGGGGTCAGAGAGATTGGTCAAACGACTGGCCAATCCAAGTGACTTGAAAGACTTGACTGACTCAGCTTTAGCTAGATTGTACAGAAGACTGGGCAAAAATTGAAGTCTCTAGATGGTTAAAGCTGGTTTAGCCGTATCTCAAAATATGAATACAGAAGAGCTGTAAACAAATGCTGCACACAATGTATTTGTCTGTCAGTCATTTTCTACCACTTTTTCCATAGTGGGTCATAGGGAAGCTGGTGCCTATCTCCAGCAGTCTATGGGCGGGAGGCGGGGTGCACCCTGGACAAGTTGCCAGTCCATCGCAGGGCAGCACAGACACACACTGTAAACATGGAATGTTGTGGCTAAAATATGAAACAATTTGGGAAATGAAGGTGTATGGCTACTATTGCAAGGGACTCTATAACATGCACAAGATTTGTCCTTTAGTCATTCTTAGCTTAATCAAACTAGATTAATCTTCCTCTACCTACATTTACTGGAATAAGTTTAAATGTTTTGAACTCCAACAATATGTTTGTTTTAAAAAAAGAAAAGAACACAGCTCAGTTTTATCAGAAGACTTAGAAAATGCTGCCCTCTTGTGTCCCCACTTATAATTGACGTTATACAGGTCCTTCTCAAAATATTAGCATATTGTGATAAAGTTCATTATTTTCCATAATGTTATGATGAAAATTTAACATTCATATATTTTAGATTCATTGCACACTAACTGAAATATTTCAGGTCTTTTATTGTCTTAATACGGATGATTGTGGCATACAGCTCATGAAAACCCAAAATTCCTATCTCACAAAATTAGCATATTTCATCCAACCAATAAAAGAAAAGTGTTTTTAATACAAAAAACGTCAACCTTCAAATAATCATGTACAGTTATGCACTCAATACTTGGTTGGGAATCCTTTTGCAGAAATGACTGCTTCAATGCGGCGTGGCATGGAGGCAATCAGCCTGTGGCACTGCTGAGGTCTTATGGAGGCCCAGGATGCTTCGATAGCGGCCTTTAGCTCATCCAGAGTGTTGGGTCTTGAGTCTCTCAACGTTCTCTTCACAATATCCCACAGATTCTCTATGGGGTTCAGGTCAGGAGAGTTGGCAGGCCAATTGAGCACAGTGATACCATGGTCAGTAAACCATTTACCAGTGGTTTTGGCACTGTGAGCAGGTGCCAGGTCGTGCTGAAAAATGAAATCTTCATCTCCATAAAGCTTTTCAGCAGATGGAAGCATGAAGTGCTCCAAAATCTCCTGATAGCTAGCTGCATTGACCCTGCCCTTGATAAAACACAGTGGACCAACACCAGCAGCTGACACGGCACCCCAGACCATCACTGACTGTGGGTACTTGACACTGGACTTCTGGCATTTTGGCATTTCCTTCTCCCCAGTCTTCCTCCAGACTCTGGCACCTTGATTTCCGAATGACATGCAGAATTTGCTTTCATCCGAAAAAAGTACTTTGGACCACTGAGCAACAGACCAGTGCTGCTTCTCTGTAGCCCAGGTCAGGCGCTTCTGCCGCTGTTTCTGGTTCAAAAGTGGCTTGACCTGGGGAATGCGGCACCTGTAGCCCATTTCCTGCACACGCCTGTGCACGGTGGCTCTGGATGTTTCTACTCCAGACTCAGTCCACTGCTTCCGCAGGTCCCCCAAGGTCTGGAATCGGCCCTTCTCCACAATCTTCCTCAGGGTCCGGTCACCTCTTCTCGTTGTGCAGCGTTTTCTGCCACACTTTTTCCTTCCCACAGACTTCCCACTGAGGTGCCTTGATACAGCACTCTGGGAACAGCCTATTCGTTCAGAAATGTCTTTCTGTGTCTTACCCTCTTGCTTGAGGGTGTCAATAGTGGCCTTCTGGACAGCAGTCAGGTCGGCAGTCTTACTCATGATTGGGGTTTTGAGTGATGAACCAGGTTGGGAGTTTTAAAGGCCTCAGGAATCTTTTGCAGGTGTTTAGAGTTAACTCGTTGATTCAGATGATTAGGTTCATAGCTCGTTTAGAGACCCTTTTAATGATATGCTAATTTTGTGAGATAGGAATTTTGGGTTTTCCTGAGCTGTATGCCAAAATCATCCGTATTAAGACAATAAAAGACCTGAAATATTTCAGTTAGTGTGCAATGAATCTAAAATATATGAATGTTACATTTTCATCATGACATTATGGAAAATAATGAACTTTATCACAATATGCTAATATTTTGAGAAGGACCTGTACAAACGTTTCAGTTTTTATTCTTTCGTGTTAAGTTCTTTTATAATGGAAATAGCGGTAATAAAAATAATGTCTCTTTTTTGTCCCAGGTTATGGACACGCTGTCCAAACTTTCTCACACTGGCATTGCACAGCAAACAGGAATCAGGTATGTTATATTTGAAAATATATGAGAAAATTGTTGCTCATACGTAAAAATACGGCATTTGATTAGTTCATAAAAACCTGTTTTACCTTTCACAGACCTTTTCCTACAGAGGAGAGTGTAGAAGATGAGGACATCTACAACCACCTGGAGGACCTAATGGAGTAGGTTTCCTCCAGTAATGCAAGCATCACAGACCTGAAATACTTCCTTCTGTTGTTCGATTTGACATTTACTTTTGTTAATTTAGTTTCTACGTTTCCTGTGTCTTAAAACAAACTTAACGTTGCTGATTTAGAAGAGCATTTGTTCCCTGGGTATCGGCTGGAAGGCAGCCACCTCCGCCCCTGCCCTCACTGTGTGCTCAGCTCCCCCACAGCTTTTGTCAGTTTACCAGAAGTTGTGTGGGACTGTGCTTTCATGATTTGTTATTCACACCCTATTTAGCACAAACTTATGAGCTTTTACAGCTTTTTGTTGAATAACAGATTTTTTGGTTTCAAACAATATAAGTGATGCTACCCAGATCAGCCAGAAATGAGTTTTTCTAATGAGATTTGAGACCCAGGACCACAAAGAATAAAAGATCAAAACAATCAAATCATTAGATTTTTATTTACCATAACTTTGTCAAAGCACGTCGTGAGATTTCTGAGCTTCTGGGATTAAAAAAAAAATAGTCACATAGTATTACATAATCTACACTAACTGCAAATAGGTCAGCTGGTCCAGTTCCACTGCAGCTGGACCTCAATCTAAACACAGTGCAGTGAAATAACACAGTGGCCCTTTTATTATTGATTTTCTTCTGATGTAGCTGAGAATATTTTGGAACGAATGTGCCAGCTGTCTGGTCATGCCTGTTTGTTTTTGCGAGTTTTTGTGTGTTTTCAATCTCAACACTGCCTTTGTTTTTGGCTGTAATGGATGCAGCTCCATCTCTACGATGCCAATGCATCCCACTGTAGGGAGATACAGTGTCATGCAAAAGTATTCAACTTTTTTTTACATTTGTCACTTGTCATTTACAGCTGCAGACTTGTATGTATTTAATTGGGGTTTTATGTGATAAACCAATGCAAAATGGCCCATGATTGTGAAGTTCAAGCAAAAACGACACAAATTTGACAGGTTTTACAAAAAAAATCTGAAAAGTGTGGCGTGCATTTGTATACAGCCCCCCCTGAGTCAATGCTTGCATCACATATAGAGTATAATTTTTTAAGTCCTGTCACAAATTCTCAGTTGGATCGGAGTTTGAAGTTTTACTTGGCTATTTTAACACATGAATATTCTTCAATCCACACCATCCCATTGTAGCTCTGGCTGTAGGTATAGTGTTATTCTGCTGGAAGGTGAAACTCTGTCCCAGTCTCAAGTTTTCTGTGGCCTCTAACAGCTCGTCTTCCAGGATTGTCCTGTATTTAGCTCCATCCATCTTCCCATTAATTCTGACTGTTGTTGATGTACCAGCTGAAAAAAAGGCATGCCCACAGCATGATGCTACCAATACTATGTGTGGTAGCAATACTTTTTAAATCCAATTATGATCTACTTTGTGTTGTTCCATCACATAAAATCCCCATAAAATACACACGGGTCTTTCAACAAGATAATGATATATAAAAATATGGCCAAATCAACACAGTAATGGTTCCTCAGACACAGAATCAGCCTTCTTCTATGCTCCTCTCCGTCCCCAGACCTTATCCAATAGGAAAACTGAGGATGATCTAGCGGTCGTGTGCTAAGACGAATGCTCAAAGATCGCTCCAGCGTGTTACAGCAGAAGAAGTGCTGCCCTCTTGGCAAAATAAGGTTGCACAAAGCATTAACAGCAGGTGTACCAATAATTCAGCTGTTTATGATTTTGTTAAAAAATACTTTTCTTTAACATTGGGGTTTTTTCCTCACTGAATAAATACACAGTTGGATTCTTCATATCTTTACAGTGTGAGATTTTGCTACTACAATAAAAGAAGAACTGATCTTTAACCTTTTGACTCAATTTTGACAGTGGTCCTATGAAATATGTACCACACTTTACTTGTGGACTTTCCTTCCTTTCATAAAGAACATGCCTTCTCAATACATAGTCATAGCTTTCCTGCCGACGTACATTTCTGAACTCAGATGTGAACATTAAAAAAAGACATCTAGATTGTTACTGAACCCCTTTCATGTTCCTGGATGAAGCAGTGTCCTGTGCGGAGAGGATTTATAGCACAGTATTACAGGCAAAAGCGATTTTCCATGCAACGTGGGGATCAAACACCAGTGTGATGTCATGCAGTCCAGCTCACATGCTTTGTCCTGTGTGCCCGCAGTGAGAACGGCGTGGAGGACGAGGAGGATCTGTATGCCTGTGTGTATGACGATGAGGAAGGTGGGGAGATCTATGAGGACCTGATGAAGACAGAAGCCGTCCCTCCTCCGGTTTGTGTTCCATCTGTAGCTTCGATCGCAGATCCAGATGGTGAAACAGTTTTTAAAGCGGCAACATAATCTCACAAACTTTCATTTGTCCATCCTCCCATTTTTATTGACAAATTAATGAGATTCATTATGTTGACCTGGGCCTCCACTACTTCTTTTTCCTCCTTCTTTAGTAGATCAGACTATTAGATTTAAGCTAAATGTCTCCATTTCCTTCTAATTAGTCTTCAAAATTAAACAAATTAGTTGTTTAAACTGGCAGAAACACAAAATCTAACTTCATGCTTAGTTAATATGCCATACTTTCTCCCATTTGTTTAGCAAATAGGAAAAACAACATGTTCTTTCAGATTTGGCAGACAGTTTAGGGAGCATGTGTAACCCCTGACCTCACTCTGAGACTTGGATCGGCTACATCTGGTTGGACGCTCGACAGTTTGTCAGTCCACAGTGCTGACACATGGTAACTGGCTTCTGTGTGTGCACGCGCGCGTGTGTGTGTGTGTGTGTGTGTGTGTGTGGGTTTGTGTGTAGGCGTTCCAGAAGCAGGCGGAGATCGACATCAGGAGTTGCTGTTTAACAGAGATCAAGCAGACCGAGGAGAAATACACTGAGACCCTGGAGTCTATAGAGAAGGTACGCACAGACTGACAAATGGAAGTCATTACATCGCTTTGAAGTAGCTGTAATGTAAGACTGGTAATCTACATAAGAAACTGGTTCCAAAGAGTTAACGTCTAGGTTTGGGACGATAATGTTTCATGGAAACACATTGAAATGTTTATGTGTGTAATTAAGGAAGATATATTGGATTCCTTACTTTCTGTATGATGTTACCATGTTGGAAGTTCAAAATAAAGGGAGCCAGAGCTTTAAATAATAAGGAAATCACCTTTGAAAATAGTCACTGTAAGAAAAGACCAGGTTCCTCACTTAGAAAATGTATTTTGCTATCAGTCCAACAGGTATTCTTCCCTTCATGCCACTCTAAAGTAAGCTCATTCAATTAGAAGATGAAAGTACTAGCCTGGTACTTTTGATATTTAGTAACAGCTTATGTTTTGAACACTTTAACAAATGCATATACAGTATAGGACATGTATAAATGCAATTTGAATTTGTAGTTGATACTTTCCCTTCCAGCTGTTCACATGTAGGAACTTTTAATTACTTTTCTATGACTTCTTGCTTCCCTGTGTTATAAATATGGCCTGACACTGAGGCCTGTTTCTCGTAGCCACTCTTCAAAATGGGAAAGACAACAAATCATGCCATTCAAATAAGGCAAATTTGTCTAGGTGAAACCATCTCCAAAACTCACTTTTAGAGAAATACAACAAAGAGTTGCATCCTGCTGTCACCAAGCCCCCCTAACGACCATTAGAATCTATCTATAAGCCAGCTAGTGGAGAATAAGGTACACCTGGTAAAAGCATGTAAGCCATAATTGAAAATCAGTGTTTTCCCCTAAATATTGGATTCAGAACTCTTCCTAAGTTAAGTTATTGGTATAGTTTTATTTAATAATGATGATAAAAACTCAGCCGGTTTTCTATTTTGACATTTTTTACACATCAATGCTTAAAATGACCAGATTTTTATTTTCAGTTTAGAAGAAATGTCGACAGTAGTTTGTGACATAAAATATCCATTGTCTATACCCGCTTATTCGTGCAGGGTCACAGGGGGGCTGTTCTCTGTCTCTAGGGGTCAATAGGGGAGAGGTGGGATCCACCCTGGGCAGGTCGGAAGTCTATCACAGGGCAACATATCCATACACACACACTTACTACCTGCTCATATCAGTTAATCTGGTATGCACATTTTTGTGCTGTGGGAGAAAGACCGAGTACCCATTTGTATATTTTAAAAGCTCACTGTTAAACATGGTTATGAGTGGCCACATTTTATTTGCCACTCATAATATAATTCTACTTTAATCAAAGTTAATTTAAGATCACATTCAGCTGGTATAATGGAAAGAAAAGTTAGATAAAAGGAGTTACACTAATGGATGTTTTCTAAAACGATTTCCAAGGCACTGAAAATCAGTAGCATCTCCTTAACCGCTGTAATACTGTATGTGAAACAGAAGCAAGCTCATTGCACAACGGGAAAATGAATTGACGGTCAAAAATATTAGATAAAGAATGTACACGATTTTTTTGAGTTCCAGTATTTTACAATTTAAAATGAACATAAAGAAAGATGAACTTTAAAAAGTAGAGTCTCGAACAATACAGGTTCTTTTACATCCAAAATGTTTAGGAATCCTGGATCAACAGAGTGCCTGAAAAGACCAAAAATTTCCTACAGATGCCTTCCACCTTACTCAGCACTTTCACAGGACTGTGGGAGACCCACCGCTTCCACACCCCCAGCCAAAGCTACTTGTCTTCTTCCTATCATTTATGTTCACGTCCACAAAAGGCCCTCGCTTGATTTCCCAGCGGAGCGGCTCAGTAGATGACTTTAGATATAAAGCTGATGGTAGAATTTAGTTTGTGCTCTCCCACTCCATGGAGATGCAGAATTGACTATATGGTGGGAGTTTTCGGAGAGCGGAAATCATTAAACTGCACACTCTGAAAATGAGATTATTGTTGTGACCCAAACAGCCCTGGTTGTTTCTGCTTACTGCAGCTCTTTGCAGTTTGGCCTCCATAACATAATAGCGTCTCACGCAAAATGACTTTCATTCCCATGCATTCTTTTCTTTCTCTCTTTCTCCTGCAGCACTTTATGATGCCCCTCACCATGTTTTTTTCTGTGATTGAGATGGAGAAGGTGTTTGTGAATATTCCGGTGAGTTATTGTCTTTAAATCCGGTCAACTTGAGGTAAGGTTTATGGTTTAAATTCATGAAATAAGATTTCCCAGCCATAGTATAACATCACTGGTGTGTGCAAATAAAATGAGACCAGCAAACATCCACACTGCAGCATAACCACTGCTAAACATATTTTACAAATTGATTTATTGCCATTCATTTGTTTTTTTTATTTGTTTAATTTTTTTAATTTAATAAATTTTTTAAAGACTCTTTTTTAATATTGTAGATATTTTTGTGGCTTTGACTGGCAGCAGTCCTGCTAGGAGCTAATATGCTCCATGCTAACATGCTAACAGTGACAATGCTAACTTTCTGAGGTCAAGCAGGGGAAAATGCTCTGTGTTGTCTGTTGCTTTGCAAAATAACATCATAGCCATTATTTGTTAGGAGTAAAAAAAATAATAAAAACAAGTTAAACAAATGGAAAAAATAATTTTTACTGGTATACAAATGTTTAGCAGCTTAAAAGTAGCAGCACAGAGAGCTACATACTGAAGACGTGGTGGCTAGTGTTTGTTAAGTGAAAACTTGGTAAAGGTGTGTTCTAAAACTCCAGATGCAATTTGGTATAAGATAACCAATATTTTTGAAATGGGCAGGAATGTAATAGACTTCATGCATGCAATTGTCCAATATATGGTCTGCTGGCGGGATACCTGAGTTTGAATTATTGTGAAATATTAATTATAATTAATTTAATATAATCACACTAGACTTTTTATTCCAGAGCTAACTTTTCATATATGCTGTATATGTGGTCACTTACTGAATAGATTTGGTTCAACTGTAAATATTAAATCCACTATAGATCAGGTTTGTTAACTCTCATATGCAGTCCTTGTAAAAGCAGTATTTTTGCAAACATTAACTAAACGTTTTAGATGATGAGTACATGCCAGCTTATACAGGATGAGAAAAAAAAACCATATAATCTGTAAATAATACCTGAACAGGACCTATAGTTAAGCCCAAAATTATTCATTATTCACCCCCGGCAGATTTAGGTTTAAAATAATCTTTTACTTTTACTAACATGTTTTTTTTTCAGACTGGAAGTAATATTGACATTTTGGAGTCCTGAGTTGAATCCTATAGAGAATCCATGGAGGGAGCTAGAAATAAGGGTGATGGGAAGACTCTGAGCTCATCATCCAAGACAAATCTTTAGAAAACCACCGAAAACATGCGAGAAGCTGATCAGAAAGGTGTGATTGCTGTAATGTTGATAAAGATTTTGACCTGCCACTCGTATTAAAATGTAAATAAAAATCGATACTTTTTTTACAGTGTATTGCAAACTTCTTGGTTGAATTAAAATATTTTTAAAATATGGCAAATCTAAATCTCCCAGCAGAATAATTAATTTTGGGCTTAAATGTAACTACTTAACTGCGATCACAGAGTCTACACTGCCATGGACTGCAGAAGGAGTTTTATAATATATGACTTCAGCTGTGCACAAAATGTCAGCAAGACCCTGACTGTACAAACCTCTCCACTGACAACCAGAACATTTTCATGTCATTGCTCCATGAAATTTATTGATAGATGTTGCTTTTAGTCCAACCATGGGATCTGGGCATTTAACGCCTTCAGGCTTTGCTCTTTGAATTTTTCTGGGGTACAAACAAAGTGAGTCTAAAATGTCAAACTTTAAAGTTCAGTATTCTGAGTCTGAGTAGTCTTGGTTAGGTTGCAAGGATCTCTGTCTCAAATTTTATGATTAAATGTACTTATAACAGGCCAGATCCAAGGCATAATACTGGGAGCCATGTTAGGGTCACCTATGGTTTATCATGATGTGCTAATACTTCTGAGTTGTAGGCCCTAATAATCGTAACAGATGGTTAGCATTAATTGTTTCTGTCTGTTTTCCAGGAACTGGTCAAGGTTCACAAGTGTTTACTGATGGAAATTCAAGATTCAATCCACCATAAAAGTGCCCAGAACCTTTACCAGATCTTCATCACTTTCAAAGAGAGGTACAAAACAACCCTAGGAACATTTCATGTTCTATTGTTTTATTTCTTCTCCTCCTCATTCCATCATTTCTATACATAAATCATGAGAAATCACAGCCTCTCAGAATTTCCTCATTTCATGTCACAATGTACTTAGCTTTCTCTTTTACTGTTTGTTTTCTAGTTTAACAGCAGTGTTGATGAAAATACATAATGTTTGGGATCCGTCCTTCTGCTCTGATCTGATCCAGGTTGTTGATCTACGGGAAATACTGCAGCCATGTGGAGACAGCCATCGTCTCCCTCGATGAAATCTGCAGAAGCAGAGAGGATGTACGCATGAAACTAGAGGTGAGAAGCTACATGGCTGCTTTAAAATGATGATAGTGTCGATAAATAAGTGTCCTTTTAGTGCAGGAGTGACAAGTGTGCAGTTCCTCCATGTGCTCATAGTGGATAGAGGATGCCCTCAAGTGGGCAGATGAAGCATTGCAGGAGATGACGATCATTCATTAAACTGTATAGTTTATTATAAAACTTGTGAAGCATTAGAGACTCAAATTACCAGTACGAATGTTTCAACAAGGTGCACATATTTCTCACTGGAAATCAGCGAAATAGTTTTACCATAGCGACTAATAATGGCTGGCTTCTTTTTAACTTTGTGCAGGAATGTTCAAAGAGAGCCAATTATGGCAAGTTCACTCTGAGAGACCTGCTTGTGGTTCCCATGCAACGGGTGTTGAAGTATCATCTCCTTCTGCAGGTACAGCGCTAGAAACTGTCATGTCCTGTTTCTGTTCAGCTGCCTTCATCTTCCTGGAGGCTTAAGTTGCTGTTAGGTTACTGAACTGGAATGATGCTGTGAATGTTGAAAAACTAGCTAAGGCCGTGTTTTTCTGGGGATCACTGGAAACAAATGTGCAGCACAAATGGTTTTGTGTACTGGGCATCAGTTCATTTCACACATAGTTGTTTATTATGATTAAATTAGAAAGAAGGAGTTCTTGGGTGTCTTCTGTGAGAGAGTAAAGTGATATTAAGTTTTTTGACCACCATTCAGCAAAGCATCTGTAATTAATTTGTCTACATTTATCAATCTGTATGATTTCTACAAACCTCTCAGTGCTCAGATATTATGTCAGTCTTTAGGTTGCACTGTGAATGACGGAGTCTTAACCAACAGTGAACATGACATTCTCAGTAAATATTAGAGTTAAATCAGTAAGTTTCTGATCTAAAAAAAAAACCCTCACATTTTAACAAGATAGCTGTCATGAAACTATTTATCCACCGGAGGCAGCATTGACCGCGTTATACATCCTTCAGCCTGCGTTTGTCCTTCAGGCTCCGCAGCTCATCTTGACTGTTTGTGTATCTACTTCATGACAGTGAGTTTAGAATGACCGCAGTGCAATTGTCATTCGATACAGACGATCGGGGAGGAAGTAGAAAGAAGAAAATAAATAAATTTAACGTAAGGACAGGAGGGGAGGGCAGCAACGAAGACAACTAGAAAGGAGGACAGCGACTGCAAGTGCTTTCTCATCATTTTTCTCTGAAATTGACACTCATCTGCATATTATATAGCAGAATAATTAGAATAATGATATAAAAATAATAATAGAGATTTCTACAATAGTATTTACAAAGAAAATAAGCAAACAAGACTGTTTCAAATCCAGAAAATCAGAAATGAAACTCACAGAGTTGATGTTATGGCCCTGCTAAATTATGTAGAATATCTTTAAATACTTATTGCAGCAAATATTACACATTATTTTTGTTTTATTATCGAGTAACACACGTTTGACAGCTGATATTAGCTGTTACATTAGTTAGATTGCTGTCTGCTTGGGTAGCCTACCTGTTTTCCCTGGTCCATCTTGCCTGCCTTAAATAGATGGGTGATTAACTGGCTTCTGTAGTATTTGATGGCATGCTGAGGAGGTAATGCAGTCATGTGAATCAGGTGTCAAGCACAATTAGCCAACTGTAGTTTAGAAACACCACACCACACCACAACTTTCTGTATTTTTCCTCGCCCTGACGTTTTTCCAAACATTTGTAAGTGGGGGAATAGTGTAGTAGCCTTCTTAAAGCCAGCTGATCAGCAGTGCCAGCTCTGTCTCAGCCTGGTCACTCCTGCGCGCATCAAAACACCTCTTCAACTTGACTATATGACAGAACTTTTTTTGAGATTTATTGATGTCAGTAACTGACCAATGCTTACATGTTAGTAAACAAGTAGTTTAAATAATTTTTTTTTTTTAAAACACAGCAGGATGAATTTGGATTTTTTTATTTAAATGTGCATGGGAAAGTCCAACAGTGCAGGCTGAAATTTTCTGAACTGGAATTGCGGATCAGGTAAAGGTAAGAGACATATAAATACAAATCCCTCAAAAGCCCATTGCAACAACAACAAACCAAGAGCTTATTAAACAGCAGATGGCTTTATTTTTTCAAAATATATTACTCTGGATGTGTTCATTGCTTATACGACCCACTAGTCATATGGTTCTGTAGGTTAAATGCATGGTTACAGCAAAATCTAGGAAGAAAGATCAAAATTGTAGTTTCCCCATGTTTCTTTAGGCATTAACGTGCTTAACAACTCCCAAATTCGGCTATCTGAGGCCTTCTGCTCAGTTCATTTCAGGTTTTTATTATCCAACAAGGAGAAATGTGGTGCACAGCAGCAGTCAAAGACAGTCAAGGCATATTTACAAAAGTCAACATAATTTCCACACTTATTAATAATCAAACATATTGACAAGGATAAAAAAAAAAAAACATAAAATGAATAAACATTCTAAAATGTGCCAAGCTTGGTCAATATTGAGAACTTTAGTTACAGTTGGGACAAAACAATATTTATACCAATTGCACCTTATAGTTGGCAACCTGTACCTTTGACCTGAAAGAAGGAGAACAAACTGCAAAAAAGCAAAAAAATATATTTAAAAAAGGAAAATGATTTTGGCCATTTTCATATACTGTCTGTTCCAGGGTGGCCAAATGGGGGACATTCATAATCTTGGAGCAGCATCAAAATGAAGGTGTCAACATGTTAAGGGGGTGGGGCTAGAAGTAAGCTGTCCCCAAAGAAGGAGGAAATTTGGCATAAGGATGAATATAAATACTGTAAATTCATAAATACTGCGACTCTTTAAAGCTTAGAATCTCTACTCTCAAATTCATATTCATCAAAGAAATTATGCGTTTAAACTGTGACCAGTGAAAGAAAGGGCAGCAAATGTATAGGCATGGGCATGGCCTCCTATGACCCCCCTGTTTGTAGCACCACTGCAAAAAAGTAAAAATGATATTTATAAAAAGGAGAAACGTGTGTAAAAACAAAGTGCATCGGTTGTATCAACATGGGCTTAAATCCCTGTAGAACAGCTGGGTAATAGCTGGATGTGCTGAATAAAGCATCTGCTGGGCAACATCCTCACATGGTGACATCCAGAATCTCTCTAACTAATGTCATGTCACTTCCTCTCGGGTTCACCCACCACCTCTCCTTTTCTTTTTCTTTTTCCACTTTTATTTTGTCATCAGTCTTTTGCTCGGTCTTCCTCGCTGCCCCGCGCTCATCCTTTCTCGTCTCCCTCTCTAAACTGGCAACAATGGGATTCCTTGAAAAAGTCCATCATGTACAGCCCCGCTATCAGCTGGACCGTTCCCATCCTCTGTATCTCTGTGGATGTGTGGAGGTCGGAGCACAGGCTTGATAAATAGGCCTCTGTCGTCTTGCTCGTGATAATAACGCCCAGGTTGAGCTTGACTGACACCGGGGATTTGAGCAATGCCGTTCAGGACACATACACTGTATCTCCCTTAGTGTGGCCTCATGCATGCGCGGCATCTGTCCTTATCCTTCACCACCGAGGTCTAGATGTCTTGTTTACGCTGTGCTGCCGCACTGGCAAGTAATTTTAGATACAAACTGGCATGCATGCATACACCTCCTGTAGATGAGTGCACACACATTCCAATGTATCAGGTTTATTTTAGGACCAGACATCTTCATTTTCATCTTCTTTCCAGAGCAGAAACCTTACATTTACATGCATGTACCGGGTCTTTGCAGCAGGATAACAGTGTTTATCACTGTTTTCCTGCACTCTATCTTTTATTTGCCCTCACTTCTAACATTTTTGTGCTGTGTGTGATTTTGTTTTCTTTGTTGAACAGGAGCTGGTCAAACACACCCATGATGCCTCTGACAAAAGCAACCTACGAACAGCGTTAGATGCAATGAAGGTATTTCCACCCAATCCTATCCCAGCATGCACTGAGAAGAGGTATTAGCATTCCTGCAAAATAGCAGGAGGTCCACTACCGCCATCATCCAAACACTTTGGGCTCCGAACATTTTAAATCAACTGACAAAAATATTTGCTTTCATTTATATTTATTATTTAATTGACAATAGTTTTTGTTTTTTAACTACTGATCAATTATTCATATGCCCACGAAATCATCCGCTGAACAGAAAAGTGAAATCTAATTTAAGAACTAATATTAAACTCAATTTGAATGACACAGTCTGGGTCTGTACATCTTGGTAGAACAGTTCTGCTCTGCTTGTTGTGCTTGTGGCAGGCAGGGCAATTTGCTTAACCTTTTCCTTAAGTTGTTGTCCTTCTTTGCCATCTGAAGTGTTCCTGCCACATCTTCCATGCACTCTTTGATCATTTCCCAGTCAGTGAAAGGATTTTTTTGTTTTCCACTGTACTGACAGTGAACACTCATATGCTCGCTGTTGTGCTGTAAGAGACCTTGTTATCAGCCATGTAGCTCGCTCCCTTCAGTTCATTTATTCTCCTTGCCCTACTGTCGGACCCAGGCGGATAGCTTTGGTTGAAGTTCTAATGTTTGGTTTCATAATGTGTCTTTAGATTTTCACTCTTTATAAGTCCAACTAATTCTGAACATATGAGGCAGACTGGCCTTACACCCTACCGAAGTTAAGAGTAAAGCATATGTTTCTGTCCATTTATCTTTAAATGTCTGATTTTTATAGTCCACGTTATGTATTTTTGGCAAAGCCATCTTCTTTTACTCATCTTTCCACCACCAAGTCATTGTACTGTCAGCACGTGTGAGCTTCTAAGCTCGTAACTTAACAGCTATTAACAGTAATGTTAATATCAGCACAGTCACTATACTGACGGCTGGATTTGGAGCTTCAGGTGCCATAGCACCAGTTGTCAGTGGGTCAGAGGAAACACAACTGGAAACACAACTTTCAACATGCCAAGTATAGAGAGAAGGTGTGGGGCAAAGCCGGGCCACCTAAATGGAGCCAGTGGAAAAGGTGCATTAGCAACCCGTGTTCAAGGACCCTGCATAGCTTCTTCTTCTTTGTCGTTTTCTGGTGGCATACAACGATATGTCTATATCTACATAATAAATGAGAAAATGATTTGCGGTCCGTACAAAACGCTCTCTGGGTTAGAATGTGGACTGGAGTCCGGGGTTTATCCATGATAAGTCTAGGTTGGATAAGGTGTGGGCTTTGACTGGACCATTTTCATACAGAAATATTCTTCAATATAACTCATTCTATTGGTCCTCTTCTTGTATGTTTAGGGTTGTTGTTCTGCTGGAAGGTGAACCTACACCCCAGTTTTAAGTCGTTTGCAGCCTCTAAAAGCTTTTTTTTCCAGGATTGTCCATCTTTCCATCACCCTCCTAGTTGCTTTCCTGTCCCTGCTGAAGAAAAGCATCCCACAGCATGATGCTGCTACAACCATGTGTCACAGGGGTGATGTGTCAGCATGATGTGTTGTGGTAGTTTTCCCATATACACGGCATTTTGCATGTAGACCAAAAGGTTCAATTTTAGCCTTTATCTGAGCCAAGCACCTTCTTACACATGTTTGCTGTGTCCCCTGCATGACTTGTGGCACCTTCACACAGAACCTCCTGAGGCTTTCTTTTAAGAGTGACTTTCTTCTTGCTACTTTTTCTTAAAGGCCACGTTTGTGGAAAGTACGGCTGATAGTTTAGCTGTTGACAGTTTCTTTCTCCTGAGCTGTGGATCTCTGTTGCTCCTCCAGGATTACCATTGGCTCCTCATGCTGTTTTATCTGATTAATGCCCCTCCTCCTTCTGGTCTGTCAGTTCAAGTTTCAGTTTTTACTTTACACTATACAAATATGCAACCTAAAGTTGCTCTGTCACATAAATCCCAGTAAAATACATCACGAGTTTGTGGCTGCAAGATGACAATTTGTAAACAAAGCTGAAAGTATGTGAATACATTTGCAAGGCAATATGAAATCCTTTGCAGAATCCTGTGCCCAAGCTTTTCTCTGTGCAGTAAAGTTAAAATAGACTCTTTGTCTTTTGATGTGTGTGCAGGATTTGGCGCAGTATGTCAACGAAGTCAAAAGGGACAATGAGACGTTGCGAGAAATAGATCAGTATCAGAAATCCATTGAAAACCTGGTAAGTCCAAATAATATGATGGTGTTGATTTAGTTATCCACATTGCCAGGTGAAAGTAATATCTCTTTCTCTTCTTCTCCTTTTCCAGAACCAACCTCTGAAAAACTACGGGAGACCCAAAGGCGATGGGGAGGCACGGGTGGCCTCGGTGGACAAACGAGCTAAACAGGACAGGTAGGATGTCAAGTGAATCCAGACAGAAAGCTAATGACAGAAGGGGGGATGATGTTCCTGGCAACATTACAGAGTATATATAAGCTGAAGACAAAGTGTTGATGAAACCAGACCTGTTATTCTCCACTAAATTGTGTAATTGAGTGAACTGCAACAAAGCAAATGAACGTCATTAAGGTAATTTTCTTCCCACTATAGAATCTCCAGGATACAATCAGCTGTGTGTTTTAGCTGTCAGTATAAGAGATGAACTAAACAGGAAATCGTCATTTCAAAACTCCAGATCAGTCTGGTTCAAGAAAACACACAAAAGCCCACCAGAGAGATGCATTTTCATTGGATTATAACTTAATTTCTTCTGCAGGCATATTTTCCTATTTGATGCTGTGGTGATTGTTTGCAAGCGTCGAGGGGACATCTATGAAATGAAAGAAGTGATCGACCTGCACCTCTTCAAGATTACCAACAACCCAACATCCGACAAGGAGAACAGAAAGGTCTGGGCTCACACAGGCGTTGTTACCTTTATGCACAGGTTGCTTACTAACCACTAGCTGTCTGACCTCACCAAACCAGTTCAGATGATGGATTAGTGAGCTGACTGCCTGATCATCCTGAAGACCCAATATTTCAATCTACTGTCTTAGAACATCATAAAGGTTTGAGAAATGAACGTCAGTCAGAAAAAGCATTAATACTGAGAGTGCATGTTTACATTCTAATATAAAAACATCCTGAATATAATGCACTGCGCGACATTGCAGGGTTTACACCTACTTAACCTGCACACAGAACCTTGCAAAAGTATTCACACCCCTAAAAACATTCCATTTCATCACAATATAACCACAAAGTTTAGTTTATGGTCCAACAAAGTGTAATACATAAATGTGATGTTGGCGTAAAATGATGCGTATTTTAAAATTTTTCTTACTAATGAAATCTTGGTGTGGTGCTCATATGTGCTTGGCACTCTTTATTGAGATACCTCTAAATAAAATCCTGTGCCTTTAAAAGTAACCTACATTATAAAACTCAGAATAAATGCATTTGCTTTGAGAAGGCCTGGAGGGGTTCCTTTCATAATTAATCAGACAAACAGTTAAGGACCCCTGGCATCTCTGGAGGAACTGCGCAGCTCAGATGGGAGAATCCGTTGACAGGACAACCATTAGTAGTGTGCTCCACAGATCTGGCCGTTATGGAAGAGTGGCAAGAACAAAGCTGTTGTTGATAGAAAGCTGTAGGAAGCCACATTTAAAGCTACAAACCATGTAGGGGACACAGAAAACACATGGAAATAGATTCTCTGAACCTTTTGGCCTGCATATAAAACACTGTGTGGTAGAATGTGACACTGCACATAACCTGGTACACACCATCTCCACCGTGAAAAATGGAGGTGCTTTTATTTAGTGTTTCATTTAATTTTTCCAGTGGTATAAAAGTGGCATTTAGATGCCACAGGTCTAGAGCGCCCTCTCGTGGCTGTAGACGGTGCTGTTTATTCCTTGGTTCATGTCAGTCAGTATGAATTAACATTTAAAACCATGTTAAAGACGCAGGACCAGCCAAACTTTGAAAAAAGTGTGACTTACAGTCCAGAAAATACGGTATATAAAATCCTAATAAAAACACATTGAAGTTTGTGGTTGTAGCGTGACAAAATGTGAAAAAGTTCATGTTGAACACATTGCCAAGAGACTTGGCTGTTCGTATAAATTTGCCATGAAACTTCACAGCAGAGAGAAATATAAATCTTTCCACAACTTTCCTTTTAAGAGAGCATTTAAACGCATTTTAAAACTGAAAAATATGAGTTTGAACATGATGATAACATGTACTTTGTATGTGAAAATGTGTGTCTAATCATGATAAAAATGCTTTAGTACACTGGAGTGATTGGTGAACAGTAATATTGAATATAAAAGAACATATGTCTGAGAGATGTTAAATTTTATACTGCAGTCCTTCACTAAGACTGTGTCCCACTTTAACTGTGATTTACTGTTGTTTCAAAACAGCTAAAAGAGCTTTGGTTGGTATTAAATTTCACAAATAGCTGCATGCCATGTAGGCTGTCCCAGCAGGACACAGTAAAATAGGCAGCTTTATAGTTTTGCTGCAAATTCTAGCTTGTAAAATTGATAAAACAATAACTAAATTGCACTATTAACATTCTGTAAAATAAAAAGAACAAAGCAAGCACCACCTAACGAGTCGACTGGTGTAATGAAGGCGAGTTCTGCGACGTCAAGCCCACGATTGCCTCTTTATATCTGAGTCAGCAAAGCTCGGAGACCACGTTGGACTCCTGACAAACCAATTAGAGAGCTATTTCTGCATAATGAACAGCTATAACCATTTGTCAGATGCACTCATGTTCATAAAACTGAATGAAAATTAACTTAACATCCTTCGTTATAGGGTTTTATAAGCACCTGTAATAGTCTCTCCACCCCGCTGCCGCCTTCTGTGCTCTGAATCCCCCAGTGGGCTCCTAAAATGAGCTACACGCAAAATCCTTTCAGGCTCATAACAGGAACAACAAAATAATTAACAGAAAACAGTCCTAAATAATTTGGTACATGCTTGTTCCTGCTCTTGTTTTACATTCTCTTATTCATTTTTTCCTCTGCATCCTTCTGAAACAGTGTCAGACTGGAACAGCCTGCCTCCTCCCAGATGGTGCTATCATTAAACCTCGTTTTGGGCCTGACTACTCTTGTACACACAGTGAATACAAAGTGCCAACTGGGGAAAAATATTGCCAATCATAATGAGGAATGATATCTAAGTCGTGCCAGGAAACATTGATTTGGGTAATAATGATGCAGTAATAGCAGACATTAGTGGGCTTAGAGCCATATGGGCTTACAGGATTATATTTATGAAGGTTGCAGCCGTTTCAGTGTCGTTCACCTCTGACATGAAGAATGTAATGCATTTTCTTTGGTGCTATATTTGTGTTAGCTGTGATGGAGATGATCCGTCTGCTGGAAGGTAGCAAAAATGAGAACCTTCATCATAAAAGCAATGTTTATATGCAGATTATCTGGAGGCAAAACTGCTTTGCATACAGCATTCGGAAACCAAAGGACTTTATAAAAGATCAAAAAACAGTCAACAAGGCATAAACCATCTTTCAATATAAACTATGATTTAACGTCTATTAGCTTAGTGTTTTGTTTTAGTTCACGCATTATTTGTGTCAGTATTTTCAAGATTTATTGCGATTTTTTGCATTAAAAAGCTAAAAATAAACAGACATATACTAAATGTCTGGTAGTTTGCTAACTGAAGAGCAGTGGTGTCCAAACATTTTGCCCAGCGTGCCAAAATCGCTAAACAAAAACAAATCAGGGTCCATATTATTTTTTTCTCAAATTTGTTTAAACTTTTAATTAAATTAAACGTGCAATATTTGAGTGAAATCAAGTAAAAAGAACACGTTTTCTTAACCTTTCTCGGTGAAAGATTTTTTGGTGTAGAAAATGTTTTTAGTCCATTTCCAGAAATAAAAACAAGAACTTCTTGGAAACCCCTTGCTGTATTTAGCCAAGTTTAATGAATGGGCTTGCCCAAGTCTGTGTTTTAGTGTAAAATCGCTGGATGTTTGTGACCCTACTTATTATGATAATAAGCCAAATAAAGAAAGCAAAGCATGGCTAATAAAGAAAAATACTTTGTTGTTTCTAACATTTTTCATTTAAGAATATATGAATTTGTCATTGAAAATCTCATCCTAAAAATGGCAAAAGTGCCTGTCTTTATGAGCTCAATTAGCTGGAGGGCCAAATTTGTACCATTCTTGACTTGCGGTCGGGGCCGCACAAAATTATTCCAAGGATCAAAGATGGCACTGGGGTTGCAGTTTGCTAGCTAAAAATTTCTTTAATAACTCAAATTTTTCTAATTTCTCTAACTAAAAACAAAGAGCTAAATGCTGCCTGCCTGGAAATTTGGTAGTTTGCATGCATGCTAGCAAAACTACAAGCTAAAATGTTTGTACAAGACAAGCAGAGAACTCCAAACTGTTGCTAAATTGTATCTAAGCTAATTTATGTCATGTGAAAAAAGACAGTTTTGGCTTTAATATTCAAAATTAAATAGGTCCACCCTTGGAGAAACAGTAAACGGAAAAATAAAGTTTACATGCACATACGCAATACAGCCGCAAGCTAGCAAGCAAAACATAAATAGAGTCATTGAAAAAACTGGGAACACCCTTGCTGTTGCTGTAGGATTTAAAATGCAAATAGCCAATTTCTCGTATTAAAATAGACTTTAATTGATTATCAGGCATTGTAGGAGTTTTGGCAGTTTGATGCTGTAGAGCAGACACATGTATATTAACACATTGCCATGGAGAAAAGGCTTCATTAATGTCCTTATAGACGCAAATGTCATTGTCCATCGATCTGAGAAGAATTATCAGGTAATTTTCCTTAACTTGTTCAGAATGGTTGTGTTTGGTTAAAACCAAACAGCTTAAATCCATCATTCCACAATTCAAGCACAGTAGTGGAGGGGTGATGATCTGGGCTTGTTTTGCTGCCAAAGGACTTCAGCACCTTGTAGTATGTATTTTGATCTTGAGCTCCTCTGTATACCAAAGTCCAGTATTCGGGCATCTGTCCAAAAGTTAAAGCTTTTGAGATATTCTGTCATGCAGTGAGAGAAAATTACATATTGGCTGAATATGAACATAATCAAGATGTTGCAATGGTCAAGTCGAAGTCCACACTTCAACCTGATTGAAACCCTGTTTTGAAACCTAAAGAGTGCTGAATTGCTAAAAGATTATTTTAGCATTACTGCTAAAATAATCTATTGAATCATGGGGTTACTTAGTGTTTTCATGATTTTATAATGAATGGTAATAGTATTTTTAGTACCAGCATGTGCAAACCTTAAACATAAAACAGCTCTCATAAAAAGAAAAAAAGCATTGTTCGTATTTTCTTTACAAATTGGCAGGAAGATGCTCTCACTACTCAGTGTAGGCCCTGGTGTCCACTGGGAATGTCTGTGTGGAGCAGAGCTATTTCCTTTTCTTTATTCATTCAGTTGAAGAGATGGGCCACTGCTATGTTCTAAGCGCACAGTGAACCCGGCTCAGTTTAACCTTCAATGCTGAATACGAGAGGTTCAAAACCACGACCAGCAGTCATGAAAAGTTCATCCCACAAGCATCTGCTTTGCAATGCCATCTAAAAACACAGATGCCTGAGTCGATACAGACGCTAGTGGGCTGATATTTAGCCTTTAAAGTGGATAATTGTAGCCGATTACAGGCCCACTCACTGCTTGGGTCTATGCATGCTGTCTGAAACCCAGCAATGATTTGCCACAGTTAACACACTCATTTTTCCCTCTCCTTAACACTCTTCCTTTGCATCGCTTCATTCACTCTTTACCCCCTCTGCCTTTGTGCTCGCTCTCTCCAAGGCATCCCTCTTTCATTTTGCATCCCTTTGTCCCCATCTGTCTTTCTGCCTCCTCTCCTCACTGCTCCGTCATTGTATCTGCTCGCCATTGTTTTATCTTCTGTCTCAAATATGTTTTGTATTTTTCTTTTGTAGTGGTCATACGGCTTCTACCTCACTCACAACCAGGGCCAGAACGGCTTTGAGTTTTTCTTCAAGACCAAAGAGCTGAAAAAGAAGTGGCTGGAGCAGTTCGGCATGGCCATGTGAGTGTGATTTCTAACTGCAGGTCTGTATGAGGCCGTGCAAGTGCAACAATGTGAAAATCTCAGCTGCATTTGGGCACAGTGTTAAAGTACAACACATTGCTCATCCTGTTATTCTAGTCTGCTGTAATTAAAGGATGACAGAAACGAAAGTGACAGAAAGGAGAGTTGCCTGGTGGCACGCTCACACTGAACATGATAGATTAATGTTTTACTGCATGTTGTCAAACTGCATAGACCAGTCCTTGTCCTGGACTAGATTCAGAAACTACTAAAGTGACTGATAAACGGCTATCACAAAAGAAGCATTAATCCACACTTCAGTTTTAGAGCCATGACTGATACAATTTACGTCATTGTTCCATTTTACAAAGAAAACCACAATCAAAACTTTTCGAAATGTTATTTTTAATTTTTTACGTTTTTCTCTTTAAAACAAATTCAATGTGAACACTGGAATTAACTTTAAGAGATAACACAACTGCAAACAGGTCAAATCCAACACAATTAGCTACATAAAATGAAATATTTATTCAGAATTTACAATAAATTAAAGAGGTACTTGTGAATTATGGCTGTGCTGGGGACATTACATCCAGCATGGGCAGGTGACATGGGTGGCATGGGTCTGAAAATCCCATTGACAGACACTTGCACGCAGCACTTTATTATTCTAGGTGCAGAGATGCACCTTGTTGGTAACCTTTCGCAGGGTTACACCATCTGTTGTGGACAAGCACTGCAATCCCCCCTTCGTTTTTATTGTCCATGTGGCCGAATGTACAGAAAGGAATAGGACTGGTATTTTTGCAACCCTGTCTGGCTGAAAAGCACTCTGAATGTTTAAGGGGTTATCAGGCATAGATTTTAACTTCCTTTTCTTCACTGTTTGTTTTGCTCTTTTCCTACATCACTAACCATCATTAATAATCACCTCTCCAACTCTTGTTTAGGCTTGGGTAGCTGAATCAGCTGCTCCCATACTTTAAAGGGATAGTAAATACATTTTGAAGTGAGATTTTGTGACGTTCTTCTGCAGCAAGTTTGTAGAAAAGTGAAGAAATCCTCAGAGAGCTGGAAGGCTGCTGAAACCCTTTCTCACTCTTATCTATGATAACGTGCTGCAGTAGCGACTCATTGTTTCATAGTGCCGAAGTCACGTAGCCTTAGCTCGAAGTGACTTTTAGGGACAAACTACATGTGAGAAAACTGTAGACGTATTTGCTGAGCTCATTGGTAGTGGCGGATGTCCCCATCAAAATAGCATTTTACGAACCACAGTTACTGTTGTGCAGTTGAGCCTTCATGAGTTAAACACTGCCCTGAATATGTATCGAAAAGGGAGATTTGTAGCTGCTTCCATTCACTTCGTCTTTGTTTTATTACAACATAAAGTAGGCTGTCCTTGTGCTGGGACACAATGTGTTTTTTTGAGCCGTCTGATAAGGTGACTAAATTTTAAGCACACAAGATGAAAAGAGAAAAAGAAAAGAGGGGAAAGGCAAATGCAAAATACAAACCTACACTTATTCAAGTCTTCGCTAATAATTGAGGCACCTGTTATTAGATTATTTTCTTGCACCTACTGCTTTTGTCAGTAGCAGCATTTATAATTTAAAATAGGTAAAGCAACATAAAAAGTAGTCAGATAACATTTGTTAGAAATAAGCAAAACACCAAGCCCTTACAGTATGTGAAGATGAAGAAGTTAAAGTGTTGATGTGAGACTGAGAATACCAGGCCTATATGATTATCTTGTGATGCCACATTAACAAGCCACAAGAACAGAGAGGTGTTACAGAACAATCACCTTCTCTTTCGCTCTTCATTTCCTAACCCATAACTGTTTGCTGCATTTAGTCCCATATGTGCAAATCTGTTAACGTATCACAAAATACAAAATGTGTAACGTGAAATCAGCATTAGAATATTCCATTCCAGATTCAATTTTTCTGGTCTTGTTTTCAAAAACTGGGTGTGTGCTACACAGTCGCCTTGTATTTTTCTGGCACTCTGTCACCGCTGTCTTTTTCATAGCCATACCAAGTACCCCAAAAATTCTGAACTGAATAATGTCAAGAAAACTTTATTAGTTAACTCTGTCGACGGAGCAGGGCGGCTCGCCCCTTCATATCTGGGTCTTCTGTTGCGTTCTGTTTGGGTCAGGAAGTCAAAGCTTGGAACTTGGGTTGAGCATCGTCCGGTCGCGAGTCAGAAAAACAGGTTGGATTTGCAGATAACAGCCATTAGCAGTACAAGCCGATAACAATGTTTCTCTCCATTTTATGTGTTCAAAATCTACGATAACATGTTCACATGTAGATATTTTAGAGCGCAGGTGTGCCACTGGTTCAGTGACGTACAAACCATCAGAAGTGCTAATGTATAAATGATACCAGCTCCTTTTGCTACGTTTTGGAAGCACAGCTGGCATAGTGTGAACACGGGGGTGCTTGGCGACCTCTAAATTTATCAATCAAAATCCCGACTTCAAGAGGTGTTGTTTTGTACTTGTGACAGGAAACTTGGAATATATGGCTTCTAAGTGCCATTAGAAGAGGTTACAACAGCTTACATGCTGACAGCAACTGGATAGTGCTTGATGAAAAATATCTTGACATTTTATAATTGCCTTTAAAAGATAGTCTTAATGTATTTGGAAAGTTTTTAAGGGGCAGCATTTTTCTGAAGTTAAGTCTGCAGAAGTTGCACCTGTGTCGTCACGCAGCGCAATATAAACCAAGTCGACAGAAAAAAATGGAAGCTCAAGGAACAAGGAAGGTCTTTAAGTCATAAAAACACCATCATTCTGGTTTAAAAACATTTTCCGTCATGGCCACGTTTGACCTATTTTTCACAAAAAAGGTCACTTTGACTAATTAATCCAGCTTCCAGGAAAGCAGCTGCATGTATGTAAATAGTCAGATCATGCCTGTAGACTGTAACTCTAAAACAACTAAAGCAGAACTCTAACGGGTGAAAATCTGTGAAACCTCCGCGTTTTTGTTCTTTCTTTCTCGCCTTCCCTCTGCCTTTGTTTGTCTTTATCCTTTCTACACACACACACACACACACACACACACACACACACACACACACACACAGTTGCTTCCATGTCCCTAGGGGCGGAGGAACCCTCTTGTGTTCACAATCCTCCCCTTCCCACTTCAAAGAAGCGCATCGGTTGAAATGCTGCTGCAGCCGTGGAAGAGTTTGTCTGCCGCAATTAGAAGTAAAACAAAAAAGTGTTGCTCTTTGCCTCTCAAAATTGACATCTTTATCCAGCGACCTGACAGCTTGAGCACTGAAACAAACTGACTTAACAAGCACAAAGTAATATTTGTTCTTTCAGTTAAAAATCCTTTTGCATATTTGGGACTTCGTAAAGCAGATTAGTTTTATTAGAGGTTTAAAGTTTATGTCTTGCTCATTTTTCTTAGATCAAACATCCATCCTGAGAATGCAACCAACAATTTGCATGAGTTTCGGATGAACACCTTCGAAAGAATCACCTCCTGCAACTCATGCCACATGCTGCTGAGGTAAGAGGCCTAACATTCTTCACACACACACGCGCACACACACACACACACACACACACACACACACACACACACACACAAGTAGCCAGAGTGGCAAAAATGTCATCAGACAGGAAGGAGCTTCAAAGTGCTGTCACGACTCCTTTAAAAGGCCTCGGCACTCCCCGTTCCTCTCCAGTGTACCCCAACAATCCAATCGCCTTTTCTCTTTCTCTTCCTTGGCTTCGTTCATACAAAACTCCTTTTGAGGAGGCTGGATGGTATCAGCAACCCAAAGGACTGCGCCTGGTGGTCTCTCACACAGCGGGAACGACTGAGTGGTTTCACCTACAGAAGACAAACAGAAAGAAAAATGTCTGTCACACTCTGGCACTTCTTCAAGGCGATGAATGTGAAATGAGGACAAGATTATTGCTCTGTGACACAAGCCAAGTGAGGAAAAGCGGCTGTTTTCTTTCTTTTTCATTGTACTTGTAGCTTTTCCGTGACATTACTTATTTTCATACTAGTTGGTCAAAAAAAAATCTAAAATAACTGCATGAATTAGTTTAAAGAGATTCAGCTTCTCACTGAAATGGTCAGGTTAGAGAGGCTCATTTATATTTTCAGATATTTATATGCCAAAGGTTATGTCCCATATAAGGTTTGCCACACGCCATGTAAGGGACACAACAAACAAGTAAAATTTGTTGTCCTACATGCAAATACTGTGTGGCAGACAACTAACACCGCACAGCAATCTGAACACAACATCCATATCTTGAAACATGTTGGTGGTGGCAGCATTATGCTGTGGGAATTTGTTTTTGTCAGCCGGGGCAGGGACGACTGGAGGTGAATGAGGATAAATACAGAACAATCCTAGAAGAAACCATGTTAGAGGATTTAAAATACTTGATATTGGTTCAGAGTTTTGTGCCTCCCACACAAGAATCTGTGGAAAAACTTGAAAATGATTCACTGTCGCACTCCTGACAGCTATTTTCCAAAATAAAATGGGTAAACATTTCCGGCACTTTCCCATAAAAAGTACATGAGTACTTTTTAAGGGAAAAGCGCTAAACAGCCTGTACACAGCTATGTACAGAAGTCCTGAGCCTGGAGTACTTTCAATTGGAACAAAAAAAAACAAAAGAGTGTACAAAGTTAATAGGACAGTGGCTCGATCTAGGAAAGATACACAAATAAACACTGCAGCACTGAATTATTAGTGTTTTTTATGAGAAAGAAATACAAAGAGAGTACACAAAGTTATTGGTAGCAATAGCTCCATAAATGCCTCCTTCGAGAAAAGAAGTAAAGCTATACTCAGAAGTACAGGGTCAAGAATTTGGACTTTATACCAAGAAGTATTCATATAAGAAGCTGACATCAATTGTTCAATCAGCTGCTCTACCCAGGACAGAGACACAAGTAAAACCCAAAGAACCTTTCCAGGGTGTACTTTCTATGGTAAAAATAAGGAAACACACAAAATCTAAGGAGCGCCGTCACAAAACCATTGCGCCAACTTTCTATGGGAAAGAATAACAAGGAGGTAGCAAAAAGGAAAAGCTCAGTCGGGGGCTCAGGAAAGAGACTCAGGTAAACACAGACTGCACGTGGTCGGGGGTACTTTCTGTGGAAACAAAAACAAAGGGAAAACCAAAAACTAACAGCAGCAAACAGAAAAGAACAGAAGTAGAGTAGCTGGAGGAAATAGTAGAGCAGGTAAAGTAGTCATTTGGTCCCCCAGCAGTCCAAGCCTGCAGCAGCATGACTAGTGTGATAGCGCTAGCTAACCACAAGCTTCATGGAAAAGGATCCTAGACAGGGACTCGCAGACTGATTTATATATGACATTTATCTATTTGGTGAAGACATACGATGAGTTAGACTCTAAATCATTAAGGCTTTTGATGCTTAAACCTTGCGAGCTCTTACATGAAGCACATTTTTTCAGAAAATACATTTGTTCACCAACTTTCAAGCATCCCTGTCTATGTACTAACTGAACTTTTTCCATGGGGGCCATCAACAGTGCTTAATTAAGGTCGGATAGAGCAAAATATTGTAATTATAAGCACTGTTCTCTCTGTTCCAAAGGAGCAGCAGAAAAATGATACCGTGTCTCTATTTTTACGTTATGCTAGATTCTTTCAGAGAGATTAAACAGATAATTAGGTAGGGAGTAGATTTGACTTTATGCTATTTATTAGGAACTTCAGAAACAAACAAAAACAGTATAGGTCCTGTTTTAATCCAAATTGGGAGGGTTTAAAAGGCTTTGTGGAATCTGATCCCAGTATAAATACAACTGATCCATCAGCGCTCCAGTTCTTGTTAGAGAACATTAGTGAACAAACACCACGTATGCAAAAATATTTCAAGCTTTGCACATCTCGCAGAGCACTGTTCAATGTAGCATTTGACAATGGAAAGAGTACATTGCTGTCCATCTAAAGAAACTGTAACTCTGGAGGTGCTGCTGTAATCTACCACTCAGGTGGAAGGTTCTGTCAACACAACTATTATGCATACACTCCACAAATCTGACCTTTATGCAAGGGTGGTAAGAAGAAGGGTATCGTCGAGAGAAAGCCTGTTTGCAGTTTGCCACAAGCCATGTAGGGGACAAAAAGGACAGTCTTTGACACTGTGTGTGATGGAAAACTAACATTGAACATTAACCAGAAAACATAATCTGCATGGTAAAACAGGGTGGTGGTAGCATCATGCTATGGGGATGATGACTGCTAAAATAATCTATTATTTTAGCATCCTTCCCAAGAGTTCTTCTTGGGAAGGATGTTCATCTCTGCAGTTGCAAAAAATAAGTTGAGAATTTGAGCATCCGTCTGACAGCTCAGCCACAGTCCAGAATTTCAAAGTCACAAGATAGAGCAGTGCTGTAAGCATAAATGTCACATTATATAGCAGTCCTCCTGGTATTGCAAACTGCGCACAACAATGCGTCTCTAAACAAGACAGATGAAGCTTCCAGTCTGTTCCACAATCCATGTTCTTAAACTTGACAGAAAATGCAGCACAGCGCTAAAACTTACATTCAGCATCTTCCTAAGTGTCACTTTTCTCTTGTGCTTTCTGCATAATCATCTGTTGTTGCACCTCTCTCTGCAGGGGGATCTTTTACCAGGGCTACCTGTGCTCCAAGTGTGGTTTAGGCGCCCATAAAGAATGCCTCGGACGATTTGGCTGCTGTGGAAAAACAGGTAAGTCCTTTCATATCTCTTGTCACTGAGCAAAATGTTTCTAGAGGAGCCTTAACTTGAGTTTTATAACACGAAGTCCAGTTTTACTGCAGAACAATATGTGCAACATAAAAATCAAAAAGTGACTTCTTTTTTGGACAAGATAAGAACTTTAAAAATGACCTTCTTTTCTCCATCATAAGGTCATCCAAACATTGGATCAGTGTTTGGTATGCAACATACAAATATTTATTCTGCAGCTTCCCTGCTGCTGTTTGTTTTTTTTTTTTTTGTTATGCCAATGTCTGTCACTGCATATTTCTCCCAAAGCCTAACAGTACTTTTACAGAGGTGTTTTCAAAAATGTTCCAATATGTCCCTGCGTATCTGTCACTCAGCTCCCTGTGCAGGCACAATGACAGCTTTGAGAGAGGTGGAGGGAAAACGTCAGACAAAAACGAAAAAGAAAACAGGCCTTCAGAAACCAGCTTAGCATGTCCGTCGAGTGTGTTTATGTGAGGCGGCATGTCTGTGACAGAGAGAGCGTGAAGAGCTGAAAAAACAGAAACTTATTTTTAGCCATTTAAAGTGCCCGATTGTGTTCTTGCAACCAAATATTTTGATGCTAAGGGCTGAACTCTTACTGCCTACACGCAATGTGCCAGTAATACAGCTGGTCGCACTTTTATCGCCGCATGTTTGCATTCCCAGTGGCAAGCTGCCACCCCCTGTTGGACCTGGCATCCGTCACTGTGCTATCAGGTCACAGAGGCAATAATGCCGCTGCCATGCCCACCTGGGCACCGTGCTTGCCAGAGGAGATTGGGGTGACGCCGGCAGTTGGAGAGCACGGCTCTGTAATAGCTGAGATGCTTGTTTGAATTTGCCCTCTCATTACTCCACATTCGCTTTAGGGGATTGCAGACGGAAAACCTAATCCTGTGCAAGCATTTTAGTATGTTTAAAACTTTTCATGCATCTACAGTGCCTCACAAAAGTATTCGTACTTGTTGAACCTTTTTTACATTTTGTTACATTACAAGCACTCTAATACCCCTACATAAAATTCAGCACCCTTAGTCCCCTAATGGGCAATTAAAGTCCACCTTTGACAGGTTTAGTCTCAGTATATATCCAGCCGTCTGCAAATGCCTCAGATGTTCATTAGAGAATAATATTTCAAGCTTTGAGCATCTTACAGAACCATCATCCATCATCTGAAAATGTAAAAGGTATGGCACAAGTGTAAAATGCAAGGAGAGCATTAACAAAAAAAAAAAGCAGCCAGGAGGCCCATGGTAACTTTGGAGGAGCAGCAAAGATTTACAGCTCACTCGACAACACGATAACTATTAGCCTTACATGTCTTTATGGAAGAGGGGCAAGAAGAAACTCATAGTTGAAAGGAAGCCATAGCAAGTCCTCTTAGTTTGCCTTAAAACGTGTAGCGGAGACATGAAACGCAATCAGACCAAAACGTACATTTCTGGCCTACATACAAAACTCTGTGTTTGCAGATACACACACCATTCACTAACACACTGCGAAAGAGAGTGGTGGCTGCATCATGCTCGGGGCTGGTTATCTTCAGCTGGAACAAGGAAGCTGGTCAGTGTTGATGGGACGATGGATAAACCTAAATACAGGGCAATCCTGGAGGAAAACCTCTTAGAGGCTGCAAAAGTGGTTTGGATCAGAGCATGTCCATGTGTTACAATGGCCCGGTCAAAGTATAGACCTAAATTTAATCAAGAATCTGGCAATAGCTGGAAATTGCTGTTCACAGAGGCTCTTGGTCTGATGTTTTTCTTCCACTTCATAAATCCGCCCTACTTTGTGTTGGTCTGTCATGTAAAAACCCAATAGAATACAAGCAAAGCAGATAGACCGGCATGGGTGGCTACATATTTAATGAAAGTGAAGTAAAGAATGGACAGTATGGCATCACAGAAATAAAGAATGAGCTTTGCATTAAAAGCTTACGTGCGGTTGTTTGTGTGACTGAATGATAAGATTTGTTTACCTGCATTTATCTCTCTTATTAGTTCCAGTGCTGCTTGTCAGCTCGACAGGTCAAGGTTCAGGTTAGGGAACAATAGGCCTGCTGAGGGAGGCGTGCCTGCATGCTGGTACTAAAATTAGTGCACAGATTTGTGGCAGTCTGCCAACTGGCGTGTGTGTGTGCTGCGCAGGTATGCGTGTGTGTTTATGTGATTTTTCTGTTTGCTCAGGTGTGTTCCTGCGTGTGTGTGCCTAGCTGAATCTGGTTGTGTGTGTCTGGGGGGAGGAGGGTTGTAATCCGTCCCTAAGGGAGCCAATGAAAGAAAGCAGTGGAGCAAAAACCACAGGTCTGCTCCACACATCGCTCTCCCCACCCCACCCCACCCGTGTTACCTCCTCCATCCCGGCTGTCAGGTAGTGGCAGCACAGCAAAACAAAGCAAAGCGCGGTCAGACGCGAACGTCCGCCTTTTCCACTAATGAGGGAGTGCTGCCTTGTACCGATGAGTGTGTGCAAGTGTTTGCGTGCACCCACTAACCCGTCATTCACTATGCCTGTTCTCAAACTTCTTTCAGATTCCGGCTCCGTCAGAACTCAGGTAAGCTTTGTGTGTGTCCCTGCTGATGTGTGTGTGTATGTGTCTGTGTCTGCAAAGCTTTGCTGCACTTTGAAGGCTTCTCTCCTTTGCAGCTATTTGCCAAGGAGACTCCAATTGACTTACTCACTGCAGCAATACCTGATGCCAGAAAATGGAGCGTTTTCTGTAGATTTAACCTGAGTCGCTGCTTGTGAAACTACTGTTTGTTTTTACCTTTACAATGTTTTCAACCTGCTCTCTGCTGCAAATAAGACTCAGCTTTCCTGCTGTCAGCTGCTGTGCTAATGAGAAGTGTTTGATTCTCACTTTAACTGCTATGAAACTGGAAAGACTGCACACAAGAAGTATACAAAAATGTGAACTTTGTAGATGTTGGTAGAATAAATAAAGATGCTTTGCTCTTTGCAACTCTTTTCTACAGCAGTTCACTTTGTATAATTGCTGCATTGGCGTCTGGATAAGATCAGGCCAGCTTTAAATATTAATCACATGCGTTCAGCCTATAAACCAAGCTAAAAAGCTACTTGATCCACGTTTGTTGGATGTTGAATGAAAATGTATCTAATATTGTGGTTTATGCTAAATGTTTACAATCAGAATAAACATATTAGCCTGCTTTGTTGTTAGTTCATTTGTGTTTTTGTGTTTTCACAGGGCAAACATCGAGATCCAGGTAAGCAAATTAAAGTGAGATATCCTCCCGCACAGCGTTCTAGTGTATTTTCTCTCTTACTGGCAATGTTTAGAAGCACAGACTGTTCCCTATACAACAAATGATCATGCATCTCTGTACCGCAAAAGTGCTCATTAGCACACAATGTAATAAAAAGGTTCAAACCCATTGCTTTTAAAATGTATCAGATGACTCTGATTAGTTGCCATTAAAATCACTCAATAACTTGAGTAAAATGTCTATTTGTGATCTGAAAAGGGAGGGAAATGGGTCACCAGTCTTTTTCTAAACAGCGAATGCACCAAGCTAAGCACTGTTAGGTTGAGCTGGCAACAACACTCTTCAGTGCAGAGGCTGCTACAGAGTAAAGAAGACTAAATCTTTGCTCTTTTCAGTTTTAGTTATTTTAAAATGAAGTAAGAGGATGCACAAAGATGTAAAATGCTATTTAAAAGAAAACCTTATTTTCTAACACATGTCCAGACATTTCTGCAGTTCATTCAGAGAGAACAAGGATTTGAGCAGATAACAAGAAGGCTGAACGAAGTTCAGTTCTGTTTTCTCCAGTTGAACATTTAATGGCCTTTTGACAGCCTGTTAAAAATTTTATAGTTATGGTAAGGATCTACATTAGTCATATTGCTGTTTTCTAATGCTTGTCCTGCTAATTGCACTAATTCTGCCAATCTGTAATCGAAGATGCTGAACACAGTTTTACATTTCAACTTCTTAATCACTTCTTTGACGTCGATTGCTCTCTCTCAAACAGAGTGATGTCAACTCTGCTCTTTAAATTGAATGGTTTACTGACCAGTCACCTTAGGAAGGCTAGAAAAAAATAGTTTCAATATCTTTCTCAAATATATTTCTGTGAAACGGGAATTGGCAGGTTGTAGCTTTACAAAAAAACTGATCAGAAACCAGCCTCAATAATATGATTTGTGCATCTCTACATACAGATTTTACTTTATAGTGTATATTCAAGCAATTTTTGATAAATAGACAAATGAAACTATTGGGAAATGAGTAAAAATGTTCATTTTAAAAACACAATTAAGTAAATGTAAGAGAATGCAGCAATCCCCACTTTTTCTGCCCAGGATCTCATAATCCTGGACCGCCCTGCTGCTAGAAATGACCTAGTTTTCAGGTGAAACCAATCCTGCAAGTCTCTTGTCAACATATCAAAATTATTTAGTTTTTTAACTGCTTTTAAGTCTAGGTCCCACTCAGTTTTTCATCAATCTTTCTTCAAGAACATGACTAACGTGAGGCATCACTGTGTGCATTGTGTGTGTGTATGGGGGCGTTTTACTCAGAGCCTTTAATCACATATAAACTGGGCTTCGGCACTCATTTTTTCCACCCCTCCATCCATTATGCTGCAGAAAAGGATTTCTGACTGTAGAGGCATTAAAATCAATAGGCATTTGATTGCCCTGGCACCTCGGCGTTTTATGATATTTCGCCGCTTCTCTCTTTGTCTATTTTCAAAGGTGCACTAACATGTGGCATGTCCTTGTGTGGATGGGAATGTAATTCCTGCCCCCAAGACTCAATTCTCCATGGCCCTGTGTCTTTAGAAGTCCTATTCAGGCAGGATGGCACATGTCAGGCTGCCAGCCACAGAGCCTCGGCGCTGGAACAGATGCTGAAAGAGAAGCAAAGCAGATATAGTTGTATTAGCACACAGTACAATGCTGCTGACTTCTCCTTTATCTGCCTTCAGTTTTATATTTTTCATCATGCCATCACTGGTTTAGATTTGCTATATTCTGGCAATGCCACAATATAGCAAGGCAAAATTAACATTTGGAGAATTCGTTGCACTGGCATGTAAGATATGAGGCTGCATTAGTGTGTTTGGCATGAGTGGTGGTTTCATAATGGCAAAATGTAGGTTTTTGGTTTAAAATTTTAATTCAGTGCTTGCTTAAAAAGAAATAGACTGACTAATGCAATTCCAAGTAAAGTAAATCTGCTTTAATAAAGCTTTTTAAATGTCTGAAGTCTCTGAACTTAACATATAAAGGAAAAGGATTTGTACTATGCAATTTTTATCAAGTAAAATAAGAAAAATCTTTATTGCAAATAGAAAAAAACTATCTTTTTATGACTTTATTAGACTTTCTTTCTTATGGCACTGCAAGGAGTTGGGCACATGTTTGCCAGAAAGGAAAGCTCACTCCTGCGTATCCTTTATCGGAAAGCTGAACAGCCAGTCATGCACCATGGTGCACTGTTTCTTATCTTTAATATGCAAACAAATCATAGGTCCAGCTGACTTTTAAGGCCAGCAGATTGAAGAGCAAGGGCGTTACTGTGTTTGTCTGCAGAGGTGCGCTCTCTCTTTCTTTCCTTTATTTACATTTACCCTGGAAATCATGAAGAGTTTAATAAAGCAAACATATCCTATACCTCTGCCACTCTACTTTAAATTAGCTTACTTGTTTGGCATGATGAAATAGACAAAAAGGCAATAACAAATAGGTAGCACATTGCAGAGAGAGGCAGAAACTTAAAGAGCTTATGTAAAGACCCAACCCACATAAAATGACATATATAAAAGATAATAATATTGGTATCAATAATAACAAAGAATACGAAAAACACAAATTTCACAACACACAAATTTCAGCAGTGTACAAAAATATGTGCGTAGTTTAACAAAAACTGTTCGATTTTCAGCTAGGCCAATCTGCAACAAAATATTATAACATGTTGAAAAGTTGCATGGCATCACGTAGTGCCAGGACACAACTGGATTCCTTCTCCTGTATTTTCTAGACCTTTTAGCAATTCTCCAAAAGGTTTCTGTATTGAAAGTTGGAAGTATCGGGGTTGTAAGATGTAATGAGATCATTCACAGTAGTGGTGTCACTAATGGGACGTTGGAAGTCTCTGTCCCTACCCTTGGTTCACTGTTTCGGCCATTGTCACTTTATGGCCTAAATATGTCGTCTAAAGATGCCAACATAAAGTAACTTGCTTTGGTCACATGTCTCAAGGTGTCAATGGCTCAACTGTCACAGCAGCGACTGATTATTCCATTTATTAATCTTAAGCTATGCTATGCAAAGACTGCACTGCTAAAGATACACCTCGGCATGCCAAATGCTTGAAGTGGCTTCAACAACCGGGTAGTCTTATGATTAATTTAGCTGATAATTATTTAAACGCTTTTGGCAGTTATAGACTTTGTGTAGGCCATTAAACTTCCAGCACCAGCTGCTGAGGCGATTATTCTGTTCGAAACAAACCCAAACAAACAAGACAGCGATAAGAAAAACTTGATGGACATAAGTTCTTCAGGTTTAAACCCACATAAAATGTGTTTTAGAAATGCATATGTGACAAAATAAGGAACAAACATGCGATCTTAGGCATGAGTCCGGACACATGCATGTATAAAGACATGCCTCATGGGAAAATTAAGATAATTTAGATCTCTTTCATTCACCTTTAGCTCACACAGTGGATTTAGTATTAGGTAACAAAAAGGATGATTACATTGATTTTAAGTTGTTTAAAGCTAATAAGTAAAATAACCTTAAATGGTCTTTTGTCATTCAGTAAATATCAGACAAAGAGTCAGTTTTCTTTTTAAATTCAGCTTCCATCTACATTGATTAAACTTGACAACAAGACCCCCTTGTCTCTCCTTGCCATTTGAAAATCACACACAGTGGCTAATTCTCTTTGCAGGTCTGCCCAAGATGCTGGTCACTAGGAACTACTTCGGCGTGCCGAGTCCTGCTTCTGGTCCGGCACTCACCATCAACACTGGAGACATCATCGAATTAATATGCGCTGACCTACACAGCCCCTGGTGGCAGGTCAGACGTCTCTCTTATCTCTTAATCGCTCATTTAACAAAGCTGAAATATTCATCTCCTGTCTTTAAAAACCAAATTTTCTCCGCTGTCAGTCCACTCCACCTTCATTCTCAAATAACTTTTAATTCATAGTCTGTACTGTTCTGTAAAGTAGGAATTTATTTGTCAGCATTTTACATCATATGTAATCTGTTCAAGGTATGTTTGCGTGGACTGGAATAAATTAGGCCTTTTATAAAAGTGATGACATTTCCAAATGAATCCCTCTGCTTCCTCTTGCTGAAGAGTTTTGGTGCATTTTGACACTTTCTGCTAACAAGCTGCAAATAAAAGTGATATTCCAAGGCACAGTTGCTGCCCCAGCAGACAATTAAACACACAACACGGCACTTCTCAGTAGGAAGTTAGATTCCCAGACGCGGGATATGCTTGTTTATTGCACACCCTCATTGTTACGTGAAGACAAATGCGGTTTGAACTTCACTACAACTGGAAAGATAAGCTACTTCCTGGTAATTTTCTTGCGTAGCCGTCGCCGACCTATGTGCATTTGCAAATCATAATAACTACACTACCTGATGCCTGGAAATGTAGCTTTTTGACATGGGATTGCATTATATTGTGAAATCCCGACAAATCTCACTACATTTAGCAAAACAAGATTTCAGTTAACTGGGTGTAAAAGCTTCAACTATTTGTTTGTATTCGTTTTTGTTTTGAGGTTTGTGTAATTTTATTTTACTCAGCAACAGTTATGAGTTTATTTTGACACTCCTGGTGACTAAAATCATTCTCAGACTCTCAGCATGCAGAAGACAGCAGAGCCGGGCTGATAAGATGTGCTGAGGTTGCACAGATAAAAAAGGAGGGCAACCAAATTTCTGGAATGTCCCTTAATAAAACATTTATTCCTGTAGTGCATAATATAAGCTGCCTCGGGCACATTACTAAAACCTAGAAATCACTGAAGTGTCTTAATTTAGTTGGGGAAAGAGGTCAGCAGGCAGCTGATACAGCTGCCAACATGCTTATTGCCTTTACAGTAAATAAGAGATATCAGACAATTCAAACAAGCCCAAAATATGTAAAATATATACAAGCAAAGGACAAAGATCACATACTTTATGTCTCTGAGAGGGAAAAAGTCTTTAACATTCCTGCTCCTGAAATAAATGCACCAACAGGGGTTGGACAATGAAACTGAAACACCTGTCATTTTAATGTGGGAGGTTTTATGGCTAAATTGGACCAGCCTGGTACCCAGTCTTCATTGATTGCACATTGCACCAGTAAGAGCAGAGTGTGAAGGTTCAATTAGCAGGGTAAGAGCACAGTTTTGCTCAAAATATTGAAATGCACACAACATTATGGGTGACATACCAGAGTTCAAAAGAGGACAAATTGTTGGTGCACGTCTTGCTGGCGCATCTGTGACCAAGACAGCAAGTCTTTGTGATGTATCAAGAGCCACGGTATCCAGGGTAATGTCAGCATACCACCAAGAAGGACGAACCACATCCAACAGGATTAACTGTGGACGCAAGAGGAAGCTGTCTGAAAGGGATGTTCGGGTGCTAACCCGGATTGTATCCAAAAAACATAAAACCACGGCTGCCCAAATCACGCAGAATTAAATGTGCACCACAACTCTCCTGTTTCCACCAGAACTGTCCGTCGGGAGCTCCACAGGGTCAATATACACGGCCGGGCTGCTATAGCCAAACCTTTGGTCACTCATGCCAATGCCAAACGTCGGTTTCGATGGTGCAAGGAACGCAAATCTAGGGCTGTAGACAATGTGAGACATGTATTGTTCTCTGATGAGTCCACCTTTACTGTTTTCCCCACATCCGGTGTGGAGAAGCCCCAAAGAAGCGTACCACCCAGACTGTTGCATGCCCAGAGTGAAGCATGGGGGTGGATCAGTGATGGTTTGGGCTGCCATATCATGACATTCCCTTGGCCCAATACTTGCGCTAGATGGGCGCGTCACTGCCAAGGACTACCGAACCATTCTTGAGGACCATGTGCATCCAATGGTTCAAACATTGTATCCTGAAGGTGGTGCCGTGTATCAGGATGACAATGCACCAATACACACAGCAAGACTGATGAAAGATTGGTTTGATGAACATGAAAGTGAAGTTGAACATCTCCCATGGCCTGCACAGTCACCAGATCTAAATGTTATTGAGCTACTTTGGGGTGTTTTGGAGGAGCGAGTCAGGAAACGTTTTCCTCCACCAGTATCACGTAGTGACCTGGCCACTATCCTGCAAGAAGAATGGCTTAAAATCCCTCTGACCACTGTGCAGAACTTGTATATGTCATTCCCAAGATGAATTGACGCTGTATTGACTGCAAAAGGAGGGCCTACACTATACTAATAAATTATTGTGGTCTATAACCAGGTGTTTCAGTTTCATTGTCCAACCCCTGTAAATGTGTAGGTTGTATTCAGTGCTGTGCATGAATAGCTTCAGGTCACAGGTCCAATGGGCCAGCTTGGGTTGCAGTTCAAATGATTCAGTGTAACAGAAAATGCTCTGCTGGTATTTTCCAATACCGATCTTTGCAGGTGCATGAATGGTTCGGAAATCAAGACCCACGCAAGAAGATCCGATTGGAGTTTAGAGAGCAAATAGTCATAGCACTGTTGTTTGCACCATGTTGTCTCAGTGCACACTGAGGAACCTTTAGGTCTTGCATGAAACTGAAAGCTCATTTAGGTCTAAAGCTTTAAATTTCCAGACACTTAGGGATTTTATTTCTTTTCCCAAAAAGAAAATTATAAAATTTCATTCCACAAATTATTATTTTACACTCTGAATATAAACTAGAACAGTCAGAGCTTTACATCAACACATCAGCATGAATTGCTAAGAAATCTATACATACACACACACACACTAATTACTGGATAAATGTCCCTTTTGCAATTTGGATGTTTGTTTGAGATTATTATTTTGTTGAAACACAAGTTGTGTCTAAGTATCAAACATTTAGTATCAAACTTATTATTCCACCCACGTGGTAAAACGCGCTAGCACCAATGGCAATGAAACCCTCCCTGAGCATGGTGCTGCCACCCCATGCTTGAGAGCTGGTGCAGCGTTCTTAGGTTTGAAAGCCTCACCTGATCTCTAGAAATGCTGCTGTTGTTGTGGCCAGACCGCTCAATCTTTTTCACATCGGCTGCTTACTTTAGTCTTGGTTGAGAGAGCTGATTGTTTCGATTTTTCCACATTTAACTGGCTTCACTGTGGACTCAGACGCTGTGTTCCTGCATCTTTTAGTTTATCATGGCCTTTGCCCTTGGTGGTTTCTGGGCCATTTATGAATTTCCTTTCATTTGAGTCTGACAGCTTTGGGTCAGATGGTTGAAACTTGGACAACAGACTTCAAAACTGGTTTTGAAATGGACATAGTGGAGTCAGAGTCAAAGTGGACAAAATGTATTTAAATGAACTTTATTATTTCGGCCAAGAAGAGTGGCCAAATATCCAGCCAGATTTATGCCAGGGCCTTTTTAATGGCTATACAAACGTGGGCTGTTGAGGTTTAACCTGCTTTGGGAATGTATGTATTTACGTCTGTGTGCATAATGTTAACCCTGTTTGGATATGAGAAAAGCCACAATGAATTCAGTCTTGTGCATCCATTATTGTTTGTCGGAATAATTCAAGTAGTCTGTTGTATAATCATCACTTCCTGGCAAAAAACATTTTAACTGCATGTAAACCTCTGACGAGAACTTCAATTTCCTGTACTTATAAATATTTCAGTTAACAAAAGAAGAAAACATCAAGCCAAAGTATCCATGGAGCAGATTTCTATAAATAACTATTGTTTCAACAAGATTTGTCTCTCTACACTGTGCATAAATCATGACACTGAAGTTAGGATATCATCACAAAGGGAGGAATGAAAAAAAAACTCATCCTCTTCCTTTCTTCCTGTCACGAGTTATTTAAACAACAGCTAACTGCTTCTGTGTATTGCTGCCTAATTGTTCTTGAGTTATGGAGACACAATCCAGCCAGATGTATGTAACACAATTATCTCTGTGTGGTTTCAGGGCAGAATCCTGTCGACGAAGGAGGCTGGATTCTTTCCGAGCGACGCCGTGCGGCCGTGTCCATGTGTAAGCAGCTTTGGCTTCCAGTCCTGCCAGTAACAGCGATTCACATATTGGCCCACAATCTGCAGAAAGTCAGGGACTGCTGAGATGATGACCATTGGGTTTTTCTGTTTCGAGGACAATGATAGGCATGTTTTACCTGTAACAAAAAATTAGGACACCCTACAACAGCTTGTATGTTTCTCTAACATATTTGCAGATATGGATATTTAATATCTATTTTGCCAATACTGAAAACGTCAAGTAATATAGATTAACTAAAAACACTGAATAAAAGCAAGATAATATACAGTGTAATAAAATATGCTGCTTCTGGTGAGTAATAAATTAGGACACCCCTCACAATTTTTCCCACTTAAAATGTCTGAAATCACACTCAGGCTTATCTTGTTTTGAACATGGTTGCTCCTCATGTTTGTGCATTTTTGTGCATTTTAAACCTCAAACATTAATTTGGTGTGCTCCCGACTGTCAAAGTGAGAATGAGCACCACAGTGAGATCCAAAGAGCCGTCTGAGGCCTTCAAGAAGCACATTGTAGAGGATGATGAGTCGACTGAAGGTTTTAAGGAGGCCTCAAAAGAAAACAGTTATTTAACTGTGCAGGAAATAGTCTAAAAATGGCACAAAAAAAAGCAGGTAGACTGCAAGATGATAAACAAAGTCTCCATTAAAACCTAAAATGTCAACATGAGATGTAAAACATGCTTTTGCTACTGTTGTTATGAAAGGCATGCCTGTACAATCAGAAAGAGACTGTACAAGTTTAACTCTAGAAGGTGTGCAGCTAGAAAATGTTTCTTTGTTTAATGAGTAAAACAAGGTTAATTATTGATGTGTAAGTACAATTAAATCACTTTCTTTCCTGAACAGAAAAGCGCAAGATTAGACATCAGTGCGTGAACATTCCTTAATAAACAAGAGGGGTGTCTGAATTTTTCACACGACTGTAAAATACAAAACTAAGTTTTAAGACCCAATTTTGGTGGATGTAAAATGTTTCTTCTCTTAGATTAATAGCTTACGTTGTAGTTGATTGTTTTGTTTATGCCACTAATGGACTGTCTTTCCATTTGCTAAAATTTAGACTTTCAGACTGCATCAGAAATCTGAGGTCAGCTGTAGATAACAATGTCTTATCACCGTGTCTCAGTGCTGTACAGATAAGAAGAGCGTCATGCAGTTTTACTTGAGGAACAGCATATCAACTTGAAAACAGTGCTGCAGAACTGGTGCCAAGTATATCATTTTATGGCACCAAAGGGGCGTGTGTTGACTCCTCAGGTAAATAACAGACTAATGCCTCTGCTTTTCCTCCTTGCTGCAGGTGCCAAAGCCTGTTGATTACTCCTCACAGCTGTGGTGAGTTCACTGATAGTTGCCATCTTTTGAGTTCATTATATGACTAAAACATAAAGTCTTTATTCATACGTTATGCTACTGACAATAAAGCATGTACAATTGCTTCAATTAGCTTTAGGACATACAAAATGTTTTTTATTTTTTTTTATTTTACACTAGCCATATTAACTTTGCTGTTTTCAACTGAGAGTGCAAATTTACCAGCTATGATATACAGTGCCTTGCAGAAGTAATTCACTTTTTCATATTTCTGCATGTTACATCAACAAACTTCCGTGCATTTTAAAATAATTTTATATGACATATCAACATATAGTGGAGTCTTTTTTTTTCTCTTTTAAATTAGAATCTGAAAAGTGTGGCATGCATTAGCGCTCAGTAGCCTTTACTCTGATGCCCCTGACTAAAGTCTAGCCGATTGGCTTCAGAAGTCACCTAATTAGTTGAGATCCACAGCTCTGTTGAATCTGTTGAAAGGGCAGCTATTAGTTTAGCACACCATGAACCTGGCCTTTATGCAAGAGTGGCAACAAGAAAGTAATTTTTGAACTAAAGCAGTTAGAAATACAGTTTTTTCCTAACAGGACAGTAGAGAACACAACAAACATGTGTCTGAAGGTGCTCTGGTCAGATAAGAATTGAATTGAACTTTTAGCCTACTTGCTAATGCTATGTGTGGCTTAAAACTAACACCCTGAGCATGCCATCCCCATAGTGAAAAATGGTGGTGACAGCATCATGATGTGGGAAAGGTTTTTTTCAGCAGCGACAGAAAAGTGGCTCAAGGTTAATGGGAACATGGATGCTAAAGACTTGAGACTTGGATGGAGGTTCACCTTCAAGCAGAACAACAACAATACATATAGAGCCAGAGCTACAATGCAGTGCTTTAGATCAAAGCAAATTCTTTTGATGGGACGGGTCAGTCAACGTCTGAACTTATATGTAATTGAGAATCTGTGGCTAGACTCAGGGATTGATGTACACAGGCGCTTTCCATCCAATCTGACTGAGCTTAAGCTATTTTCCAAAGGAGGAAATGTGCAAAGCTAGTATACACCCCAGAGGACATGAAAAATCCAAATGACCTACCTTAAAGTTTGTGGTTGTAACATGACAAAATGGAAAGTATATATTGAAACAATATAAATGCTGTCACAAGTCATTAAATGTACGGTGATCAACATTTTTATGAAGATAGTCAGTAACTCCAGTGCTCTTCGCCTACATAATGAGGTTTTGTTTCTGTGTTACTGTTATAGGTTTGCAGGTCCAATGGAGAGGTTTCAGGCGGAAGCAGAGCTCCTCAACAGGGTGAACAGCACCTACCTGGTGCGCCATCGCAGCAAAGAGTTCACAGAGTACGCCATCAGCATAAAGTACGTCAGCATAAGAATCGTGCTTAAAAACATTCTAGCTGCAGATTCGTTTGAGATGTCATTGATGCTTTTATCTATGATCTTTGTTGCTTTTCACTGGGTAAACTGGTACGCTGGTGATGTTACACTTAGTTTAGCCAAGAGTACAGCCAGCCTGTCTTTAAACAAGATTATTAGTGCCTTCCTTTTCTTTTACCCGCTGTTACATGACAGTTTTCCCGTGTCTCCGTGGCTGCAGTTATTTTTTTTGCCAAACCACAGTATTGACCAGATGTAGCTTCCACCTACGCTATAGAACTTGACAGGCTAATTTGTACCTTGTTCGAAGGGCGATGTGCCGATCCCCAGGCCCAGGCTGCGGTTAACTACAAAGAAGGACAGCAGCCTCACTTAGGTCAAATGTAATCATCATGGTTCGACATAAGACCCACTGAACCAGTCTTTGTGGTTTTTAAATGTTCTCGTCTAAGCAGTAATGAACAGAAGGACAGTGCAAAGCAATTTGTCTTCTTGCAGTAGTGTTTTTCTCTGAAACGTCTTCACCAAAGAGAAGTTATCCTTCTCTGAAAATTGGAAATATTTTTTTTAAGTTCACCAAGGTAACAAATTAGACCAGCTGAAGTGATTTCATGGGTCTGTTGAAGTTTTAATTGTATGTGTGCTCATATTGTTAAAGGACTTATTAAGGTTATTCCAGCGGGTAAAACAGAGTTAGAAAAATGTAAATGCCCTCTACTGCAATGCCTGGCGCACGCTTTTCAGTGGTGCTCAAAGAGCCCAAGGCCTCCAGTTCTGGTTCAATAAAGCACTTAAAATCAAAAGCAAATACAGACATAGTTACAGAGGGCAGAGCTTATTTACTTCTGGTACAACGTTGGTGATGTTTTTGCAGCTATTATGCACACCATTGTTGTTCAGGCTTTTAGTTGCTAAGAATTCAATCTTGTTTCTTTTGAGACCTTGTGTGGGTCAATCTAAGAATACATGATATTGGATTTCAGCCTAATTCATGTATCAGCTCGATTAAAGCCTCCGTAAAACATTACGGATTAGAGTACAGTATTTGGTGGCCCACCTCTAATACAGTCCTCCACTGACTGAACCCTCTGGGATAAAACCGGACTGCTGACTGTGGCTTACAAAGCAACACTGTAAATGACAGATGTCCTTTATTTGTGCAAACCCATACCAAAGTTTCTATTCCCCCATGAGCCACGCTGTTAATGCAAACACAAACACGTGAGTCGGAGAAGCTTTTACACACTGGCTCCTCAACACCCATCATTCTCACGATGTCACAAACCTCTGGGACCCTGTTCATTAGAGGAATGGCACAAGCTCTCCACAAGGGCCAGAGGGCGGCCTCCGATCGATGACGGTGATCAGAGAGGGAAATTACACTCATAACTTATTCAATGGCCCACAGGTACAACAACGACGTGAAGCATATAAAGATCCTGACCAAGGAGGGCTGCTACTACATTGCAGAGAACAAGAAGTTCAAGAGCATATTAGTGAGTGTTTTCCTTCTGATTTCCTTTATTTATTTAACCTTACCATACTGTTCATGTAATGAAGTGTCAGTAACTGCTTTTTTTTAACAGTGTGCATATAAGTTGCTCTGGTTGGAGACATCATATACTAACCCGAAGGCTTCTGCATCATACCATATAAAGCTAGCATGTTTTTTTTTATGATGGATTATTTTCTTTCCTCAGAATTCCTATAGGATGGCAATAGAAGTTGTTCTTATTCAGAGTGTAAAATTGTATATGTTTATATGTTACTATCTGTTTCTTCTGTGTAAAGGAGCTGATCGAGTACTACAAACACCACTCATTGAGAGAAGGCTTTAAGAGTCTGGACACCACCCTGCAGTTCCCTTACCGGGAACCGGAGAACGCAGCTGTACACCGCTTCAACCGATCAGGGAGCAACAGTGAGTACAACACACAATTAGGCCATTGTGAGACTCTTATATCACAGGTTTACTGTATTATGCCTTTAAAAAAAAGTATTACAAAAGAAAAATAGATGTAAGGTGCTAAAAAACTACTACTAGTATCACTGGGGCTAAAACAGTTTCAGATATTGCAAAAATAGCTAATATTATAATTTAGTTGCATGAAAACACAAAAGGAGAGTCAGAGAACTCACGTATTTGTGTTGACAGTCACCCATAAGGTGACTTTAGCCAGCTAGTTATTACTTGCTTCAGCTCTTTACCTGCAGTGGGCTGTTATTTTTTTTTAAACCAAACATGCCAACTCTCATGGTATGTTTCAAAACAACATTACTTTAAAACAAGTGATGGCTGGTTTGTCTCTGGTGTCTAAGCCATCTCTATAAACATGCTTTACTAATGAGAAAACGACACAGCCAAAACAGCCAAATGTATATTTTTTAACGAGGGGAAAAGTTTAGTATAGCCATCATATACAGCTGACTGACAGCTCACAGGTGGGTTAGGGAATGTTGTTTTATGTTATGGGGTTATTTGGTCTTGTTGATACCTCAAAACCAGAAACAAGGTCATGGGAACCGACTGTTTATTTTGTAGGCTGTTTATTGTACTGACAGATGTGCTAACTCATAACAAAGGGTTAAATGGGTGCTGCTTCTTTTGTATATAAAACACAACTAGAAGCATTCTGTGCTGCCAGAATTATGTCAAAACAGCCAAATGTATCTTTCCTTTTAGTTTAGCTTGACTATAATACACAGCAGCAAGAGGTGGGGCTGGGGAACGATTTTGTAGTTTGGTCCTTTTAAAACCATAACATGCCTCAAAAGAAAAAAAACTGTTCATGTATACCTTTACCTTCGAAGGTCCATATATTTTTTGTAAGAAAGAATAAATATCAAGGATACCTTTAATAGCCTGGCACCAAAGTCAGAGTCAGCTGATTAAAGGGGAAAGGCCTCTAGGAGAAGCTCAAACATTTACCCATGTGGTAGGTTATCTCCAGGTAGCTCTGACTCTTAAAAGGCGCTTTAATTCAGAGTGGAAACATCTTGGCTGTTTTTAAAGAGCTGCACAGTGATTTGCTGTTACCAGTGGTTCAGCCTCCTGTGATGTTAATCGGCTTTGACTCGCTGTCAAACGGCGGCTGGAGAATTCCCCGAGCATGGTATTAGATTTGATAACAGTCCCTGGCTGATTACCGAAGATCAAATCAATTAGAGTTTCATGGGAGCAGGATAATCTCAATAAATTAACATTCATAACCTGACTTGAAGTGTAAATATCTAATCCAAGTTATGTCATTTGATATATGCAACTATTTAAATCTATCATATTACTTAATTTTAGTTTGGAAATAAATCTAAATCTTTATTGTGCTTTGCAGAAGTATTTATACCTATTGAACTTTTTCAGATTTTGTTACATCACAGCATCACAACCTTTAATGTATATTATTAGTATTTAATGTGATAGACCAACACAGTGTAGTGCACAATTGTGAAGAGGGTGTGTATTTGTTTCCAGAACCTCTACTTTGTTGAATCACGCTTTGTTGCTTTCAGTCAGTTGGAGTAAATCTCTACTAGCTTTACACATCTAGAAACTACATATTTTACTCTCTTTACTTTGCAAAGCAGCTCCAGCTCAGTCACACCAGATGAAGAGTATCGTTTACCAGAAGCTCTGTAGCTCTGGCTGTATGTTCAGGGTTATTGTCCTGCTGGAAGGTTAACCTCCAACCCAGTCTCAAGGTGTAGGGGTTTTCTTCTCTGTTGACACCGTTTTTAGCTCCATCCATCTTCCCATTAACTCTGACCAGTTTCTTTTAATTTCTGAAGAAATAATTCCCACGGACTGATGCTGCCACCACTCTGTTCCACAGTCAGAACTGTGTGCACTGTACATTTCCCCCACATGTAGTGTCTTGCATGTGGGGCAAAAAACGTATATTTGACATTTCATTTTCACTTTTCGTGGCTTTCTTCTTGCCACTTTCCATAAAGTCCAGGTTTGTGGAGTGCATGACTAATAGTTGTCCCATCTAAGCTGTGGATCAATGACGCTCTTCTATCCCAGCACACTGTTTGGGTCCATGGCTATGTCTTCACAGCTCTGCAGTTGTACCATACTGTTTACATTTTTTGGATGATAGATTGAACAATGTTCTGCAAAATTATCAATGCTTGAGATATTGTTTTGTCAACTTAACCGTGCTTTAAAGTTCTCTACAACCTTATCTGTGACCTGTCTGCTGTGTTCTGTTCACTAATGTTCTCTGACAAACCTCTGAGACCTTCACAGAACAGCTGGATTCACACACTAAGATTGTACTAAAGACAGGTGGACATATGGTTTACTGATTAGTGAGGTGATAGTAATTGGTTGCATGGATTTAATTGAAGGGTATCAGACTGGGTTGGGCTGAGAACCAGTGGATGCAACACTATTCAGATTAAACTTCCCAGTTAGCTCATGCACTACTTTGTTGTTGGTCTGTGGTGTAAAATTCCAACAAAATACAGTAAAGTTGTAATCTAATGCAATGTGAATAATCTAATTTTGCATGACTGTATAAAACACTGATCGGGTATTGGTAAAGTTATGAACCAACTGATTTTTCTACAGACACAGTTTTACTCTCAGCATCACTGTCAACTCTGTCAGCATCACTGAGGTTTGTTGTTTTCTGTCTGTCAGTAGCTGAGCTGATGATTTAAGGAGCTGGATCTCCTTTCTTTTCCACCTTTGTAAGAAGGAACTGTTTGTTCTTTTGCACACGAACCCAGCAGCACCTCCAAGTGAAGCGAGCACTTCAGATGCTTCAAACTGTACCAAAACACTGTTGATTATTCATGCATTCAGCTGCCATAACCTGTCAGTACTGCTGTTAACCTGATTTCTTTGAGCGCTGGTTTTTATTTATCGGAGACGCCATTTCTGATGTAGATGTTAACAGGTGTTGGTTGTGTGTGAGCTTGAACGCATCTTTTAACTGAGATCATGTTTGGAAGTGCATACTTTCTCAGACCCTCACCTCAGGAGAGATTATAGGCAAAATGAAAGGAGATTTTGTGACACAGTATCACAGGGTGTGATGTTTTAGGGATGTTTACTTTCTGTCTCATTAGCTTAGATGAATGTTTCTCGGTGGAAAAGCAAAAAAATGCTACCAGTTAACCAAAAAACAGAAAGCAGCCTTATCTGCCCTATCAAAGCATACTGTTTCCATGTTCACCTTACACAAGCTGAGAAATACCATCAAACCCATTGTGTGAGCCGCCCATCAGCTTGTAATGAAAAATCTGACATCACAACGAGTGGTAAATAATATTGCATCTAAAGCTTGCGTGCCGCTGCGCGCTCGCAGCTGATCATGTTTGGGGCATTAGAAATGGGAACAGATTGCACGCGACTGCTGGGTTTCTAGGTAAGCGAGGCCTGTGGTTCAATCTCGGCTTTAGAGCACAAGTCGAGGCAGCTCCGGTCCAAATTTGTTTTGTTCTGCTGAGGTCCTCTGTCTTGCAAGGCAGCCCACTCCTGGAGTGCAGAATTCATTTCCTCTCTTTCAAATTTAAATGACTTGATGTGTCTGATTGCCATCATTCCCAGTACACTGCTGGAGAACTCCTAATTAATGCTCATGTTTTCTCCTCCGCTCTTTGGACAGCTTTTGGCGAATGACAGCTGATTGATAACATGATACCACCAGTGTTAACTGAGAACATAAACATGCAGCCATGGAGCGGTTTCAGCTCCCAGCCTGTGTGGGGACTCTCGGCTTGTGATTGGATTCTTACACTCATCTTCAGTCTTTCACAAAATGATTCACTGCATATGTGTGTGTGTGTGTGTTTGTGTGTGTGTGTGTGCGCGTGCTGAATCTCAGCAGTCACACAAATCAGATTGTTCAAAAATAAAGCATGTGAAATTCAGCTGGCGTCTCGGTGGCTGTGCGATCCCTCTTCATATTGCTCGTATCCCGAAACCATCAGGGCTTGCTGGGCTGTCTTTAAGCTCCTTGATTAGAATTCATTTAAAAGAACACTAGAGCCCTGCTCTCCTTACAGCATATCAATAACTTGGACCAGTTAGCTCGCCTATTAGATTGTTCAGAGTGGAACATTTCTCACAAAGTTAGGACATTTATCTGCCGCAGTGGGAATTACAGTTTGACATGGCTGAAACACTCCCCTTTGGGTAGACTTTAGGTATAACAGGCAGACAGGTGCCATGAAAAATGGGCCCCAAATGGGATTATCTGCAGGATAAACGCCCCATCTTTAAATGGTTGGATGCAGGACAAGTCTTGGGTCTGAACTGGGTCCCAGCTTGGGTCCTACATACAGGCTATGTCATGATCCGCACCTGTTTGTGTTGTTGTGGGCCTGTCTGATTTATCCTTCTGTTAATTCTGGTTCCTAAATTTTCCTTCATACCCCGTAAGTCTTTGTTTGATTAAATATATCCATCTAACACGCGCCTGCCAATGTCCTGCTGCCGCTTTGGTCCTTCTTAACCCCAAACCCTGACAGTACGACCGACCAGAAAAACAACCATGAGAAGCACCAGAGAAGCGTCCAGAAAAAGGACCAAGCAACTGGGGTTGAAGTCATTACTCTGTTCGAGTACTTCAGACACCAGGTGGAGAAGAACATGCGGCGGTCAGAGGATGAGTTGGAGGAGCATTGCCTTTCTGGGGCTCAAGGCTGGCGATCACTCTTCCGGGAACTGGTCTCTGTCAACATGACAGGTTCAATGCCCCTCATTCCTTCGGCGAGGATCGCCCAAGCCCTGTGCCAACACGCAGTGAGCCCACCTCATGCCGCTTGACGGCTCCATCACCTGTTTCACGTAGCCTGCTCCCCGGCTCCAGTGTGGGACTTCGGAGGAGGATCCAGCTTGTTTGGCTGTACACCCATCTCCTCAGCTACATCATGGGCTTTCTGTGATTAATCCTGCCCTTTTTACTGTGCAGCCAGAAACCGAAGCAGACTTTTTCCCTGTTCCAAAGCCTGCTCCTCAGCGGAAGCCACTGTTGCCTCATGCGCCTGCTCCGGATGAGCATTTCTGTGTTCCTGTTTCTGCCGCTCCTTTGTGGGTTCAGGCATGTCTAGCTGCTGCTCAGGTAGGATATTTTGCATCCCAATTTCCATCATCCGTCTCTGCACCTGCTTCTGAGGGTCGGCGCGATGCCTCAGGTCCAGCCCCTGCTTCCACTGAAGGTCAGCTCGACGCTTTAGGTGTAGCTCTTGCTTCCACTCGGGGGGTTGGCTCGACGTCTCAGGTCCAGGTCCTGCTTCCGCTGGGGGTCTTCTCAATGACACAGCTTCTGCTTCTGTAGAGGGATTTGAGGACGAGCTGCTTCTTGCTCCTGAACTTCTTTTAGAATTTCTTTTTGGATTCCTCTCCGAGGAACCTGCTCAAGAGGTTTCCGGTGTTCCTGTTTCTGAGCTCTCCTATGTTCCTGCTCCCGATGTCTCCGGCGTTCCTGCTTCCGAGCCTCCGGCGTTCCTGCTCTGGATGTCTCCAGCACTCCTGCTCCCAAGGTCTCCAGCATTCCTGCTCCAGACAAGGTTTAATGTGGGCTTCTGGTGCACCGCCTCCTGGCGAAGCTTTCCATGGGTTCTACTTGCACCGCTGCCGGCTTCCAAGGTTCTTGCTTCGCCGCCGTTGGACTTCTGAGGTGATTCAGCCGGCATGAACTCTGCGCCCCCACGAGACGACCTCTGGGTGCCCTGTTTGAACTCTGTGCCCGCGCGGGACGAACTCCGGATCGCATGCTTAAACTTTTTGTTGTTTTTGCCTCTCTTTCTGAGGCCCCCTCCGCCCACCCTATTTGGGTTGTTTTGTTTTCTTGGACCTTTTTTCGGGCATCTGGTATCTGCCCCTGACGGAGGGGTAATGTCATGATCTGCACCTGTTTATGTTTGGTTTGATTGCACTCACCTGAGTTTCTGTTGTATTTAAGCCCATGTTTTCTGTTCCTTCATTGTCGGGTCGTCTGTTCATCCTCCTGTTGTGCTGGTCTCATTTATCCTTCTGTTAATCCTGGTTCCTGAGTTTTCCTTCATACCCTGTAAGTTCAGTCTTTGTTTGATTAAATGTATCTATCTACACCCTAAACCCTGACAATATGTGAGATCTTAATTTTTACACAAAAAGATTTATAAATGTGCCCAAATTGGCAAACTTGGTCTTAAATTATGTTTGGTTGAGTTTTAAATGTGAACATTTTATCTTACATTGTCATTGGTTTATTTGGTTTGTTGCTTTTAGAAATGTCCTAGTGGTTTGTAATTTGTAGTTCTACCTGAGGAAATTGAGCTTGATTAACAGAACTACAAGAAAGATTCTTCTCCTGAAACTGCCTTTTGAGTTTTGGTTTTCAAACGGATTTCATTAGTTAGGTAATACCTGCGTCTGTCATTGTTTTATAGTTACAGTGTCAGGGCTGAAGTTTGGTACCCTCGGTGTAAAAGCCATTAACTTAAGTTGACAGATTTATATTTAACTTGCTTAGGTTATTAACTAAGGTATAGGTTTTAGCTTAGTAAGCTATTAAATTAAGTCTGTTTTTATTAGGCATGTAGATGCTAAACGTAAGTCATAAATGCCTCAAAAGTCTTAAGTTTAAATGAGCAGAACTTGCACAATGCCTATTATTAGGTTACAAACAAGACATAGCCTTGGAGACATAAAGAGTTTTACATATATATTTCTTTTACTCAGATTGAACATTTTTTACCATCTTCTGAGTCCTATGATTTCAGAAATATAATCTGGTTAAGGTCACTAGATGAACTACATCAGTAAGAGCTCTGCAGGGAACTTTGGACTTTATTTTACCCCTTGAACACTTGACTTTATTCACTTGGTCTCATTATTCAGTAGCTGTTAGGAAGATGCAGCATGATTTTCTGGTGGAACCAACAAAGTCTCTTATGGTTTTAAGGGTTAAAGTCAGGGATCGGCAACCAAATGTCCGAAAGATTGGAGAAATTATAGAGAAACCTTAAACATACCTAGACGATAATATAACTGTGAGCAATTGGGTCCCTCATATTTCAGTTGAAAATTAGATGACTAATTAAAGTCCCTGCATGGGGCAGAAAGAGTGTAAATACTGTAAAGAGCATAGACTAATTAGGACGTGAACATGAGTGGAAAAGATCCTCTGCTGCTACGCCTCGTCATTTAATTTTTATCAAACAGGAATTCGAAGTAGAAAACTCCAGGTTGGAAATATTTTGAAAACGTGTTTCATTTTTCTCCTGTGCTTCTCTTTCCTTCTGCCACCCCTCACCTCCTCCCCTCCCCCGCATCTCTGCGCCCCTTGCCTGGCCCGCCCCGCCATAGCTCCATTGCTCTGCGGCCTCTCTCTCGTAACTCCTGCCGGCTACAGCTTTGTGCCTCCTTCCTCTGCCCCCTTCTGGTCAGGTACAGGTATAGCTTCACTCCATCTCCTGTTCCTCTTAATGCTGAAGGCTACTTAGCATGCTCACTGTGGCTCGGCACCTTCACATCATCGCACGAATCTCAGCTTTTACACATTTCATCTAGCCTCCCTTTGCACCATTTCGACTCTTACATCGTGGTGTGTGCACGCTTGTCTATCCATCTTATGTGGAGAAAATATACAGTTTCTTTGACTACTGCATGTACAGTTTGTGTGGTATAGAAGTCTATGTATTTGTTTTTGCACATTACATTGCTTTTGAAAGAAGTGGCATGTGAGGCCTTTTTTTTTTAGCTTTATGTAGCTGTGTCTGATGTGTGTGTGCCTGTGGGTCTGTCTGTCAAAGAAAGGGTGGAAGTTTCCAACTACACAGAGCTCCTCTATATTAGATATTCTATCCCCACGGCCAGGTTGTAGAGGTCTGACATTCCATTTCAAGCTGTCAGCTTAGCCTGGGCAGAACGGGCGGTCTGGACAGGAGGAAAGGCGCAGAGTGGGATGGAGCTTTGGTAACTAGCTTCACCTGCTCCACATCTGTCTCTCGCAGTGTTTTCTGCTAAACAGGAGACACTTAATCACTCAAACACACATGTACAGGTCTCAGAGCACTCATTCTGGTCTACTTATATTAAAAAAACTAATTAAAACTCAGATATGGAGTGTTTTGTAAAGTGCGGTATTCATCTCAGATATATCTCAAGTATTGGTGTACCTGGTAACAATGTGTAAATGATCATTTTAATAACTAATAACTGATCACATTAATCAAGTTCTACCAGGCAGGACCCTCCACATTTATTGCACCCAAGTAAAAATGTGCAAAGTGTTAAAATAAGGTAATCTCTAATGCTGTAGTACGATCTCACACTGAACATTTCATCTGAGTACATTTATTCAACTATGGAAAAAAATACCAGGTTAAAAAAATATTTTTTATCAAACTCACTAGTGCCAGAATTACTGGCACCCCTGCTTTCAATACTAAGTTCAACCCCCTTCTGCCCAAAGGACATCACTTGGTGCTTTCCTATAACATTTCAAAAGATTGCAGCATACTGAGTAAAGGATCTGTATCCAGAGACTTGGGTCATCTTCTAAGCTCTCTTCTCTTCAGTTCCACAGGTTTTCTACTGGCATTTGGTCTAGGGACTGAGATGGCCAAAGAAAAAGATGAATTTTGTGTCTGCTGAACCATTTCTGCATTGATTTGGGCTCACTAGTTGTAGTGGATCATTATCTGCTGAACAACCCAGTGACGGCCACAAGATGTTCAAATTGCCCTGGTATTTCATGATGTGATGCACTCTAACAAGGTCCCTTAGGCTTTTGGAAGGGGAACAGGCCCACAGCATCACAGATCCTCCACCATTCTGAACATATTTTTATTTTGCTTCACACCAAAACCCATCTGGAATGGTTGCTGATCCATCCTAGTCTCATCTAATCGAAGCATTAACGGTTCCAGTTAAAGTTTAGCTGATTTCTTGGTTACATTGTGATGTTCTGGCATTACTCCTAAGCAAGCAATTGGCACTTATATATAGTCTTCTGGTTGTTGTTCAGACTTGGAAACCCCAAGATTCCAATTTTGGTTTCAGTTCATTAACGGTGAACCTTGAATGTTGTTTTTTCTCCCTTACCATCCTGATCACTATGTGTGGTGGAGAGATAAACTGGGGTCCCTGTCCAGTCTTGTTTTTCACAGTTTCAGTTGTCTTTAGTTTTTTAATTGGCAATTTATGCTGCGTTTTTCTTCACCTGCAGCCATTCCCTTGCTTATGAACACTAGCACTCTGGTTTTTCCCATTTTGAATTGTGAAAAGAAAAGTTGGCCTCTGTGTCATGCCATATTTATACTGCAGTCAAACAAACAGTAACAGTTTGCTAATTTAAAGCAAACTTTTAAAAGTAAGGTATATATTATAGAACTCATTTTTGTTATATTTAGTAATTGTTAGGGGGTCAATAATTGTGACACAAGCAATTTTGTCACAATCGTCAAATGTACCTAGATTTTACGGTTGGAGTTTTCTAAATGTTTTAGTGTGAGATTATGCTGATTTCATTTAAAGCAATTTACACAGGGGTGGCGGTAAATATGGAGGAAGCTGGAAAACAATTTTTGCAAATCCTTTCACTTTTATAAATTCATCTAAAGTGTTACATGTCTGGTTTGTCTTCCGTTTAGTGTCTACATCAGGGAGGTTGTCTGTATGTGTTTGTTCATACCTCGTGTGTAAATGTCCAAGTGTTTGAGCAGTTATTTTAAAATGCCTTTTTCTCCACCCTCCCCAAGTGCTGACGCCCAAAGTGATCGGTGTGGCCATAGCACGGTACGACTTCAGCTCGCGGGACACCCGGGAGCTGTCGCTGCAGGAAGGAGACGTGGTGAAGATCTACACAAAGTCCGGAGCCGGTGGCTGGTGGCGGGGCGAGGTCAACGGCCGGGTGAGTGTCATCTCAACAAGGCTGAGAGGAACTCAGTGGAAAATGAGTGGAGCTAGCAGGTTCAGGATTATTTTGGTTTAATTCATTGAATTCAGCCCTAAATTCTTTAGCTTTGAATTTAATTTATCTATATAAAATGTTTATAAAATTCACTAAAGAGTTTGCTGTTGGTGATTTCTTTATTCCAGTATTGACTTGAGAAAAGAGTTGTTGAAAACCAGTTTTTCTCTGTGATGTTGCTCAAATCCATAAATGCCAATGCCAACAGTGCTTCCCAGCATAACACCCACATTACTGAGAGACTGTAGGTTCAGAATGTAGAAAACTCCACAATATGTGCTGATTCCCTGTGACGTGCTTCATTTCAGCTTGGAGAGCCTTGAAGAGTGCTGTGTTTATGTTTTATTCCGCTGCTCAGCCAGATGTAAGTGTTTATGGTGCTCCAGTGGAAACCAAACACTGAGGGAAATCTAAAGAGAGATTTTATCTCAATAAAGGCCCTGAAAAACAGCTGGTTTGGCTGTGATAAACAGCTGGATCTAAATTAAACAGATTTAAAATGCATGTGGATTATGTTATTAAGGTGCATCTAATCTTGCCAAAAGGAGAGTATTCATACCCTTTGACGTTGTTCACATTTTGCGTCATTACAGCCACAAATCTCCTGATAAATTTTATTGGCCTTACATGTGAAAGACCAACACAAGGCAGACTGTCATTTTGGAGTGGAAGGAAAATGAAACCTGATAAATGTGAAAAGTCCTTCTACTGAATATGGGATG